>NC_141543.1:21190500-21500000 GCF_021556685.1 Rattus norvegicus
TCCCCCCATACAGGATCCGTAAGCAGCACCGAAGGGAGATGCAGGAGAGTGTCCAAGTCAATGGGCGGGTACCTCTACCTCACATTCCTGTAAGTGCTGGATATTCAACAGTACCCTGTATTTTCTCCTGGTGCTTAACTGGTTTCCACTATGGCACCAACCAGTGGGAAAGGTACCTGGTAGACTTCCTAAAACCACAGCTTATCTCTGGGCTCAGCAGGCAATCTGAGTGATGTTGGGGTGAGAGATAGCCTTCCCAGTAGATAGTATAGGATAGCTCCCAATGTGTAGAGGGCTTCTTTTGCTTAATAACAGGAAGTCCTCCAGATACATCCTCCTTTCGTTGCACTCCTTTCCCTGTAATGTGAGATATCTCTCTGATAGTCACTGGCCATATGCTTCGCTAGAGGGTAAAGGCTTTAAGAAATGGGTGACTTGGGGCTGGGGATTTAGCTCAGTGGTAGAGCGCTTACCTAGGAAGCGCAAGGCCCTGGGTTCGGTCCCCAGCTCCGAAAAAAAGAACCAAAAAAAAAAAAAAAAGAAATGGGTGACTTTTCTGCCTGAGCAGTGGATGCTGCCATGTGGACATCTTAGGTCAGAAGCTGCCCAGCTTCACCCTTGGGTGATAGCAGTAGCTTTTCCTGAGCCTGTACTATGAGGCTTTGTTGACTATATGTTTGAGCAAGCGTGCATAGCACTGACCACTGGTGACAATCACACAGAACAATCATTTCTTCTTCCGGCACATGGGCTTGGGCCAGAAAGACTTCTAGGAGAGGCTGGGAGCCTGTGGCAGTGTCCTCCACCCATGACTCCTCTGCATGTTGTTTATAGAGCCTGTATAGGGCTGATGGGCACTTCAGAGCATCACATCACCATTATCATTTCTTTTGATTGGTTTTATTGTTGTCTTGAGACAGCAGCTATGTAGCTCTCGCTGACCTTGAGATCACTATGTAGACTAGGGTAGCCTTGAACTCACAGAGATGCTCCTGCCTCTGCCTCTCTGCCTCTCTGCCTCTGCCTCTCTGCCTCTGCCTCCTGAGTTCTGGGATGAACGGTATGCACTATCATTCCCTGGCTCATCAGAATTTCTTAGTTATAATCTTTCAGCTTTTTGACTGCATCTTCAGTTTTAGGGAGTAAACATTTGTGGTTAGAAGATGGTGTTTGTTCCTTGTATCATGAATTTTGTCTCACTAGTCACTATAACAGAGTTTAGAGTCCCAACGCTCCTGAGTGCAATCCCATCCTGCTTACACTCAGCCATACATCAGTGCTCCAGGATTTCATTTGAAGAGGTGTAAGCCTGGGGGATGCTATGGCTATTTTAGGACCACAAGTTCACCCTAGGATCTTCTCGTGACCAGTGCTGTACTAACTCATCTTCATCCTATGTTTGCACTGAGCTCTTCCCCATTTATGTCATGAATGTTTCTTTGTGACAAGCTGGGAGTATTCAGTGTAGAACATGTTGGCCAAGGCATTAACCATCGCCTGTCTGGGTGTTCATGTACACATGAACACTCAGGGGTGCCATAGCCAGTGCATACCAGGACCCTGCTCAGGCCTCCAGGAATGTGATTATGAATGGCTAGAAAGCAGTCTACATCTTCACATCAGCAAAAGAGAACAGTGAGGATGCTAGTGTTCCAGTGAAAGGGAACAGTAAACACCTGCTTTTAAAAAAGCTATGACTAAGGCTGGAGAGATGGCTCAGCGGTTAAGAGCGCTAACTGCTCTTCCAGAGGTCCTGAGTTCAATTCCCAGCAACCACATGATGGCTCACAACCATCTGTAATGGGATCCGATGCCTTTTTCTGGCACACAGGTGAAGATTCAGATAGAACATTCATACTTAAAATAATTATATAAATCTTAAAAAAAAAATTTAAACATATAACCAGCAGGGTTACTTAGTGGGTAAATATAACATTAAAAACTTTAAATAAGGGCTGGAGAGATGGCTCGGAGGTTAAGTTCAAGTATCACTTACTAGAAGGCTGTTACTGTGCTGCTCCATAAGAGATGCTATATCTACTGACTGTTGTATTTCACCACAGCGCACTTACCGAATGCCAAAGGAGATCCGGGTAGAGCCACAGAAATTTGCTGAAGAGCTTATTCACCGTCTAGAGGCTGTCCAGCGTACTCGAGAGGCTGAAGAAAAGTTGGAGGAACGGCTGAAGCGTGTACGCATGGTGAGTAGACTGTGTGCTAGGACCATGTTTAGGCCACTATTTCTTGTGGCTTACAAGTCCCACATTTAGGGAAGCTTCCATTCTGAGGTGTTCTGTTCAGCCTTCTTCTCATTGTGTTTCTTTGGCCTGCCTTCCTTCCTTCATATTCCATACCCTGTTCTGTCTCTTTTACCAATAAATGAACCTAGTGCTTACCCCTAGCAATTCCTTTTCCCAACAGAAGCTCCCAAGGCTTCTGACATTTGAAGAAGACAGGAAGCTGACAAAATGCCTAGCCTTAGCAGTTAGCACAGGAACTGAGGAAGGCACAATAGGGCCGTGGTATGCAAGCGAGGCAGGCAGGTGCAAGCGAGGCAGGCCTTAAAACTCCCTGAGCTCTGTGGAGTGCCAGGTAGAATGGCCCTGTCCCTAATAGCAAGGATAGCAGCAGATGTAGAGTCTGAAGAGTAACACCACAGATCTCTAGAGAGAGAGAGGCTAGGTCAGTGCCGCAGGTGAGAATGGTGCTATTGTTGTTTTTATCTGACAAATCACTAAAATGAAAAGCCCTGAGTGACTGACCCTGATAATCAGCTCAGGAAATAACCTGTGGCCATTGGCCCTCAGGCTTGATGGGCTGCCATATATGCCCCAGCCTTTATTTTTGTGTCATCCTATCCTGAGGTGTCTCCTGTTGAGTGGATGACCGTGTAACCACAGACATAGAATTTTGTAGCTTGCATACATTGATATGTTTACATTAACTGTAGATTTTATTCTTTTGGGGGAGTGGTTCAAGACAGTGTTTCTCTGTGTAGCCCTGGCTGTCCTGGAACTCACTTTGTCAACCATGCTGGCTTCAAACTCAGAGATCCACCTGCCTCTTCCTCCTGAGTGCTGGGATTAAAGGTGTGCGCCACCACTGCCCAACATAATTACCCAGTTTTATTTTTATCCAAAACCTGAGAAAATAAAACTTCTGAAAAGGTCTGAAGAAATGGCATGCTCATCAGGACTAGAGTTCAGATCCCTTTACTGGAAGAGTGTGCTGGGTGTTCCCAGCTAGGAGGAGTGAGGGCTAGAGAGAGGGGACTACCGGACTTGTCTGGGTTCCAGCCTGTTTGAGAAAGTCCCTGGTCAACGAGAGACCCTGCTTCCTGGAAATGAGTGGAAAGTGACAGAGGAAGATACCTGATAGTCTCTTCTGCTCTTCCCGTGTGCCAGGTGAGATGCCTTACAAATTCCAGGTCAAAACTGAGCAGTGTAACACATGTCTTTAATCTCAGCACTCAAGAAGCAGAAACAGGGTGCTCTCTGAGTCTAAGGCCAGCCTGGTTTACAGAGCAAGTTCCAGAATAGCCAGGGCTGCACAAAGAAACCTTGTCTCGAAAAACAAAATAAAAATTCCAGCTTAAGCCTAGGGGAGCATGATGTACTCCCACTTGTGTGCACACATGTGTACACACACACACACACACACACACACACACACACACACGAGAAGAAGAAGAGAGAGATCTTTAAGGAAAAAAAATAAAGCCAGACAAGAGCTAGTTCCAGAATAGCTAGAGCTACATAAAGAAACTCTGTTTAGAAAGAAAAGAAAAAATAAAGAGAGAGAGAAAAGAAAGGGCAAAATAAAAGAGAGAACATAGGGTATCCAGGAGTCAACACCTCTCCTTGACCTGGCCACACTGCAGACTGCAAAGTCTTTGGCTTGACTGTCAGACTGTGACTCACTTCCAGGTCAGTCCTTAACCTTGTTCCAATGGCACTGCTATTTCTCCACAGGAGGAAGAAGGGGAAGATGGGGAAATGCCTTCTGGCCCCATGGCAAGTCACAAGCTGCCTTCTGTCCCAGCTTGGCACCATTTCCCACCTCGCTATGTGGATATGGGCTGCTCCGGACTGCGGGATGCCCATGAGGAGAATCCTGAGAGCATCCTGGATGAGCATGTGCAAAGGGTCATGAGGACACCTGGCTGCCAGTCACCTGGCCCAGGCCACCGCTCTCCTGACAGCGGGCATGTGGCCAAGACTGCAGTGCTAGGGGGTACAGCATCTGGGCATGGGAAGCATGCTCCTAAGTTAGGGTTGAAGCTGGATTCAGCTGGCCTGCACCACCATAGGCACGTCCACCACCACGTTCACCATAATTCAGCTAGACCCAAGGAGCAAATGGAGGCTGAAGCTGCCCGCAGGGTCCAGAGCAGCTTCTCATGGGGCCCAGAAACACATGGTCATGCCAAGCCCCGAAGCTATTCAGAGAGCACAGGCACCAACCCCAGTGCTGGGGACTTGGCCTTTGGGTGAGTCCTGATCCAGCCTTCTTAATGTTTCCAGTGTGTCCTCTTATCCGAGTCATAGTTCAGAGGGCCCATGGCCCTGTGGTGACCTGATCCTCCCCAGTACAAGTCATACAATACCGGGGTCATGGGCCAGTCAGGCTCCAGGCCTTGCTATGACTTGATGAGGAGGGGCAGGCTTTGGGTTTGTCTTGGGCTCTGGTCAGCATGGCTCTCCTACCATAGTAAAACAAACCGCAGACAGCTGACCTTCACAGAGGCCGCTGCCTTCACAGTGGGTTCCAGGTCATCTTGTTGAGCTTGAGGGTTTAGCAAGCAGCAAGAAAGACCAAAGTAACCTCATATGCCTTGTTCTCCCAGTGGTAAAGCTAGTGCACCCTCCAAAAGAAACACCAAGAAGGCTGAATCTGGGAAGAATGCCAGTGCTGAGGTACCCAGTACCACAGAGGATGCAGAGAAGAACCAGAAGATCATGCAGTGGATCATTGAGGGGGAGAAGGAGATCAGTAGACACCGGAAGGCAGGCCATGGGTAAGTACACTGCAGGGGCCTGCCCCAGAGCAGCTGGTCACCTGTCCTCTTGTTGCCAGCACCCTTGCCTTTAGGAGTATATTTCTGTCTTCAAGGTCTGATGACTTCACCTAACTCCTTGTCACCTATGAACTTACATAAGTGACAACTGTGAAAGAGCCTTTTGTCTTTTATACCTGTTTTTCTTCACTCCTGAGGGTTTGATGCTGCTTAGCTTCAATGTGACCTCTCTCATCTACCTTGTCTCATATTGCTTGTGTGTTTGCACAGATTCCTGGTTCCACAGGGAGAGGTACCATCCTTGTGATCCTCCCTTTGACCCAATTCTGAGCATATTAGGGGATCTAGGAGTAAGGCAGGTTCCTTTCCTCAGTCCCAGATTACTCTAATGTGCTACCTGCTCACTACCTGCCCTCAGCATACTTGGGAACAGTGACTACGAGGCCACCTTCCTATGGAGCAGGAGATTGTAAATTGAGCAGTAGACATCCTGGTACCTGAACCTGTTCTTTTACGGGCAGAAAGACTATCTTTGGAATCATAGGTTCCTATTGGCCTATTGTCTGTCTGTGCAGATGAAGCCTAACCTTTGTTAGATGAAGCTTGTGATTTTCTTTCCTCTACCTCCCAAGTTACTAGCATTATAATCATGTGCTACCACACCAGCTTAGCCTGGAAGCTTAGGAAGAAGACCTTTCTCAGAAATAAAGGAGGCTAGCAGGATGGCTCAGTAGGTAAAACCAAGCCTAAGGATCACAGTTTAATCTCTGGTGCACACATGGAACAAGTGTCCTCTGACATCCTTACATAGGCTGTGGTACATGTGTGTTTGTGTTCACACACAAAATACAATTAGTAATTTTTTCTAAATGTAAGAAAGGTTTAGAATGCAGTTCAGTGACAGTGCGTCATGAGAAAACTCCTTGTTCAATCTCAAATCACTCACAAAAAGAAAAGTCTGCAGGAAGGGAAGAGGTGTATCGATGTGACCCTGTAGTTGAGTGTGGACACACTTGGTCGCTCCCACTGCTCATGTAGTCACTGTCCTTGTCCCCCAAGGTCTTCTGGGATGAGGAAGCAGCAGGCCCATGAAAGCTCCAGGCCCTTGTCCATTGAACGTCCTGGGGCCGTGCACCCCTGGGTCAGTGCTCAGCTTCGGAACTCTGTCCAGCCTTCTCATCTCTTCATCCAAGATCCCACAATGCCACCCAATCCAGCCCCTAATCCTCTGACCCAGCTGGAAGAGGCCCGCAGGCGTTTGGAGGAAGAAGAAAAGAGAGCAAACAAACTGCCCTCCAAGCAGAGGTAGGCTCATGTGGAATAGGTGACCTTACCATGACCCTAAGGCCTAAAGAGGGCTGCTTCTCCATGGAGAATGCTACAGGACTGAGGGCTGTGAGGTGAATGTTCTTACCAGGCATATGGTCAGGTTGCCAGCAACTTCTAGACATGCCTGGCTTAGGGGTAGATATTCTGACCATCTCTAATGGTCACACAAAGCACAAGTGTGAGCCTATGGAGACCTCCAGTGACCAAGGACAAGTTTAAGCAACTACAGGATGGTCCTGCTAGAGACCAGAAGTGCAGGGTTGGACAGTCATGAGTCATAGCATCTGAGGGAGTGAGAACCCTGACTCCAGAATCCATACATTCCAAGCTGAATAAAAGAGCTGATAGGTTTAAAGGCAATAGTGGCCTTTGTGTGACCATGGTGTCAGGGAATGGGTAAGAAACAGACCCTAAGCCCTCATGGAGAGTATTACCTATTTGGGAATTGCAATCAGTCACAATGTCCAGGCAACTGACTCAGAGCCAAGATAAAAGGGTCAGAGAAGGCACATTCTGGCTCCAAGAATGTTGCTACCCAAAAAGAAGTCTCTTGAGTTTGGGCAAACCCGCTCCCCAAGAGACAGAACAGGCTTGCTGAACTGTGGTGGCAATGTGGCTGATACTGATGTTCCTCAGGTTAAGGAAGACAGGGAGAAGGATTAGGAGCTGCGGTCTTTCCAGACAAGTCCTACAACTGCCTGCACATCAGAACTGTCCATCATCTCCTTTGGTTGTGCTCTGAGCCTATACTAGTTTTGTTTCCAAAAGAAGATACAGTTGCCTTGAACACAAGAGACCACTATGTCACCTACTATAAGCAACATTAGGCTCTTTTGCTACCTGTTTTGTGCAGGAAGTGTTCGTCCTGGTGCTGAAATACTGCGTGTATCTGGCGAGGGTCAGAGGCAGTTTGAGCAGGGTGTCTATGTGGGATCTGTTAAGACTGATGCCCTCAGTGGTCTGGGCAGGGTGCTCTCAGAGAAGCAAAGTGTTCCTAGGAGGCAGGATTTACTTATGGAGCAGGTGACACTGCAGAGGTGACATTTGTTCATCTGGTTACCAGCACCTGGCAAGCACCACATGATGACAGTGACTGGTTTTCTCTTGTCAGTAGCATCAGCTAAATCCTTCTGGTTTATGTTTTGGGGTATGACACCACCACAACTATCACCATTACTCATGTGTGCGCTTGTACACACACACACACACACACACACACACACACACACACACACACACACACAGCACAACTATCACCATTACTCATGTGTGCACATGTACGCGCACACACGTGTACACACACACACACACCAGCACAACTATCACCATTACTCATGTGTGCACATGTACGCGCACACACGTGTACACACACACACACCAGCACAACTATCACCATTACTCATGTGTGCACATGTACGCGCACACACGTGTACACACACACACACACACACACACACCCCAGATCTTAGCTGGTGCCTCCAAAATCTTCATTTGTGATAAAACTGATCATGTTAAATCTGTCGGTCTGGAACTGTGTAAGCAAGTGTAGACTTATGAAGTGAAAGTCCTAGGCGTTGGCAGGCCCTATTAAGATAGATCAAAGTAAAGTCACTATTAGGAACCCATAGTGGCATCACTCCAAGGTAGAGGGTTCACTTAGAAAGGCTCTGCTCAGACTCTGGGACATGCCTTAGTCACAGCAATAAGAATTCCCCAAGATATTGTACAGCAGAACCACTGCTACCGACCATATCAGATATCCACATCATCTTCAGGAAGCTTGTGCTAGAAACTGTAAGAAAGAGCCACATTTCTGTCCTGGCAGATCCTCTTTAAGACATCTGAACAAGGGGTGAAGTAACAGCTTATAGCATCTAGATCAGCAGTTCTCCAGAGTGTATTCCAAAGAACAGACTGACATTGACCCTGTGTCTAGATACCTATGGCAGGGCATCTGATAATATGTGAGTAGGAGTTTTTGACGGCGAGGTCCTGCTTCTCACCCTTTCTATGCCCATTGTCCACAACACTGGCTGAACCCCATCCTCTTTGATGCGGGTTGTTCCCTAGGTATGTGCAGGCAGTCATGCAGCGGGGACGCACCTGTGTCAGGCCAGCATGTGCACCGGTGCTGAGTGTGGTACCAGCCGTGTCGGACTTGGAACTCTCCGAGACAGAGTATGTGCGCCCTGTGGGTCCTCCTGGTTTTGCCCAGCCCAGCCCAGGCCAGACCAAATTCCAAAGTGGACCACCTATTTTGATAGGTTTTGTCACTGAGCCAGAAAACAGCAGGGCTGGAGAAAGACGTGCTGGGGCTTCTCCCTCTTGTCTCCCAATAAAGGAGATCATGCCTCTTCGTGGTGGTAACATGATCACTAGGTCCTACAGGTACCACAGCCTGCCTTTCATTTTGTCTTTGCTCTCCTGAGCTTCTCAGCGAGGTTCAGGGATTGGCAGGTCTACTATCTGGATCCTGGGACTTTGAGCCAGCTTTAAAGTAGGATCTGGACAGTGTGACTGCAGCCAGGACTTAGGCTGTGTGCCTCCTCTCCCATGGTCACATGTAGGTTAGGGACATGCCTGACTTCCTTCCTGTACTTTCATTCAATTAGGAGGATGAGCCCTGCTGCTGACCCAGTACACGTTCCATCCCAGTCATTGCATAAGAGAGGGTGTCATCAGAGCCTGTACTGGGGCCTCTGCAGGTGGCCCTCCTGAAGCCCATTGCAGGAAAAGTCCAAGAACCCAGACAGTCTCACAGCCTAAATGGCCCACTTGTGGCCATGGGTGAAGCCAGCTGTGGAAGCTTCTGGGTGATTGAAAGATACAGGAGCACAGGAGCATTGCCTGTCATCCAGACTTGGAACAGCCTCACAGCACTTTGAGGACCTGAGCAGGAAATAGCTCAGGTCTCTAGTCTACTTTGGAGATCCTGGCCATCCTGGGAACACTTCCCTTCCAGATCTGTACAGCACTGATTGGTCTATGGTCTATCCTTGAGACTTAGGGAAGTTTGGAGAGGTTGGAACTTGACAGGGCCTAGGAACCAACTCCCTTTATATCCTTGGAGATGGGACTTTGTGTGCCTGGCCTGGTCATGATCTGGTGGGGCGTGTGTTCTTAAAGCTAGACCTGTACTTCATTTCCCAGTGAGTGGTTCACACAGGACTGGCACCCAGATTTGGGTAGGTGGGTGGCAGGGCCTGTGAATACCACATTGGTGAATGAGGTGCTAACCCTGGGATATCTTGTCTTCTGCTGATAGATGGTACCTTTGAGGTACTCTCTGTGATATCACCCTGAGCCCACTACTTACCACTTTATTTCTGCCCCAGGACAAAATCACAAAGAAAGGCAGGTGGCGGGAGTGCACCACCATGTGACAGTATCGTTGTGGCCTACTATTTCTGTGGTGAACCAATACCCTACCGGACCCTGGTGAGGGGCCGTGCTGTCACCCTGGGCCAGTTCAAGGAGCTGCTAACCAAGAAGGGGAGCTACAGGTGAGAGAAGCTGAAGCCATTGAGCATATTTGCCCGCTATGCTATTGGTTTAGTGTCTAAAGGAAAAGCTTTCTGTTCCATTGGTCTTATCTTCCCCTTCACCCTACTCCTCTCAGCCATGGATGCTGCACACTGTTGTGTGGTGGCATCAGGCCCTGCCTCAGAGCCTGACTGGCCCTTTGTTCTAGCCTTAGACCTGTCTGTCCCTCCACGTCAGCCAACTTGGAAACTCCAACAGACAGACAGATTACTGCTCCCTGAGTGACATGAGAACCTGTCAAGCCTGCTGGAGTCAGCCCATGTAGATGGCAAAGCGGGGCCCGAGACCTCTGCTCTCTTTGCATAAGAAGCATGTCAAGACTGGGGCTCCCAGATTTTTCGTTTTGTTTTGTTTTTGCCAATTCCCAACATGCTGTAACTCAGCCCATCCGTGGTCCCAGCTCTACCCCAAGTGTTGCCACCGCCCAGCAGGCACCAACCAGGAGCCCCGCTTGATGTCTGGGGGAAGCCTGTACTCTAGGGTGGCTAGACTTCTAGGGGGTCAAGGACAAGCAGGCATCCCTCTCTTGGAGCAGGTTTCTCACTGTCTGCACACTTTTCTGTCCCTAGATACTACTTTAAGAAAGTGAGTGACGAGTTTGACTGTGGTGTGGTATTTGAGGAAGTACGGGAAGATGAGGCCATCCTGCCTGTCTTTGAAGAAAAGATCATCGGCAAGGTGGAAAAGGTGGACTGAGCCCTGGGCAGCACACCCAGAGCTACCATCACTACTGTGCAGTGGCATCCGCCAGGTGGGCAGCCTTGTCCTCAGGAGCTTGGTGTAGGGAACAACACAAGATTGTCACGAGCTCTTCCAGGGGATGAGGCTGGGGGCCTCAGATGTCTGCTAATTTCTATCCCTCTGGCTCTGGGAAAGTGGGGGTGGGAGGGTCATCCTACTGAGTGGTTCCATGGGTTTCTCTGTTTTGCTGTTCAAAGGGAAAGCCGCACCTACCCCCACACTACCCCTGAAGCAATACCAGGAGCCATCTCATGACCCTCAGCAGCTCTTGCTTCTAAATACAGTCTGACCTAGGGATACTTTGCCCTGGGCTTGTATCCTAGTGTCCTCTTCTCTCTCTGGGACCTATCCACTGCACCTCATTGGGCTCAGGTCCAGGAGCAGGGGATCCTGTGGGGGCCTCTGTATATTGTACATGTCACTGAGTGCCTTCAACATAGCTGTCTCTTGCCTGCCACTGTGTGAATCTGGCGGCTGAATATCTCAGGCCTCTTTGCCTGTCTCCAGCCACCAGCTTGGTTCAGCAGAGGGGGGGGTCTGGTCCCTTCCAAGTGTCCATGTAAATATGTACATTTCTCAGGCCAGGGCCAGCAGGGGATACCCTGAGCCCGTTTTTCATGCGATGACTTGTACAATTATCTTTTCAAAGGTACTTGGATAATAATGAAATAAAATGTTTTTGAACCTCCCTTGGATATGTGATATACTATCTGCTGCCAGTGGGGCAGGGCCAATGGCTCTGCGGCCCTCAAGCCAAGTGGTGAAGGAGGCAAGTGGTGAAGGAGGCAAGATGGCCTCTGAACATGTTACCCATTCTTGCCCAGGCAAGCACTAAAGGCCAGGAACCACGCTAGGCAGTCTAGCAGCCAACCCACCCTGCTCATGAACCACACCAAGTCTGGGACAGCATGTTTATTCATAGTGCACAGCTCCCTCCTGCACCTGAGTGAGGACACCACTCTCTGGAATACAGTGTCCCAATGGCTACAGCTCCTCCTTGGGACCCAAGGTGGAATTGGGTTGTGCTTCCTAGAAAGAATCACAGAAGCCCAACTCAGACCTGCCTCTGCCCACTTTGTTAGGAGAAAACCTGTTCAGGGGCTGGATAGTGTCCTGAATGGAGTACCCACTGGGGCAGAGACTGCAGGCTCCTTGGATTCTTCCTCAGGCAGGTCACCTCCTCTGTCCAGGAACTTGGAGAATGTCTCTAGGTCCCTGGTGCTTTTGTATTCTATAATCTGAGAAGATGATGACTTGAGGGGATGTTCCCCAGCCTGGAGCCAGCTTTGGAGTAGTAGTCCACTCCCCACCCACCTCTGTCCCTTCACCTTTCGGTCAGGTCCTGCAGGGAAGAACTTGAGAGTGGGATAGCCATGCACAGAGAAGGCCTCCAGCTCGTTAGCTGTAGCATCCATCTCAGCAATGACAATGTCCTCACGATCCCTGTACTTCTCTGCCAGTGCCTCCCAGGCTGGAGCCATCTCCTTGCAGTGGCTGCACCATGGGGCATCTAGAGAAGCAGTCAGCTTATCGAGCTCGACCTGCCTCTGCCCCTGCCCCTGCCCCTGCCCCTGCCACCTTCTCCCCTTTCAGCACTCACAGAACTTGACAAACACATTCTTGGTTTCATCAAAGGCAACCTGCTCAAAATTCTTGCTCACAAGAGTCTTGACTGGCCGCTGGTCCCAGTCGGGGGGTATCTCCTGGCTCAGGAGATAGTGCTGGGAAACACACGAAACAAAACTGGGGTCATGTGCAGGGCCAGGGACCTAGGACTGCTGTTTCTCCTCCCTGCTAAGAGCTACAGACCTTGACTTCCCCATGGAGGACTGCCTGGCAGAATGCAGCCACAGAAGCTGCAGTGATGGGTATCACCCCTGCAGGTGCATACTTCTTGGTAGTCTCAACATTAATCAGACGCAGGGTGGGGGCTTCCTCAGCCTTGAGGCCAAAATAATTTAGCACATGGCTGTTGTCAGCGGCCACATCCACCATCACAAACAACACCTACCAAAAGTAATACCAAGTTGGGGTCCCATTCAGCTCTACCCCCCCTCCCTCCTCCTGAGACCCCAGTACCTGTCCCCGGAATGGAGGAGCTGCCTCCCTGAAGCCTGTCAGTAGCTCCCTGTGCTGAGCTAGTGTCTGGTTCACAAACAGCAGCAGGTGGTTGAGGATCCTGGCTGCAAAGATCTTAGGTGATGTCTGGAGGGGTAGGAATCTCATGTTTGAGGGCCCCAGCCAAGCTCCCTCCACCCCAGCCAAGCCTCCCACCTCCTGGGGGTCCCTTTACCTCACCGTGACCCACAGCTTTACTTGCCTGGCTGTTGAATTCTGTGACCAGGTGCATGCTGTGTGTGATGAGGAAGCGGGACAGGTCCCCCAGGTCCAGGCCAGCCTCCTTGTCTACCGGGAAGTCGGCCCGACCCTCATCAAACTGGACACCAGCAAGGTTAGCAGGAGCTATGACTCTGACCCCAACCCTGTACTTAGCCCCAACTCACCTTCTTGAAAAGGACCACAGTGTCCTTGGTGAGGCCAAACTTCTCAAAAAGCTGTGGCTGGTCAGTGAAGCCAAAGGCCATGTCCAGAGCATCCCTGGCCAAGGCCAGGAAAGTTGCCACATCCTCTTCCTGTAGATCCTAGAGGCCCAGCCCCATGAGAAACGTGGATGCCACCAGCACTGTTCCCACAAGCTGTCTACCCCTGCCCTTGTACCTGAAAGAAGCCAATGACCACCATATCCCATTTGGCCATCAGTGCCTGGACACCTTCCTCATCCTCCAGACGTGTGGCGCTGGGCCCCACTCGCCGCCTCAGCCACTCAGCAATGCCCTCAGCTGTCTTGGGCCCTGCAGAGGGATCTCTGTTTTAGACTGGACTTCTGCCCCATCCCTAGGCCACACCCACTCCACACTGTGTACTTGCCCACCCCAGGCCATACCCACCTCATACCTATGTATTCTTCTGGGTTTGTGCGGTTTCCATTCTGGAAGAACTTGAGTGTAGGGTACCCTACCACTCCAAACTCCTTGGTCAGCTCTGGTTCCGCAGGCCCATCCACCTTGGCCAAGGTGACCGCAGCTGACTCAGCTGCCAGCAGGGCAGCTGCCTTGCTGTACTCGGGAGCTAGTGCCTTGCAGTGACCACACCATGGGGCATCTGAGGGATGAGGCTGTGAGTACCCCAGTCCCCAACAACTCTAGCTGCAACCCAGGTCCAACAGGGGGCATATTCTGTTCACATCCCCTCAGGCTCACCCTCAACCCTGATCAGAGGTACACATGGGTCCCAGATCCCAGATAACCCTTAGGTTCCAGGCACAGTGAGGTTTGGGAGAGTTTGAGAAGAACCCTGCTTCCTCTCTCCCAGGGCCACATGTAACTACTTTCTGAAGCCCACCAGCTAAGAATGCTTTGACATTTTTTAAAGATTTTAAGAAACCACAGAAGAACCAGTGACCAGCTGTTTAGAATAGAGGCTCCAAAGATAGTAACATCAGTATGTGGCCATGGCAGACAGAGCATTGGGGGGGCGGGGAGTCTGAGGGTCCATGTGTCCTCAGGGTACCCCCTATACCAACACCTCTCCTTCTGGACCACCAGCAACCCTTCTCAACATCACAACCTCTAGTCCAGGCATTCTCTCAGAGATCCTGGGACTCAGGAGGCAGGGTGCCCACAAGAAAGGCCACATCCAGGAAGTAGAGGCCTGAACCCCTATGCTACCACCATGGTTTCCAGCCCACTGGCCCAAGCACTTACAAAACTCCACCATCAGGGCTGAATGCTCCTGCAGTGCCAGGCTCAGGGTTTGGTTGTTCAAAACCAAGATTCCATCCTCCTCGGGGACTTCTTCCCCAATGGACTCCTCAGAGAGCACCTCTGGGGGACCCCCCGGCTCCTCTCCCTGTCCCCATGAGCCTGAGACACCCAGCAGGAGCAGCAACACTGGCAGAAACCGATCATCCATGGTGTGCTGGGCCCTGCAGGCTGGCACAGATAAAGTGACCGGGGACCAAGCAGCGACAGCCACGTGGCACCTGGCTGGGTCTCAGGGGAGATAAAGCCTGAAAGGCCCCTCAGGGGCGGAGACAGGCAGAAAGAGGCAACACACAGGCAGCAGCAAGACAAGGTAACATTTAATAGGCACCAGGCAGGGAGGACACAGCAGAGAGTAGGGGACATCTGGTCACCAACCGGGAGGTCTAGGGAATGCTTGCAGGTCTCTGCAACTGACAGAGATTGGGAATACAGACCCCCCCCCCAAGTGGGGTTCAGTCCTTCCAGTCCTGGCAGACATGGAGGCACCACTCCCAGGACAGGTGGTTCAGCCTGTCATCATCGGTGAAGAGGGACCTGACCACGTACAGACCACGTGCCAATGCTCCCCTGGGTGCTTCCTCCACTGGAGTCACAAATTCATACTCCTGGGCCCTGGGGCCATAGCTTCCCACCATGAAGGTGGCCTTGTCCACTGTGGGAAGGAAGGTCATCAAGAGCCACCCTACACCCACCTCCCCCAGACTTGGGGTGCCCTCCACACTGCCTCACCACGCAGTCCCCGACGATAGGTGTGATGTAGACATTTGAGGCCACTGACAATCTCCTTGTTGACCTGGGGAAAGGAGAAGGTTTAAGAGCCTTCTCTGGAAGGCCGGGGCATGGCTGGCCCCTACTGCAGCTACCCTCACCTTGAAGGTGATCTTCACCTTGTATTCAATGCCCTCCTTCAGGACAAACACCTGGTTTTTCAGTGCATCTAGGTCTCCTGTTAGGGAATTGACAGGTACACTCTAAATCTCTAAGATGTACAAAACCCTACGCCAGCAACATCTATGTGGGGACTGGTGGTACCCATGAAATCTGTGGCAATGCACCCAAGGAACTAGGATTCGGCACGGGGTCCAAGGATTGTCTTCATCCAAAGATGGGTTGTGGCCCTCAGAAGGGGTTACCTGTAAGGTCCATGACCATAGGCCCTGGAGCATGCTCCGTCAGCAGTGTCAGCCTAGTCACTTGCACGTTGGGCAGGCTGGGGTCTGAAGAGAAACAGCATCCACAGGGTGCTCTGCTGTCCCTACCGTCCCCTCCCCCTGTTTGCAGCCCTCCACATGCAGGCCCCAGGCCATACCCATAATGGGTGGCAGGGGCCCAAGGAGCGCCTGCTTGTACTTGACCAAGCTCACGTCCCCAGGGTCCAGCTGCCAAATCTCCAGCATGCTCTTCTTCCCAGGGGCCCGGTACTCTGGTACAATTTCGTCCAGCACCTCGTCTGATGGAGTTGGCTCCCCATCCTTGTCAGCCAAGAGAACTGTGAGTAGGGGAAGGTATGTAAGCACCTGCCACCTGCTGACCCCAACATTCAAGTGCTGAGCTGGGACCCACACGTTCACCAGTTGTTCCTCCCACTACCCAGTGGAGCCAAAGAAGCCTTAGGAGCTGTCATGGGCACACGGTGACCACCCAAGTCCCTAGAAATCACTAAGCTTGGTCTCTTCAGAAGGGGCTCTTGTGACTGGAAGGGGTTCCTAAGAGACCCTGGAGAGACCAATTTGTTTGTGGTTAGCTTACAGGCTACAGCTGAAAGTAGTGGCCCTGGGGTACTCCCGGGGCTCCCCAGCTCTATGCTCTTCCCATAATGTCCTAGTTCCCTCCGATGGTGCCCCAAACTAAGGGTCTCCATAGTCCCTTTGGGTGTCTAAAGACAGGGGTCTCACTGAGATGCTGCCCACTGCCCTCCAACCTTTGGATTGCCTCTCACCGGAAGAAGCCCCAGCCCCACCTACGGGAGAGGCCGCAGCCTCCCGGCTGGACACACTCCTTTCCTCCTAGCTTCCTCCCACAGAAGGGTCTGCGTGGACTAAAGTCTCACGCCCGGCCAGAATACATACACGCCACGAGGTCCCCACGCGCCCCAAAGTTGCCGCGGGGACTGACCCCCAACCGCGCCGCTCCCTTGCTGCCCCCGGCGCACGTGGCCGCCACCCGGCTCCTGCGCTCACCTCGGGCGCACAGCGCCAGCCGGAGCAGCTCCAACAGCTGCGCCCCCAGCTCGCACGCGTCCAGGCCCAGCATGGTAGCCGCGGCCCGCCGCGGAGCCGCCGCCCGCTCGGCTCAGCCCCGGCGCGACTGCGGTGAGCTCATCCCGGCCGGGAGCGCCCCCCGCGCCCAGCGCCGCGCCCGCGCCGCGCGCCCCCAGCCGCTCCGCGGACCCCGCGCAGCCCGCAGAGACGCGCGTGTCGTCCGCACCGCGCCGGAACCCGGTTGTCCCTGCCGCGCCCGGCGCTGGGACGCGTCGCCAGGGACCCAGGGCTGCCCCACCCCCACGTGGAGTCGGGTCCCCCGGGATCCCCTGGGCGGGGCGTGCTGGTCAGGGACGCCAAGTGGAACAGGTGCGACGCCCCCACGTCCCTGGACTCCCATTATCGGCAAGCGGCACAGGGCACACCTGGAGCCCCGCAATCCTCCACCTGCTCCCTCCCTCTTGTCTGGGCAAAGGGGACTCCTGGGACCTATCAGCCTCCAGCTGGGCCACACCCTGTTGGTTCTTGGTACCCACACATTGAAGTGCAGTCTGGGCCACACAGACTCAAGATCTCTTAAAGCTTATTGATACAGACTGTGAATGTGGGGGTGGGGGGGGATGTCTGTGAGGACCTGGGATGCAGACAATTCTGCAGGTTCCTAGACAGGAACAAGACAACAAAAAGGGAAAGAAACAAAAAGTAGGTGCTGGGGGATTTCTTAATCTTGACATCCAGAGGAGACCTAGGGGTGGAAGTGAATGTTGGTTAGCCAAGGCAGGTGACTGGTGAACTGGGCCTTCAGCTGAACAAGGGCCGGGATCAGAGTTAGGAAGTGGTGCAAAGCAGTGTCTTGCATTTCTGGGCATATCCAGGCATCAGGCCCAACTTTGCTTTGCTGTGCAGCACACCAACCATAAATGCAGAGGTTTTGGGCTAGTGACCACGCTGTCCACTATCTTTCCAAAGCGAGATTCTGCAAGGAGGCCAGGATGCCAGGGAGACCCAACCATGCCCTTTGGCGAGTGTGTAATGTTAGACACTGGGATGGATAGCTTCAGCTGCCAGCAGCCTGCAGCCTCCAGAGATGCCTACTCATCCAGGGAGGACAGCTGGCCTGGGGGCAGCCTGGTTGTGCTTAAGTGAAGTAGGGCTGGGAGAAAGCTGGGGATCTTTGGTCGATGTACCGTATCTGGGTAGGACAGCCTTCCAGCTCTTCTGATTCGTTGGATAAATTCAAACGTCGTGTTGAAGGTTCCTGGTCTCAGTAAGGCCAGTTACCCCTCCTATGGCACCTGGCATTCCTTGAGTAGGGAAGAGAAAGAGGTCCTCCTATCTTCGGGAAAAAAGAAACAACACACTTGTGACTTTTATAAATGGATCAATGACCTGCCAGGCGAGGCTTACATCATACAAAACCCTTTGGCTACGCACATGTCACCTCTGTGAAAGGATACTCTTGGGCCAAGTCAAGCTGCACCCTCAACCCCACAACCCTGACTCTGCTGGCCCTCGCACTCCTTACTGGCCCACGAATGGAGTAGTGGCTATCAAGACCCTAAAACACTGCTTCCAACCTGATCTGTCTGGCTACACTCTGTCCTGTTCCAGAGCTTCAGAGATAGGTCCCATCTCTAAGACCAAGGCCTGCGGCAAGTAAGCCACCAGACGAAGACAGGATCCTCTGCCTTGTAGGCATCTGACTTCAGGCTGCCCACACTGCAGGCTATCCCAAGTCACAGTTTGTGGGGGCTCAGGCATCTCTGTGGTGAGGGAACTGGTGCCCCGAGGCTCACACGGTTAACCTTAGCGGGCGGGGCCGGCATGGGGCGGGGCGTCTCCTCTCCCGAGGTCCGCCATGGCCACGGTTAGAGGCTGCACACCCCATCGCGGGTGCTCCCGAATGCAGAGACCACATCTCAGCAAGGTTGGGCCCTCGGCCTGAGGGCATAGAGTTTGGGCAGGAGAGGGGACGTGCAACGCGGCAGATGAGAGGGGTGAACAGATCCAGGAAACCACTGGGAGTTCATGACAGCACTGGATGGCTGGGGTCCTGGCCTTTACTGCCCTAGTCTGTTGTCCCTGCGCGGTGACCTGGGAAACCTGGGGGCAAGTGTACGCGATCTGAGTTGTTCCTCTCACTCCCCTCCCAAACCCCGCCCCCTCTCGCGTTCGCTCTCAGATGGAACGGGTGGTCGTGAGTATGCAGGACCCTGACCAGGGCGTGAAGATGCGGAGCCAGCGCCTTCTGATCACCGTCATTCCCCACGCGGTGGCGGGTGAGGCTCGTGGGCACCCTGGGGGAGCAGGGCGCCGCGGTCTCCGCCCATTTCGCTTCTCCTGTGCAGGCAGAGACATCGTGGAATGGCTGGTCCAGAAGTTCTGCATCTCGGAGGAGGGTGAGATTCGGCGTACCGCGGCTTGAGGGGCGGGGGGAGGCTGGCCGAGCGTTCACTTTCGTTCTCCTCAGAAGCCCTGCACCTGGGCACACTCCTGACACAGCACGGCTACATCTACCCACTGCGTGAGTCCCGAGACCTGACGCTCAGGCCGGACGAGACCCCCTACAGGTTCCAGGTCAGGTCCAGGGTTGCAGGGTGCACCCCCACTTAGGGGAGGGTGGAGCTTATTGGGGTTGGAGCGGGACGTTGTGACGTCACTAGGCTGGAGCCGCCCTTTCTCCCCCCCACCTCCCACCCCCCACACCCAAAAATATGGACTGAGGCAAATCGAGGGAGCTTCCACTTTCTGGTGCTGCAGCAACCACGCAAAGGCCAATGTCTGCAGAGCGTTCATCTGGGGTCCCAGCAGGTCTTATCCTTGAAAAATTATCTGCTGGGTGGAGTGATAGGATCCCTGCACCTCAGTGTGTGAGTCCAGGCCAACCCAAGCTCAGACTGTGGTCACATCCTTGGATTACCAGGCTCCACAGACATTCAGAGTCAGGGAGGTAGTTCCAAGTAGAAAGAATGGGCAGGGGTGGTACATGCCTTTAATCCCAGCACTCAGGTGACAGAGGCAAGCTGATCTCTGTGAATTCCAGACTAGCCTGGTTTACAGAGTGAGTTCCAGGACAGCCTACACGGAGAAACCCTATCTCAACCCCCCCCCCCGATATGGGCAGTGGTCAGAAGGAGCGTCCACATTAGGAGGCACCCTCTGACCAGCTGTAGCTGGGAGCTATGAGATGGTGGGAGGTACTTGGGAGATAAATGGGAAGGTATTGGACATCGTTTTCCCTGCACAACACAAGACACCCTACTTTTGGACAAGCACTCTGTGGCCAGCTGCTGAACTGGACTATGGTGAGTGGGGTGGGTGGAAATCCAGGCTGGAAACAGGTGACCCCAGGGCAAGGCCATGGGGTTTGCAGCTGCACTATGCTCCTATTCTTTCAGCCATCTACCTGGCTAAGAAGAACATCCAAAAACAAGGGGCCTTGGTGGACTATGAGAAGGTGAGCCCTCCAGCAGGCTGAGTGCAGCACACGCTCACCCCTTGAGCCGCAGCGTACAGCTTAGGCCACTAGACAATACACACATACCCCTGTTCACCCCCTGCAGCCTCACTGGGAAGGGCCCTCCCCTCCCCCCATAGGGGGAGGATTAGGGTTCCCAGAAGGGGAGACCGCCCCTGTTTAAGACCCAATGGGTTGAGCTGGTATCTGTATCAGGTAGGGACACACACACACACACACACACACACACACACACACACACACACACAATTAGCTCCCTGCAGTGCCCCTGGGAGGAGCTGCAGCCCATATCCCAGAGGCCTGTGTGGGGATTAGCAGCTTTACCCACTGGATTCCCTGCTGCCCTCCAGGAACATTACACCCTGCTGCACAAGAAGATCAACCATGCGTGGGATCTAGTATTGATGCAGGCTCGAGAGCAGCTGCGGTGAGACACCACACCATAGCTGGTGGGACGCTGAGCTCAGAGTGTCCAGGATGTCATCGAGCTGGCCACCGGCAGCCTTGGGGCCAAGAACATGACATCGCAGGTTCCTCTGCCCATGGCTGAGTGTGGGGAGTGCTGTGGTAGAATCAGCTTCCTCTCACCTCTGCCTACTCTTTCCCAGGGCTGCTAAGCAGCGCAGGAAGGGAGACAGGCTGGTCATTTCGTGTCAGGAGCAGACATACTGGCTGGTGAACAAACCCCCTGTGAGTCCTCGTGTGGTGACAGTGGAGGAGTTTCCCTGAGAGTCTAAAGGGGTCTGTGTGCTTTGCTAAAAGACCCTCTCGAAACTGCTTTCTTAAGCTGTGGGAAAGTGGATTTCAGGGTTTGGGTGGGTGTCAGGGAACTTGCTTTTGTTTCTTGGTTGACAATGTAGAGGTGTCATGGTCAGATCTGAAGCTGCCTCTAGTCCCAGACCACAGAACAAGCCAGGTTCATTCTGTTTAAGGGAGACACACAGGAGCCAGTGTAGGGCTGAGGGTCCTAGGACACAAGGCTGATCTCAGCTGCAGCGAAAGGACTGGGCTGTGGGGGGCAGTGCTGGGAAACTGAGGTCTGCTTATTATCCAAGGGGATCCCTCTGAGTCACGGTGGGCAGAGAGATGGGGTTCAAGGCCAGGTCAGGGCTCAGTTCCCAAGTTCCTAGGAATGTCAGTTCCCACACCAAACAGTATTGAAGTCTGTGGGGGTTCGGGGGCTCAGCACCCCCATCTTATCATCCTTCTGCAGCCTGGGGCACCTAATGTTCTGGAGCAGGGTCCTGAGAGGGGTTCTGATAACCCCAGTCAAGTGCAGATGGTAAGCACTTCACACTCAGCCGTGTCACCCTAACTGCTGCTGCTTTAACCCCAAGTCTAACACACACCCTTCCACTCGGCACACTTCCAGTTTCTTTGGACTGCTCACCCCATTTATCTATCATTTGATCTACCTAAATGGACCCTCCCTCCCGCCTCAGACTCCCTTAATAACTCCATCCTCTTTCTCTCACCTGCTGCCTTGGGTGCAAGTAAGTGGCAGTCCCAGTCCCAGGGGAGGGCGGAGGAACCCTCTTCCTCCAGGGCTGAAGCAACAGAGTTCCCAGGGAAGTGAAGTGGTGACCAAAAGGCTTTGGCCTGAGGGCTCTGGGTCTGCAGGCATCTCCCTCCAAAGCCTTTGGTAACCTGTAAACTAGAGAAGGTGAGACTCAGAGCAGAGAGCCTTAACTAATGTAGCAGTAAGTGACAGTACCCCTACTTGCAAAAGCCACTCCCACCCAAACCCAAAATTTAGAACAGTTCCTGTTGTCTCCTAGCATCTTGCTAACTTCAGCCCCTAATTTTTTTTTATATATATAAAAGCAGAGAGAGCTAGGATGGCTATTGGAAGTCAGAGATGTCATCCACCTACCTCAGCACCATGCCCAGTATGGCTAAGAGGGGAATAGTTGGCCAGTCTACTAGGTGGCCCCTGCAGTCTAGCCACACAAACCTGCCTAGAGGGGCTATGGCTCAGCTAAACCAGGCTCCCCAGAGAATTTCTCAGTATATAAGTCTTTAAAACGACTTTAAAGGCCAGGCATGGCGGCATGAAGAAGCAGGGACTCTGTGAGTTTGAGGCCAGCCTGATCTACATCGCAAGTTCCAGGACTATATAAAGCCAGAGCTACCTTAAAGATTCTGTCTCAAAACAAGCATTCAGGCTTAGTGGCACACACCCTTAGTCCCAGAAGCAGGGAGACAGAGGCATGTGTATCTTTGTGAGTTCTAGGGCAGCCCAAGTTCCAGGACACTCAAGGCTGTTACACAGAGAAACCCTGTTTCAAAAAAGACCAATC
This sequence comes from Rattus norvegicus, assembly GCF_021556685.1. Taxonomy (NCBI): domain Eukaryota; kingdom Metazoa; phylum Chordata; class Mammalia; order Rodentia; family Muridae; genus Rattus; species Rattus norvegicus. Next base: position 21,212,934 of record NC_141543.1, read on the forward strand.
AGCTCCCCCCTCTTTCCCACAAAACAAAACAAAACAAAACAAAAAACAAAAAAAAACCAACCAAACAAAATATTTTAAGTGCCAAGGATGGTGGCACACACCTAATCATAGCACTTGGGAGGTGAAGACAGAAGGATCATAAATATATGGGTGTCCTCAGCTACATAGTGAATTCAAGGCCAGCACAAAGAAACGTCTCAACAACGACAAAAACACTTGAAGTCACTGGGAAATGTGACAGGTTAATAACAGGTGAGCAGTTTCTAGACAGACTTAGGGTTTTGTAGAACATCGTCAGGGTCCCTGAGTAAAGTCTGGGAGAGTTCTCCTGGACGGCTAGGAGGAGAGGGTTCTAAAGACCGGGTGCAGGTCTGAGCCATTCTTGGCTACACCCTGGTGGGGAAGGTCTCAGCCCTGGGTGGTGTTTCTGAATCCCAGAGGGCTGCTTGTAACTCAAAACAACTGTGTCTTTCAGACCTAGAGCTCGGATTTCTATAAGTGTGAGGTAGGTCCGAGGGACTTGGGAGGGTACGATGCCCATTGCCCAGCACAGGTCCTGACTCAGCTCTGGTGTCCTAGATCGAGTGCTTCAGGAAGGCGCTGAGCAGGAACCGGGTGAAGTCCTCTGTCTGCCTCGAGGCGTGAGTGAGAGGCAGCAAGAGCCCCTTTCCAACTCAGACCCTTTATAGAGCTCTGTCCCTGAGGCTACCCTGCACTGCCCTCTGGAACCCCCAGGTACCTGAAGTTCAGCAGCCAGCATGGGCCGCACGATCCCATCCTGTCAGGGTGCCTGCCCAGCAACCCCTGGATCACAGACGATGTCACCTACTGGGTCATGAATGCGCCCAAGTAAGCCCCCAGTCTTTGGGTGCCCTTGTTAAGTGCTCCTGGACTGGTAAGATCATGAATATCCTACTCTCTTGCTTCCCACCTCTCCCCTCCCAGTGTGGCTGCCCCGACAAAGCTCCGCGTCGAGCGATGGAGCTTCAGCTTCCGGGAGCTCCTGGATGACCCCGTGGGGCGTATCCACTTCATGGACTTTCTGCAGAAGGAATTCAGTGGTAAGAAGCCTACCTTCCTGCTGTAGGCACCCCCAAAGGAGGGAGCTACTACCTGGGACCCTGCCCCAGGTTTTCTCTAGCCAGTTCAGTGAGAACCCTTAACCCTGACTGCTGCCCTGTCTTTAGCGGAAAACCTCAGCTTCTGGGAGGCGTGTGAGGAGCTGCGCTTTGGCGGACAGGCCCAGGTCCCCACCCTGGTGGACTCTGTTTACCAGTAAGTGTGTGGAAATGGAAGCTAGTTGGCCATCACTTAGACCCAGCGTGGGTCACGCTGTAGCAACGGTATCTTAGGCAGTTCCTGGCCCCTGGAGCTGCCCGCTGGATCAACATTGACAGCAGAACAATGGAGTGGACCCTGGAGGGGCTGCGCCAGCCACACCGCTATGTCCTGGATGCAGCACAACTGCACATCTACATGCTCATGAAGAAGGTGGGCACATCCTGGTGTCCTGGCTATCATGGTCCCTTCTACTCTTTCTCTGTATTTTTTTTTTGGGGGGTGGGGGTTCTGTTTGGCTTTGTCAGGAGTGAGCACAGCCTCTGTCACTTGCTGCTCTGGTACCAGTAAACCAGTGTGGTGGTATCCAGACCCCACCATTGCCTACAGTTCATTGACTGGGCTGTGCCTTCCCCACCCCACCCTTTGTGTACACTCTGGTCATATGGTGGGACAGATGGAATCAAAGCTTTAACTTTACACTACGGAGCAGTTTAAAACAATTAGTCGGATCTTTGGTACTTGCTCAGAGTGGTTAATGGGGGGTTTTCAGTTCGTCTGAATCAGGGTCTCATTCTGTAATCTCATACTATGTATAGATGTCCAAACTGGCTTTTGACCTGTGGGTGATCCTCCTGCCTCAGCCTCCTGATGTTGTAATACCATAATAAATTCACAGAATTCTTAGGGCATGGGATGTATTTATTCCTGTCGTTAGGAAGCCAGAGGCAGGTGGATCTGTGTGAGTTCAAGATTAGCCTGGATTACAGAATGAGATCATGTCTCAAAAAACTCATAGATTTCAATATATTTAATGTTTCAACCCGCAACGACCAACTGCCAGGGTGTCATTAGAGACAGTTTCCTATAGTCAGACCTGCCCTGATTTTGCTACAGGTGACTTTGAAAACTTAATCCTGTGACAGCAACCAAGTGCCAGGATTTCAGACATGCACCATCACACCATCAAACGTCATTTTTTTTTTTTTTTGGTTCTTTTTTTCGGAGCTGGGGACCGAACCCAGGGCCTTGCGCTTCCTAGGCAAGCGCTCTACCACTGAGCTAAATCCCCCCATCACACCATCAAAAACAAAAAACAAAAAACAAACCAACAGCAAGGACAGCCAGGGGTACACAGAGAATCCCTGTCTCAAAACAAACAAACAAACAAACAAACAAAAAACAAAACCAAAGAAAAGTGGGTCTTTGTCCCTCAACTGTGACTTGAGTTCTCCCTCTTGACCTGGTCATTTTAATGGCCATATTCCATGTCTGCCCAGACCTTGGTGGCCTCCTGCTCTCTGGTGTGTTTTTTCTTTTGTTTGGGCAGGGCCTCTCCACATAGCCCTGGCTGTCCTAGAACTCACTATGTAGACCAGGCTAGGCTTGACCTCACAATGGCTGCCTATCTCCTGAGTGCTGGGATTAAAAGTGTGCACCTCTACACTGGACTCTCATGAGGTTTTTCGAGATTTTTCTATGGAGTGCTCTGCCCTTTAGAACATGGCTACCTTTTATTTGTCTATGTAGCCCAGGCTATCCACACATTTATGCTCCTCCTCCCTTTGCCTTCCCTGTGTTGGGATTACAGGTGTGAACCTTCAGCCTTGCTCAGCTGTGTAGATAAAATCCCACATCCTTGCCCTTCCTCTGCAAAAGTGGAAGCACTCTGGCTTCTTCTTTTTTTTTTTTTTTTCTTTTTTTTCGGAGTTGGGGACCGAACCCAGGGCCTGTGCTCGCTAGGCAAGCGCTCTACCGCTGAGCTAAATCCCTAACCCCGCTAGCACTCTGGCTTCTTATCCCTGGCCGGAGGTGCTTGACTCATCCCGGTGTGAACACGAGGTCTCTTGCCCATGTTTTGCAATCTAGCGGCCCCAGTAGATGGGGGTCAGTTCTCTCTAGGTCCTGCTTTGAATAGTTGGCCCCCCAGCAGGGTCCTCCAGGGCCTCTGAGCAGAAGGTGGTCCCAGCAATGCCTGGCTGGATCTAGCTCTGAGGTGAAGAGTCAGAGACTGGACGCTCTCTTGCAGGACTCCTATCCAAGGTTCCTAAAGTCTGACATTTACAGAGGGCTGCTGGAGGAAGCTGTGATTCCGCTGGAGACCAAGCGCTGGTGAGCCAAGCTGGTGCCCAGTGTTTGCTGAGCAGGGAGGACCTGCAGGGGGACCTGTGCCCTCAGCGCTTTCTTGTCCCCAGGCCATTCCCATTCTTGCGGAAGCCTCTGCACTCAAGTCCCAGCCCTGCTCTCCAGTCGACCTCTGGGGAGCCTGCAGCCACCAGCTCCCCTGCAGGTGGCAATGAGGACGACTAAGTGGCTCTTGCTGCACATGTCACCTTATCATCACCTGCCTGACACCCTGTGGGGTCATGTTCTCCTCACTGAGATACTCCCAGCACTGGTGTCTCCCTGTAGAGGGCCCAGCCTTGCTACGAGGCCCTTTAGCCTCCACTAAGTAAGCCCTCTCCTTCCCAGAAGGGACTGGCCCAGCTGATTCCTAGGGCAAGATTTCATTGGCTGATCCTTGCCAGGACAGAACTTGTTCTAGGAAGTAAAATCAAGGTCCTCTGTTCCTGGTATTCTGTAGTCTTCAATTCAGGACTAGGAGGCCATCTCAACCTTAGAAAGTTGTCAGTGACACATGCGGAAGTGTTGTTTCTGGCCATGCCATCCTATTCAGGAGGACTCCTCCCCTGTGTAACCTACTCCTTAGGCTAAACCCAGTGACTTCTCAGTAGACTATGTGTGCAGATGCCGTTTTACTGCCATACATGGCATCTCGTCCACCTGCCTTCTGACCAGATGTGTAGAAAGGCCACTCCACAGTGGTGTCCTGACTGTAGGGCTCCCAGATCTCTTAGCAAGTCTTTGTCAAGCTGGCAGCCGTAGCATCCAGGCTTCCTGTCTAGGTTGTCCTGTGCCACCAGCATTGCCACCCCCACCCCAGAGGTAGAAATAGAGACGGCACCTCCTTCTGCTATGCAGCTCCCGGCAGGGCTATTCTCTAGTCTCCCTCACAACCCATTCCTACAGAAATAAAAGTTTCAGGCCCTGGCACAGTCTACTCTTCTGTGGGTCCAGCTTGGCTGCGCCTATGACTTGAGTGTCTGTGGTTCAATGCATGGGTGCATAGTGGTAGGTGTGCATGTTGCATGTGACGTGTGGTATCTGTGGTGTGAATATGTTGTATATTGCTGTGTGTGTGTGTGTGTGTGTGTGAAGTGGGGGGAGATCAAGGGTGTGGTTCTGGTATAAAAAATAACCACCATGGCGTGGTGGGATGATTCAGTGGGTAAAGATCCTTGCTGTTAAGCCTGGTGACCTGAGTTCAATCTCCTACATGGCACCTATGTTAGAGAGGACTCCCACAGGCTGTCTTCCGATTTCCATATATACCCCCACTCCTATATAAATCAATGGTTTTTAAGTGGTTACTGTGGATGGTGCCTGTCTGGTTTGGGCTCATGAGTGACCCAGCTCTCTCAGGCTTCAGTGGCAGTTAGTCTGTACTTAGTCTGTGGAGGAGAAAGGGCACCAAAGACGGGTGTGTGAGTACAGCGAGGGCCAGAAACCTGTGAAAGAAGCTGAAGGTGGACAGGATGCTGTACCTGCCATTGTCCCCTGCCACAGGTGTGCCCAGCCACAGGAGGCATGACCCAAATCAAGCCCAGGGACCCTAAGAAACAATGGCAGGCTAGAGGGTCATTCAGCCCCTTAATGACCATAAACAGGTCACTGTCCTCAGCAGCCACCAGGTGGGCTATGGGGAGTGAGGTGTGGGGCACAATCTAGCCTGGCACTGAGTGGTAGGTGCCTTTGGATCCCGACCTCATATCATCTTTTGCAATAGAGAGCCAGGCTGAAATCTGGAGGCACACCCCTCTTCTCATCTCCTTCTCAGGGTCACATGTAGGCTGGGTTACCTTTACTTGGCAGGGCTGAGGGACCAACTCCCTGACTTGAAAACATTATCAACCTCAGCCATCATGTTGACACGGCAGGCACACCTGTGCACTCTAGGCTTCCATACATGTGCAGTTATGACAGTAAGTTTGTTTAGCAAACCTTGAAGGGTTCTCAGAAGAGAAGGCCTCTCAGGCCAAGCCCTCCAGGTTCTCCTGTGCTGTGACAGCCAAGGCTCACCTGACCTGCATTTCGCTGCATTCCATAACAGAACTCAGAGTATAATGACTTCCAATAACCCCCTCTTTGTCGCAAGCAGAGAGACATCCAGACAGACTGCAGGCTCACGCTGGGCTACTGGGGCTTTCCCCATCAGTGCAAATCGTTTATTGTGTTGGTTTCCATGGTGGCTGGGGTCATGGGACGGCTTTGGCTACAGAGCTAGAGATCTGGTCTGGGCAAAGCTGCTCTGCAGCCCTTGGGCTTCAGGAGCAACAAGGCACAAGGTGAGACCTTCATCAGGTAAGCACCAGAGAGTAGGGAGGGGATGTGCCTGCTGTGCCAGGGTGCAGGGACTTGTGCAGACAGCAGGTCCAGTGTACTGAGGGGAGGGACTGACTTAGCGCAGTCTAAATCCCTCAAGTGCATCCGGAGGCCCAGGACAGGGTCCTTCCTGCCCAGTCAGACTCAGTTGCTCACTTCCCAGGAGACATGCTCCCTTCTGCTTTGGAGAAGCAACTTCAGAGCCTCAGGTTCCAGTTACGGCCCTGAGCTTCGTGACTCCTGAGAGACAGTGCAGACACAGGAAAGCCAGGCTGGACTGAGGGCCCAGGGAGAAGCTCACCAGAGGTGGCTTTCCCTGTGGGAGGGTGCGGAGGCAGTCAGTGACAAGTAAGCCTCCTGCAGGGCTGACGTGCCCACCCGAGCTGGCCCAGGGAGTCCTACTTGACCAGATCAGATGGGCCACACAGTGAGACCTTTGAGGGAGGACATGGTATAGGCAGGAGGCTGGAGGTGTAGAACTATCCTTAGGTAGAACTGGTAAGGCCACAGCTCCCAGAGGGCCAGAATCACCAGGGCAAGCAGTGAGGCCAGCATGAAGGCTGAGGCAGGCCAACTTTCCAAGAGGCTTCGTTTTCACAGTTGGAGTCTCTCCATGTGCTCCAGCTGACACCACCTACACCTCACTCCGGTACCGTAGTCGGGAGAACCGGTCCCGGATAGCCTGGTCACTGTCGGAGCTGCCTTCGCTCAAGTGGATCACTCGACTGCCTGGGACAAGGTCTCGCACTTTGTGTTTGGTCAGAGAGACCAGGCCAGGCACATCTGAGCTTGCTGGGCCCGTCAGGAGCACATAGGCAGCGTGGCGGCTTGGCTCAAACAGGACCGCTGTAGGGGGAGTCAGTGCTGCTCAGGACCAGCCAGAGCAAACTACGGGGGCGGGGGAAGATCTGGACCCAGCGCCTGAGCCCATGCTCACCATCAAAGGCCACGATGTTGGCGGACACGTTGGCTAGCTCCAGCAGGATGCCGGGCAGGGTCGGGTGGAACATATACAGGCTGTGCTGCGTGTCCTGGGGATCCTGAAGTGAGAACAGCATGTGTCCCACTCACCTGTTGTGTCTGGGCCATAGCCACGTCTCAGCAGATCTTTGAGTTCCTGGAACTTTCCTGGGCAGCCCTCAGGTTCCCTTCAGAAGCTGCTATCCAAGTAACCTTGTTCACGACTATGTCCCCCAGTGTCCCCCAGTGTCCCCCAGAAGGCTAACTCCCATTCCGTGACGCCTGCCTGTTAGCCCCCTGCTTCCCCACATGGGGCCTGGTCCTGCCTGGTGTTCATCAGCACCTGCCCTCCTGTTACAGGTCTGCTCCTGCCTCCAACAGCCTCCTCCAACAGCCCCACGGCCCTGCAGGGTACTTCCCCCTTGGCCTGCACCCTCACCCAACAGTCTGCACTACACTCAGTGGACTTCCAGAGGGTCTAGTCCTGGCAGCCTCCAGGGGGATCTGGGTCTGGTCCCTCTGGCCTCGGATCCCAGACATCATACCATCTCATTAGCGCTCACAGGGTCATGGAGGCCCCAGAAGAAGAAGGCTGAGCGGTGGTCTGCAGTCATCAGGCTTGTGGATGGTGGGGCCCCAGGAAGGCTTGGGAGGGGCTGGCTCCACAGCATAGACCCAGTGCTGAGGTCCAGAAGGAGGATCTGGGGAGGGTGGGGACATTATTGGCGGACAGCCTCAGCCGACATAGGAATGTGTAGCCCAGCCATGCCAGTCACAAAGGCTGCTCTCGGAGCAATCTCACCATCTGAGGGCAGCAGTCTCGGCTCAGCACTGTGCACTCATGAACCGTGGACAGGGGAGACTCTCAATTCACACAGAAGCCCAGCCTACCTGTCTATCAAGGCTGGTTCCATTTTCAATTACCACAGACAAGGTGTCTGGTTTGTAGTGGCCAAGGATAGGTTTTCTGGAGGGATTAAAAGAGAAGACCTCACAGAAGGTGTTGGTTCAGGGAGTTGAGATGAAATTTTCATGGCTGCACACTCCTGGATTGAAAGGTGCTACCTATGCTGGAATCCAGGATGAGGGGCTGGTATCTGTGACCAGCACTTTCAGCAGCCCCTCCAGGGATAAAGGACAGATCCCAGGACAGGCCACTCCATCATCCTGCCAGCCTGCAGGACAGGCTGAGGTCCTGAGCAGGGAGTGCCCACTCAAGCTTAGCAGGAACTGCACATACCTCAGAACCTGAGTTGCACCAAGAGTCCACCTGGGCACCAGATCTTGTCCATCCAGCAGCTTACAGTCCTCAGAGCTCACAAGAAGCAAGTCCTGGCCAGTTTTCCCTGGGACATTCATCAGGTATCGAACTGCTCCAGAGCTAAACAAGGAGGTGGGGGTGGGGATAGGGAGGGATGGGAGGCAGACATATGTGGTCTTTGGGATGAGTCCTTTAAGAGGGGTCTGCTGAGGCTGGAGGGTGGCTTCCCTCAGGCCCCGGTAGTATATTCCCATGTTTCTCAGTTCCCTGACTAGAGAGAGTGAGATTCTGTTTGTGGAGCATGGATGAGCCCCTGTATGATAGACATTCTTCTTCGCTACTGCGGGATGAAAGCCAGAGACTCAAACGTGTTCGCCACCCCAGCCATCTCAACTCTTTCTCTGCCTTTGTTTGCCCGTTTCTCATTTCCAAGTGTTGTACTCAAATGAAGACCTCACAGTACTGCAAAGCCCTAGCCTGACTGGCCTGTGCCGCACACGGGGTTGTCCCTAACTAAGGCCTGTGTCAGACAAACCTGTGTAGGCAAAGTTTTGGTTTCTTTAAAAAAAACCTAGTTATCAGGGCTGGAGAGATGGCTCAGAGGTTAAGAGCACTGACTGTTCTTCCAGAGGTCCTGAGTTCAATTCCCAGCAACCACATTGTGGCTCACAACCATCTGTAATAGGATCTGATGCCCTCTTCTGGTGTGCAAGTGTACATGCAGGCAGAACTCTATATATAATAAATAAATCTTAAAAACTGCAGTTATCTTATGTGAATATCTTTTGTTTTGGGCTCAGGTGTGGGACAGAGGCTGCTTCATAGCAGCTGACATGATTTGCCTTGCACACCACAGGGGCAGGATCTTTGCCAGCTGCAGACAGTTTAATTCTGAGGACTCTGCAGAGGGCATACGTGGGAGAGCCTCAAGAGGGCCTGTGGTGGCTGCTGTTCCCGTTTCATTACTGGATTGCTGGTTTGCTATTGTTGGATGGCAGGAGATAGATTAGACTCGCCCCTAGGAGCCCGACATCCCTAATCAGCAGGAAGTAGTCTATAGAGTTAGTTATACACGCCCTTTCCCCTTCTGAGCCTCCTACCTAGTGTTGGGGAGGCGGGAGGGGTTAGGGTGGCATAAGGGTGGAAGGGAGGTAGAGTAAGAACTAGACAAGTACGCCAACAAACCTGTGCAAAAGCCTCCTGTGAGCAGAGTGATTGAGCATGTTCTCCCAGGATGGGTCTTCCTTAAAATGGTCATCTCTCCCAGTAATTCTCTTATAGAGACCCTTCACAGAGACGCCACAGAGGGCACTTGCTATTCAAAACACAGAAGGGCAGTCACCATGGGGATCAGGTGCATCCGTCAGCCCCACTTCTGGAACCACATTGTGCTATACCGGATTTATCCTTGGGCTTCCTGACCAGTGACTAAGTGTCAGCTCATGAACAGGAATGGCCGCAAGGTGGCCAGTCACCAGTTTCTTTGTATGCTTCTTTCTCTAGCCCCAAGCCAGCCCAGCATCCCAAGAATGTGGCATCCAACGTACCACAGGGCAGGAGAATATACTGAGCACCCGTTCTGGTCACGTGAAGGAGGGCGACACCATCTCCATCCACACCAAGGCTGCCTCTGTGGCCAATCTGGTACCCAGTGCTACCTGAATAGAGAGCGCCACTGACCTGTGTAGCAAAGGGTAGTAGGGGAGACAGAACCAGCTTCACCACGGGAGGGCAAGGGCAACTGTAGGGAGTTTGGAGCAGGGAGTCAACACTCATTGGGTCTGGGGAAGAGAGTGACCAACACAGAACACATGACTGTGCTGCCTAGGCTGCCCAGGAGGCATGGCAGCTGTGGGCTCAAAGCTCATACCAACACACACAGGCCATGTATATTCGGCTCCTCATGGGGAAGGCCAGCAAGCTGCCTGCAGAGGAGCCTCCCAGCGTGTTGGATGTGTGGACCTCAGGGCACAGAGCCCTAGGGGGATGCATTGAGGGGTAGCCACACGAATTCTCTTTAGGGAGAAGTGGATGAGGAAGTAGAGAGGGGGCCTGGAGGGAAGTGGGCCTGGGCACTTGAGAGCTATGCTGATCACCTCCTGTCCCTCCCGGGAGAGCATCAGCAGGTCTGGAGCACCGTCACCGTCGATGTCAGGCACCTGGAGCAGAGGACTCAAGATGGACGCATTCCCACTAAAGCTTCTGGGATGGCTCCACAGCGTTTCTCCTAAAACCAAACACATAGTAGCTCCAAATCCCCATGACAAAGGAATAGTAGGCTTACATGAGAGCATTCATCCTTGGGATTCTGAGGTCACTTAGATACAGGAGTGTGTACAAACAGCCCAAGATACTTGTTGAGAAGAACAAGTACAACCAGGCAGCCTCTTGAAAAGGCAGCTCATGTCTGTAATCTCAGCATTTGGAAAGCTTGTTGCAAGTAGGTCAGCCTGGGCTACATAGTATGACCTTGCAAAAACCCCAAAAAGGCAGCAAAGCAGAGAGATGGCTCCGTGGTTAAAGCACTCGCCACGCAAGTGTGAAGACCAGAGTTCAGATCCCCAGGAACCCACATAAAAGTTGGGTGGGTATGCTTTTCTTCCTCTGGCTCAGAGACTTATTCTAAGAGCAAAGGGCCATCTATAGACTCAGTCCAGCCCTCAAAGCCCTCCGGAGCCAAGGCCCTCCACAGCCCAAACAGGCATCCCTGTTGCCTCATAACAGGCAACACTAGTTGTCTCTGCCAGCATCCATAACAAGACACAACTGTTTGCAAAGACACAGCTGCAACAGGGCAGAGCGGCTGAAAAAGGTGGCATCACTGACTTCCAAATGGTCACACTCTCAGTTGGAGGGTTTTTACCCAGGCACCAATCCCTGGGAGAGAGCCAGGGCTGACCCCTCCAATGAGAACCACCCAGAGCCTTCCCCAGGTGGCTGACCTGTGAAGAAGTTGACTGCCATGAAAGAACCAAGTCTTCCCACCAGGACACAGGCAGAAGACACCTTGCTGTCCCGTGTCTGTGGCACGGCACACTTTACATGGGCAACATCTTGGGCCAAAGGCCGCTCCCAGAGCACGGTTCCGTTGGTCCCTGACACAGCAGCCATAAAGGTGCAGGGAGTGGAAAAGCCTGTAGGGTAGAGTCATTTGGTCAGTCTGAGACTGTGTTCTGCCGCCTCCTGTCTTCCACCTCCTGTGCTTCAGCCACATGACAGCCCATCTTCTCTAGTAGCCCCTTATCCCCGAGCCTCATGGGGCATCTGAGGTGTCCCCAGGTGGAGGAAGGGGGCTGACAGTGTTACCTCGTCTATTCTATAAAGAAGAAAATGTGATGAAGGGGTCCCCTCAATCCCCATCACCCACAGGCCCCAAATGAGAGGGGGGCCAGGACAAGGAGCCCTCTTCCCATGTGGCCACCGTAGTAGACAGAGCAGGAGTTACCTTCGTCAGCACAGGACCTGGTGGAATTGTTACTGCTGTTGGTGTTTTTATAAAGAAAGAGAACGTCCTGAACCTCGTCCCTGTCTACGTCTCCCAGAGCCAGAAAGTCGTACGTGACTGAAAGAGAAGGCCCCAAGTTACACTCCACGGCGGTGCGTGCCTGTCACCGGGAAGATCAAGCAGAATGCTCGCTCTGACTGCTTTGGTGTTCCCGCTGCACAACGTGCCACGGTGAGGTCCCCTGCTGCCAATAAGGGCAGGGTCTTCAGAGGCAGGTGGATCTGTGAGTTTGAGATTAGCCTGATCTACCCAGAAAGTTCCAGGTCAGCCAGGGCTACAAAGAAAGATCTTGTCTCAAAATATAAGTAAAAAAATAAAGAAATCTGAACATATGTGCAGGAGGCTTTCCTCCAAGCCTGGCGTGGGACCTTGGAGGTCTGGACTCTGACAGCTGGGCTCCATCAGGGAGGCCTGGCGCTGTCTTGCATCCTAGGACTCAGCTGATAAGCTTTAATAAAACCGAACACTCAGAAGGTGAAGTTTGGACATTTATCATACTCAAAATTTCAAAATGGATCGGATCCTAAATAGTTAAAATTATAAAATACAGGCCAGGCAGTGGTGGCACACTCTTTTCATTCTAGCACATGGGAGGCAGAGGCAGGCGGGTCTACAGAGTGAGCTTCAGGAGAGCCAGGGCTACACAGAGAAACCTTGCCTTGAAAAACCGTGAATAAATATATAAATTATTATAAATAAATTAAAAAACCTAATAGCTGGCAATGAATGTAGCCTAAGTGTTAGAGTATCTGCCTTGTACATAAGCCCAGGGCTCAATGCCTAGCATTACACAAACAGGGCCTGGTAAAGTGAGACAAGTGAACAAGCCATAAGGAGACACCGCCACAAACCCATCAGGATGGCTGCTTGGAGAGCCGAACTGGAAATTAGTGTCAGCAGATTAGCTGGTGCCCTGGCATGGGAGCAACAAACCTAAAATTAAATTCATTAAAAAGTCCCTTTACGGGGTTGGGGATTTAGCTCAGTGGTAGAGCGCTTGCCTAGGAAGCGCAAGGCCCTGGGTTTGGTCCCCAGCTCCGGGGGGGGGGGGGGGGGGGTCCCTTTACAGGCTGGAGAGATGGCTCATTGGTTTAGAGCACTGACTGCTCTTCCAGAGGTCCTGAGTTCAATTCCCAGCAACCACATGGTGGCTCACAACCATCTGTAATGGGATCTGATGCCCTCTTCTGGTGTGTCTGAAGACAGCTACAGTGTACTCATATATATGAAGTAAATAAATCCTTTTAAAAAGTTCCTTTATAACGAAAGTAAAGTGAATACTTTGAAATATTAAATTTCAAATGAATGAATAAGTGAAATAATAAGTTAATTTGTTAAAAGAGCAGGAGTTGGGGGCAGGGGCTGCAGCTCAGTGGTAGAGTGATTTCCTAGTGTCTAGGAGCCTTGAGCTCAGTTTCCTGTGCCACATGAAGCCAAGTGTAGCTCACACACTCCTGTAATTCTAGCAGTTGTGGGTGGGAGGCAGGAATTCAAGACTAGCCTGGATATACAGTGTATCCAAAGCCATCCTGAGGTTAAGGGAGAACTTGCCTCTAAATAAAAAACAAAACAAAACAAAACAAATCCTCAAAATTAAAAGGCTTTTCAGTTGTTTTTCATAAGGGCTAACTTCATGGGCTGGAAATAAAGTGTGATTTGCTTCAGCTTCCATGTCTGGAGCACGCAAGCGCCTGGCACAGCTCTCCACAGCTGATGGCGCCTTCTCTAATCCCTCGGCCAGGTTGAGTTTCATTGAACTGTTTCCACTGAAGCCTGCGAGCCTGCCTCTGCCTGCTTACCTGATCACAGGAGTGCTTCTAGTTCCCCCGAAAGGCTCCTAAAATCCCCAGGTTCAGAGGTAACCCAGGAGCCACTGAGGGCTGACTGTCAAAGACCACATGACTAGGCCATGTCTGGTACTGGCGGCGAGGGGGGGGTGGCGGCCTGGAACCCCGCTGGGAAGAGCGGCCCCTCCCCCACAGCTCACCTGCATAGTCATAGTCCAGCCTCCACTTGTCCTCAGAGGACGGTCGGTCTGGGCATGGGATGATGAAAGAGAGGACAAACACCACAAAGAGACAGATGAACAGGGAAAGGAAAAATGCCACCGTGCGACACCGGGACAAGCGAGAAGGCACAGGCTTGTTCTTCAAGTTGTCCTCGGTCTTTGGTAGGTTTCCTAGGTTTTCCTGTGACTTTTTGTCCTCATTCTTCAAGGGATGTATTTCAGCTTCTAGATCCTTGTCATCCATCATTCCGAGCACATTCCAGAGCTTAACCTGCGGTCACTGAGCAAGAAAAGAAATGGGTAAGGCGGCCGTGAGCTGTTACACCAGGCAAATTACAATATTATCCCCCGCCTTTTTTCTTTTCTTTTTTGCTAACAGGAAACAAACTATTAATTAGTATTATTGTACGTGTCTAATGCATCCCCGCCACAGAACACGTGAGCTCGGAGAACACAGCACATGTGTCTGGGTGGAGACAGGTCTTCTCCTCTACTTTCTGTGGGTTCAGGGGATCGAACTCCCTGGGCCATCTCACCTGCCCTGTCCTGTTTTCGTTTGTCTTGAGATGATGTCTCTGTCTTAGGATTACTATTGCTCTGATGAAACACCATGGCCAAAGCAAGATGGGGAGGCAAGGGCTTAGCTAACTTCTATTTCCACATTGTAGCCCGTCACGTCACTAAATGGAGTCAGGACAGGACGCCAACAGGGCCAGAACCTTGAGCAGGAGCTGATGCAGAGACCATGGAGGACTGCAGCTGCCTGCTTGCTTGTTTTTCATGGCTTGCTCAGCCTGCTTGCTTGCTTCCTTCTTTCCTTCCTTTCTTTTCTTGTTTTTGTTTTTTTTGTTTGTTTGTTTGTTTGTTTTGAGACAAGCTTTTTTCTGTGTAGCCTGAAAGTCCTGGTCTACAAACCAGCTGGCCTAGAACTCAGACATCCTCCTGAGTGCTGGGATTAAAGGTGTATTTAGCATGTTTTCTTATATAACCCAGAACACCAGCCCAGGGATGGTCCCACCCACAATGGGCGGGGCCTGGTCCCATCAATCACTAATTAAGAAAATGTGCCAGGGGCTTGCCCAATCTTTAGGAGGCAATTTCTTTTTTTTTTTTTGGTTCTTTTTTTCGGAGCTGGGGACCGAACCCAGGGCCTTGCGCTTCCTAGGCAAGGGCTCTACCACTGAGCTAAATCCCCAACCCCAGGAGGCAATTTCTTAATTAAGGCTCCCTCCTCTTCTCCAAGGACTCTAGCTTTTGTCACCTTGACATAAAACTATTCAGGACAACTGACCCTTTGTCAACTCGACACACAAAGGCATCACTATTAAGTCACAACCTTTCCTTTCTTGTTCACCCACCCCCTGCCAAATTACACATTAATAAAAAAAACACACAATATAAAACATTTCACAAACTTTAAAAGTCCCACAGCTTTTGCAAATTCAAACACTTAAAAAATTACCAGTCTGTTTTAAAATCCAAATTCTCTGTAAAACTCCAAAATCCCATTTAAAAAAATTAAAAATCGGGGTTGGGGATTTAGCTCAGTGGCAGAACACTTGCCTAGGAAGCGCAAGGCCCTGGGTTTGGTCCCCAGCTCCGAAAAAAAAGAACCAAAAAAAAAAAAAAAAAAAATTAAAAATCTCTCAACTGTGGGCTCCAGTAAAATAAAAAACAAACTAAGTAAGTACTTTCTTACTTTAAGAGGGAAAAAGTGAGTGTGCCTTGGGGGGAAGGGGAGGCACCAAGGGAGGGGGCAGCAATCACTCTTCATCCCAGCAGAATCAGTTTGGTCTATAGAGTTCCAGGACAGTGAAGGCTACAGAGAACACTGTCTCTATGAGACAAGCGAGCAGGCAAACAAAACAAACAAGGGAAGAAGCAGGGCGCAGTCACAATCTGAACGACAGTGTAAATAACTCAACATCCAATGTCTGGGATTCTTTCATGATCTTCTGGGCTCCTCCAAGGGGCTTGGGCCACTTCTCTAGCTTAAACCTCTGGGGCACACACGACTTGTCTGCTAAGCTCCACTCCACCGAGGCTGCTGTTCTTGGGGGATCTTGGTGGCCATGTAGTATCTTCAAAATGCTGGGGTCTTCTGTGGCAACTGGGGGGCACTCTCACTAACAGCTTCTCTGGGCTTACGTCATGGTGCCAAGCCTCAACTTCTCTGCATGATCCCTCCAATACTGGGCCTTCGACTGCTACAGAGGATGCACCTTTCTGCAACCGCCTCTCCTGGCCCCTTACAGTGCCAAGCCTCAGCTGCTCTCCATGACTCCTCTTCATGCCTTCAAAGCTGGTTCCACCTTAATGACTCTTACGCTATCAAGTTCGGTAGTGCCAGCCTGAGGTATAACCTTCCTTGGCTGCCTCTGGAATACAGCTTCCCAGACTTTACCTCAGCGAGGCTGGAGGCTGGTCTCTTCCTAATCCTCTCCAATTGCTCAGCTCCAGCTGACCAGCATCAAATGCCCCAGTAAACAAAGGTTCTCCGTTAGTGGTTTTTGTCTCGTTAATCATGGCTGATTCTTCAGCTCCAGCTGACCAGACACCGCAGCTTCCTCACACAGAAAGGTCCTCTAGAGTCCTTCCTTCTGCTAGAGCCAAGCCCCACCCGCTCCTGAGTCGGGCACGCAGATGGGAAAGGGGAAGTGTGCCGATCTAATGGAGCCAGCACCCTCACAAATGGACTACCAAAAGATCTGTCGGGAAAAGGTTTGCTCGAATGGAAACATTCTCTTCAGGAGGGATGGGGAGGCAAAGTGGAAACTTGCAAGATTCTAAAGGACCCTTCAGAGCTTTACAGAAAAAGTAAGTAGCTCTCGGAGATGGAGACTGACCAGCCAAGTGCTCAGGAGAATCTCAGACCTGTAGGGCTGTCTGAGTTGTGGGGGAGGGGGAGGCTTTCAGCAGCCTCTCAGTCTTGCGCTCCTGTGACCTCTCACTCATGCTCTTGTTAGTAACAAGAAAAACTTATTGGACCACCCCATTCTGGGGTGAGTAGATGTTTCCTCAGAAAAAGTCTGTCACATAATGTAGGGCGGTTCTGATGCTAAGGTCCTGTTCACCAATTAGTTCTTGATCTGTCAGTAAAGAAGCCATGGGCCAATGGTTGAGTAGAGGAAAAAGGCGGGACTTCTGGGCCCTGGAGGCGAGCAGAGAGATGCAAGGAAGGAGAGTTTGGCTTCTGAGGGAGAAAAGTTGGCCAGTCGTGTGAGATCTTGAAACGGTGGCCACACAGGTCCCTCCTACAGGTGGGCAGTCTTGTGGGGCGTCTAGCTGGGACCAGATGTAACTGAGCAACTCAAGTTTATGGCAGGTGGGAGGTGCGGAGCTGGGAGCATTGATAAGGGCACGATGGCCTCTTTAATGATGCCCAGCAATTGTGCCAAGATGGCAAGCTGAAAACGAACAACGTGTGTCTGTGTCTTTATCCGTGGACTCAAGAGAAGCTGGGCGGGGGCTGGCAGCCCAGCCCGTTTCCAGTTTAGATGGGGTAGCAAAAGTTACATGCAACAACTTAAGATCTAGACTCTAATTTTAATGAAACTTTTTTCATGCGATAAGTTATCACTACTTAGTCCTGGCCGGCTGGGAACGCACTATGGAAGATTAGGTTTACCTTGAACTCAAAGAGATCCACCTGCTTGTGCCTCCCCAGGGCCAATTTAAGATAATACTAATTAAAGTAATATTAATTATTTTAATACTGGGCTGGGCAGTGGTGACATCTTTGATACCCGCACTCAGGAGGCAGAAGCCGGCTAATCTCTGAGGGTTCAAGGCCAGTCTACAGAGTGAGTTCCGGAACAGCAGGGCTACTACAGAGAGAAGCCCTGTCTTGAAAAACAAACAAACAAACAAACAAACACACACAGAGAGAAATGAAATCTGGAGTGAAGGTAGGTTCTGGGGGCACAGCCTTGCTCCTAAGTATGTGACCTGGGACAATGACCTGATTTGTCTGCACCTCAGTTTCCTCACTGGTAAATGAGGTGCAGCTACTTTAGAAGACAATAAAAATGTTTATCTGTTCTGAAACAGGGTCATCCATAGCCCAGGCTGGCCTTCACCTCCCTATCCTATTTCATTCTAGTGCTAGGATAATAGAGTTAAGATCGAGAGCTGACATGTGGGTGCTGTGAACTAAATGAAGAACAGCAACTTCTCTTAACAGCTGACCAATCTTTTCCACCTCCGTGGTTTTTGTTCTGTTTTGAGATAGGGTCTTACTATGCAACTCAGGCTGGCCTCAAGCTCACAATCTCCACTGTACAGGGGTCACAGTCAAGTGTTACCATATCTTTCACCACAAGCGAAATCTGCGTATGTTCTCCTGAGTACTGAGCGCTCACTTCTTGAAGGTCAGAAGAGGCATTCCTATCAAAGGTAATGAGCTGGACACAAGGAAAATCAAACACTGAGTCACGCCTGGCACCTCATTAAGCTCGGGCACCTGAGACGGGCAGGGCGGGCGGGGCAGTGGGCGGCACGGAAAGATAACCAGGGGAAAAGTCAGCAACTGCAGCTGGCAAGGGTCAACTCGGGCCCACGGGCGAGGTGAGGGCCTGGAGCAGAGCAGAGCTTCAGCAAGCAGTGCCACGAACACAGGGACTGGAAATGGGTAAAGCAGAACTGTCTCTGCAAAGCAATGAGGCCCAACTGAGAAGCCGAGAGCTAACACTTTGGACTCTATCTGTAACGCTCTGGAAGCCTTTCTCTAGGCAGGGACCTCCAGCCTGAGCTTGGCGGCCATGATCACCTATCGGAAGCCAGGACAGGTTTGCTGCTGTGTGGATAAGCTTCATACACCACACCAGCATGGTGGCTTCTACCTGTAACATTGGTGTTTGGAAGACTGAAGCAGGGGGACTGTCCTTGTAGACCAGACTAGCTACAGAACCAGACCCGGTCTCAAAAACAACAAAACCTTCACACACTGGGTGTCAGCCAGGGTGCTAGGAGTTTGAAAACATAGCCCATCTGTCCTCAAGGTCCGAATTTCCCAGACCTACCTGGTGGGTGGGGCGCCTGAAGGCGTGTTCACTAGAAGATCCTGGACAACTGCTGGGTCTTTGTCTCCATGAGCCCAGGCAGACCTAAGGGGTTGTAAAGCCTTCAGTAAACGCATTTCAGGTCACCGATGTCTGCAGCAGCTCCTGCCACAGCGATCCACACTACAGCCACCTGATGCAGTGGCCCAATTTATCTAATGGCCCCTAAGGGTGAGGTCTGAGTCAGGATCTGATTAATGTTCTCCTAGGTCTCGCAGGAGCAGCCAGGTGGAGAAGGGCTGTTGAGAACCTGCCCTTGTTTGCCCATTCCCATTAGGCACCATTAATTTAGCCATTACTGTTCCTCCAATCAGAATGGAGTCTGTTCTCCTCACTGCACACTGGGCCTCATCTCCTTACTGCCAACCAGGAAAGGTACAGAGGGGGAGGGGAGAGGGGAGAGGGGAAGGCCTCACTCAGCTCAGCCAATGTGGGTGTGGAGTTGTTCCTTTTGGCAGGAATTCTCGTGGCTCCAAGTACAGACTTCAAGATACTATATTTGTGTGTGTGTTTGTACACTGAACCTCCAGACCTTGCATACCCGAGCCATAGCACTTAAACGCTGAGCTACAACACAACCCCTCTTTCCCTCTTTTGTTTCTTTGGTTTTTTTTAAATGGTGGTAGTTTTGAGACAGGGTCTCACTATGAAATACTGACTGGCCTGGTATCATTATGTAGCCCAGGCTGGCCTCAAACTCAGAGAATCATCTGCTGTTGCCAAGTACTGGTCTAAAGGCAGGTGCCAGCCTGGTCTACAGAGTGAGTTCCAGGACAGCCAGGGCTGTGACACAGAGAAACCCTGTCTTGAAAAAAACAAAATAAGGGGGGTCGGGGATTTAGCTCAGTGGTAGAGCGCTTGCCTAGGAAGCGCAAGGCCCTGGGTTCGATCCCCAGCTCCGAAAAAAAAAAAGAACCGGGAAAAACAAAACAAAACAAAACAAAACAAGGAAGACTAGCTTAAAAATTCTCAGTAAAACCAGCGGTGATCCCACACCTGTAATCCCAGCGCCTGGGAGGAGGAAAGGGGAGGGTAAGGGGGTTAAGTCATCCTCCCTACTAATTGAGTTTGGGGCCAGCCTAGGCTATCTATGTGTGATCCTGACAGAAAATAAATACATAAAAGTCCTCAATAAGGGGCTGGAGAGATGGCTCAGTGGTTTAGAACACCGACTGCTCTTCCAGATCACAACCATGGTGATCACATGGTGACTCACAACCATCTGTAATGGGATCTGATGCCCATTTCTGGCTTGCAGGCAGAATATTGTATACATAATGAGTTAAAAAAAAATCCTCAATGAAATAAAATCCCAATCAATCAGCATAAACTCTAAAGAGATTAAATATGTGTATTTGTAAATTATTTTTTTAAGCTGGTTCTCACTATGTGGCCCTGGCTGGTGTGGAACCCAGGGATGCACCAGCCTCTGCCTCTCGAGTGCTGGGATCAAAGACACTCAAATAACAGGTACTCACTGTGCCTAGGTAAGTAACATTCTTGTTTAGTTTTCTTTTTCCCTTTTAGCACCATCAATACCTTTTTATTAGGAATAAGTGGCTTAACACAAAGAGGACACTTAAGTTAGAAAATTATAAAAATACATTGGCAGACACCAAAGGCATCCAGCCATAGTACCAACTACTCTGGAGGCTGAGGCAGGGGAATGCTAGAGTTCAGAGGTTTGGAGCCAGCCTGGACAACAAAGTGAGACCCTGACTCAAAATTCGCTGAGAGGGTTAATGTTTTGGGGAGGGGCTGCGGGTTCCACTTCCTTAAAGAAGACTAAGCTTTCAAGTAGAAACAGCAGGAGGAGTCAAAGCAACAGAGGAGGGAGCTGAGGAGAAAGGCCTCCTAGCCTCAAACAGAATTGAGAAAAGTGGCAAAAAGTCAGGGACTCTCTGTGCCTGAGATGACAGTGACTCTTCCATATCGCTGGTTAACCACCTCGCTTTCCCGCCATAGTGTCCGTCGCCTGCCACCCATGCCTAGAACTAAGTGTTGTCTCAGAGCCTGTTGCACATTGTAATGACCTTTGGTGGGCAAAGGCTGAGCGTGTAGCTGACCAGGTAGATGCTTGCCTGGACCCATGAATCCCTGAGTTTGATCCCCACCACACACACTGGGCATGGTAGTATGTGCTGTGAGTCTGGGGAGCAAAAGCATCAGAAGTTCAAAGCCAGGCTTTAAACTGACTACACAAGACACCACTTCAGAAAGAAAACAATAGGAGTTGCTTGAAGGCCTGTGGGGTAGACCCTTGCCAACAAGTATTACAGTCTGAATTTGATCCCTGGGCTTCACATTGTAGGAAGAGAAATCAGCTCCTGCAAAACTGTCCTCTGACCTTCACACACACACACACACACACACACACACACACACACACACACACAGCCCCCCCCCCCCCCAGCTATTTAAGAAAGAAATAAATCGGGGGCTGGAGAGATGGCTCAGTGATTAAGAGCACTGACTGTTGGGGTTGGGGATTTAGCTCAGTGGTAGAGCGCTTGCCTAGGAAGCGCAAGGCCCTGGGTTCGGTCCCCAGCTCCGAAAAATAGAACCAAAAAAAAAAAAAAAAGCACTGACTGCTCTTCCAGAGGTCCTGAGTTCAATTCCCAGCAACCACATGGTGGCTCACAACCATCTGTGGTGAGATCTGACACCCTCTTCTGGTGTGCATGAAGACAGCTACAGTGTACTCATAAAATAAATAAACCTTAAAAAAAAAAAAAAAAAGAGTGAGAGACGGATATGATGGCTCACCTTTCAATCCCAGGACTCAGGAGGCAGAGGTAGGCAGAGCTCTAGAGTCTGAGTTCGGCCTGGTCTACTGCGTAAGTTCCAAGACAGCCCTCTCCCATAAAAAAGAAAAAGTGAAAGAAAATGTGTGGGGTTTGTGGCTGTGGCTCAGTGGCAGAATATCTGCCTAATATTTAAGAGGCCAGGGGTTCGATGCTCATCACTTAAATGTTTCTTAATCATAAACATGGCTGTAGAAATGGCTCAGTGGTAAAGGTGCCTGCTGCACAAGCCAGATGACCTGAGGGCAATCCCTAGACCACAGTGGGAGGAGCCCATCCACTGACGGTCACACATGCGCTGTGGCTTGTGCATAAGTGAACAATGACGATGATGGTGATGGTGATGATGATGATACAGTAAGAAAAACTATGACAGCACTTCAACTTGCCTGTAGGATTTATTCTTGTGTAAAAATCAGTTTCTACAGGAGGCGCTAGTGAGTGGCATTTGCTCCCACAGTGTAGGGCAAAGGAGGGGAAGTAAGGCCTTACTCCGCTTGGGCATGGAAGGAGTCCTCAGAGTCCCTGACCCAGGCTGACTGCCTGCTCTGTCCTGCCCTTGGGTGGTGAGACGTGGCAGCTGCTGCATTGTGCTTTACAGACAGGAACAGAGGCCTAGAAAGGGGAACTCACTCACTTGTTGCTGACAGCCATTGTCCAGGGAGCAGCACAGCTGCATGAGCCATCTCCAGACTCCCAGGCAGAAGCTAGACCTGACTCTTGGGCAAAGTGAGGGTGGCCTGGGAACGCACCCACTAGACCTAGAAACCTGGAACCAAGAGGCGAGCTTGTGACGAGGGACACAGGGTTGGTGAGTGAGGGACACCTCATTGTATTATTTGTGACACTAGAGACTGAAGTGAGGGTTTCTCATACAGGGGCCCAGTGGTCTCCACTGAGCCACAACTGTAGTCCTCCATGGGCACTGCATTAGTGTGCTGCACAGACACACATGCAGCCAAAATACCCATACTCAATAAAACATAAACTCAAAAAAGATAACAAATGAATAACTCAGTAATGGCCCAGGCAAGACAGCGCATGTCTGCCGTCCTAGCAACTGAAGGGCGGAGGTGAAGTGACCAGGAGCTCAACATCAGCATCGACTTCCTTTACACAGCAGGTTTGTACATGAAGCCTTCAGTCAAATGAAACACAGGCAGTCTGGGAGAGAGGAGGGAGAGACAAGCACCAGCTCACAGGCAGTGGGGCATGTTTAGCAGGCTGCAAGCCGTAGTTTTAATCCTGTTGTGACCTCCAAAAAGAGAAAGTCATGATTCTATGTTACTCAGCCTCCATCTGGAGGCTGAGCTGAGTGCGAGCTCGGCCACAGGGGCATGAATGCTGTGCTGGAGGGGTCAAGGCTTTGGAATACTGGCTCAGACATGAAACCTATTTGTGTATTGCCTTGTAAACAACAACACTAGACACTTCCCTGCCGGCTATTAAAGCCTCTGCAAAGTATTTGGTCTGGAAGCATTAGGAAGGCCGCTGGGAATATGGTAAGCAGATTTCCCAGTAAATCCCGATGAGACAGAGGGAAAGAGGATTAAATAGTCACTATAGTAAAGATTATGGAACAAAATGACCACAGAAATGGCTTCTCCCAAAAGAGAGAAGTCAGGCATGGCTGGCCCATGTGATCCCAGCACTTGGCGGGCACGGGCAGGAGCACCAGAGGCTCAAGGCTATTCCTGTCAACACAATGAATTTAAGGCTAACTAAACAGATCAAACCCTGTCTGAAAAATACAAGGCCTGGTGTGGTGGCACAAACCTTTAATCCCATCATTCAGGAAGCAGAGGCAGGTAGATCTCTGGTGAATTAGGACAGATTCCTCTTTATAGTGAATTCCTATGAGCTACATAGTGAGCTTCCTGTGAGACTTCTTTTATTTTTCAAAGTTCATTTAACGTATGAGTGCTGTGCTGCATATACATCTGCCTGCCTGAAGAGGGCATCAGATCTCCCTAAAGATGGTTGTGAGCCACATGTGGTTGCTGGGACTTGAACTCAGGACCTCTGGAAAAGCAGCCAGTGCTTTTAACTGCTGAGCCCCTGAGAGATTGCCTTAAAGTAGAAAGGAAGGAAAGAAGGAAGGAAGGGAGGGATGGAGGGGGGAGAGAGAGAGAGAGAGGAATGAAGAAAGAGGAAGGAAGAAGAAGGGAAGGGAGGAAACTCAGTAGGTAGGTAAGTCAGCAGAGTGCTAGCCAATCAAGTATGAGGTCCCAAGTTTGTCCTCCAAATCTGTGTAAAATGCTAAGCAAGCTTTTTAACCCCAGCGCTAGGGAGGTGGAGTCAGGACTCCTGAGGCTTACTGGCCAGCCAGCCCAGTCAGAATGGAGAGCAGCAGGTCTTGGTCACAGCCTCCAAAAGGAGGGACAGCTACAACACTAGAAGCTGACCTCTGGTCTCCACGTGCACATGAATATGCACGCACATACACACACACATGTGCACGCACACACACACACACGCACACACACATGCACGCACACAGAATGGTGAGCACACAAAATGGTGAAACTGTGAGGTGGCCTTGCTGGAGGACATAGGCAGAGGCAGAACATCAGCCATGTGGTGCTTCCTCACCTCAGTGCTTGTTTCCTTATCTGTGTTTAAATTATTTCCTAATCTGTATCTAACAGTGTGATTTTTTTGATCTTTATTTTAGTTCTGATTTTTCTTTTTTTTTTTTTTCTTTTTTTCGGAGCTGGGGACCGAACCCAGGGCCTAGCAAGCGCTCTACCACTGAGCTAAATCCCCAACCCTCCCTTTTCTTTTTTTAAAGATTTATTTATTATATAAGTACACGGTAGCTGTCCTCAGACACACCAGAAGAGGGCACCAGATCCCATTACAGATGGTTGTGAGCCACCATGTGGTTGCTGGGATTTGAACTCAGAACCTCTGGAAGAGCAGTCAGCGCTCTTAACCACTGAGCCATCTCCCCAGCCCCAGTTCTGATTTTTCTAAACAGTCTGTTAAATACACATCTAGCCAGTGACATTTCCATTTTAAACATTAATTTAAAGTTATGTATGTATAAACCTATAGATTGGAGGCTGGAGAGATGACTCAGCAGTTAAGAGCACTGACTGTTTTTCCAGAGGTCCTGAGTTCAATTTCCAGCAACCATATGGTGGCTCACAACCATCTATAGTGAGATCTTGGGCCCTTTTCTGGTGTGTCTAAAGACAGCTACAGTGTACTTATAGATAGTAAATAAATCTTTAAAAAAAGATAAACCTATGGATTTATGCTGAATTGGACATAAATATATAATTGAATCATATCCACAACTGTTGAATTTTGATTTTGATTTCCGTACATCAGAAGTGTGTTTTCTTTTTTTTTGGTTCTTTTTTTCGGAGCTGGGGACTGAACCCAGGGCCTTGCGCTTCCTAGGCAAGCGCTCTGCCACTGAGCCAAATCCCCAACCCCAGAAGTGTGTTTTCTTTAACTTCATTTATTAGCCCAACACACATAATTTTTAAAAAGTTTAAAACCATGTTCTATGTGGATGAGTGTTTGCCGGCCTGTGTGTGCACCACATACACCTGGAGGCCAGAAGATGGCGTTGGGTCCCTTGGAACTGAAGTTACAGGGGTTGTAAGCTGCCATGTGGGTGCTGGAAATAAAACCCAGGTCTTCTGGAAGAGCAGCTGGTGCCATTTCTCCAGTCCCATAAGTTTTAATTAAAAGCAAATAAACAAAAGAAACCAAAACAAACAAGGGGTTGAGGATTTGGCCCAGTGGTAGAATTCTTGCCTAGCAAGCGCAAGGCCCTAGGTTCGGTTCCCAGCTCCAAATAAAAAAGAAAGGGAAAGGAATCCAAAACAAACAAACAACGAAATAGGAATCAGGCGGTGGTGGTGAAAGCCTTCAATCCTAGCACTTGAACTCAGAACGCAGAGGTGCGTGGATCTGAGTTTGAGGTCAGCCTGGCCTACAGAGAGAGTTCCAGGACAGCCAGGGCTACACAGAAAAACCTGTCTTGAAAAAACAAAAACAAGAAAAGAAAAAACTAAGCCCTCCTCCTCTGGCCTGCACTGGTTAGACTCCAGTCACCAGGCTTGTGAGACAGGCACTTTAGTTGCTGACCGATCATTTTCTTTAAAGATAAAGGTACTCAACTAAGCCAGATGAGCCTGGAACGCCTGTATAGTCAAGGGTGACCTTGAGCTCCTGATCCTCCCAAGTGCGCCCCGCTGAACTCTCCATTTCTAAGCTTTGCCTTCAGAGGACACTGCCTAAGTGGATCACGGCTGGGAACTGAAGCTGTTTTTCCAGTTCAGGATAATGAGGCCCACCCAAGTAGTCACAGGTATTGGCAAGCTCTTCCTTTCATGAGCAGCCCATGCTGTGGAAGCTGCAGCAGTTAGCTCAGACGTGCACTGAAAGATATTTGAGTTGTTTCTACTTTGAGCTATTACAAATAAGTCACAGTGCATATAAACATATCAGCCCCGGGCTTCTGAATGCTGCTGGACTAGCCGTGTGGTCACTGCTGGTCATGCCCAAAGGCCACATCTAGACACAGGCTGGCTTCACAGGGCTGTTTTTATATTGGAGTCTATAACAAATGACTCACAGAAGAGATTTTAAATTCTACCTGGGATGTCTTTGGAAATTTTAAGGCTTCCCATGGAAAGGAGCCAGTAGACAGAGACCTTGGGAGGTACTCAACAATAAAGTAAAAGAACTTCTAGGGGGGTAGGATTGCCCAGTGGGTAAAGGCACTAACTTGAGTATCCCCGGAGAACTGAGTTGGATCCTGGGAAGTGAAGGCGAGAACAGACTTCACAAACCTTGGTTTTTTGACCTCCACATCTGCACCAGGGTACATATGCTCCCTCTACACGTAAACACACACACACACACACACACACACACACACACACACACACACACACACACACACACACACTAAATAACAAGAGCTCAATTAGCTTGCCTACTAATTACTAATAGTCTTCCAAGGCCTAAACGTCTTTTTAAAAGAGATTTATTTGATGTGGATGAGTGTCATCTGTCGGAATGGATGGATATACGCCATGGAGCATGGAGATCAGAAAAGGGTGTCCAAGTCCCTGGAACTAGAGTTACAGGTGGTTGCGAGCTACCATGTGAGTTCTGGGAAATGAAACCGGGGATCTCTGCAAAAGCAACAATTGTTCTGTTTGTCTATTTGCTTGTTTGTTTTTAGAGGTAGGGTCTCACTATATAGCTCTGGCTGTCCTGAAACTCACTTTGTGGACCAGACTGGTCTTGAACTCACAGAGATCCACCTGCCTCTACCTAGAAACGTTGATAAATTCTTGGGGGCTGGAGAGATGGCTCAGTGGTTAAGAGCACTGACTGCTCTTCCAGAGGTCCTGAGTTCAATTCCCAGCAACCACATGGTGGCTCACAACCATCTGTAATGAGATCTGATGCCCTCTTCTGGTGTGTATGAAGACAGCTACAGTGTACACATATAAAAAAATAAATGAATCTTAAAAAATAAAAATAAAAAAAAGGTAAATACTTTGTGGAAGATGTGACCTTTTTAAAAGTGTAAGTATTTTGGCTGTCTGAATGAGATACACATCCGTATAGCACCTGCCTGCTTGATTCCCACAAGAGCTGGAAGAAGTAATGGATGCCCTGGAGTCAGAGTCACATGGTGAGGAGCTGTGGGCACTAGGAACTGAACCCAGTCCTCTGTAAGAGCAGCGAGGGCTCTTCATCACCGAGCCGTCTTTCCAGTCTCACTGTGATCTTTCTTTACGTTTCTGTTCTGAGAGAAAACTAAAGATTCAAGCACTGGGAAAGACCCTAGGCCTAAGTCAAAGAAAATAATGTTCTTTATCTCTAAAACGCCCCTGATCCGAACAGATGGAGGGAGGTGGCTTTTCTTCTCCCTCACCAAAAGACAAGGAACGATGTCTCGTTCTCATCAACACTCACTTCTCCCAGAGTCACAGCCTGGCGTAAGGGCAGGGAGAGACTCTGCCCTGAGGTACAGACGAGCATCCTTATGTGAAGGCTGGGCACATCACTACCACCTACTGAGATGCTTGATGTAGCCAGGCACGCACACAGACCAGGGCATGAAGGCGGGCGGACTGATGAAATAAAAGTCACCCTCGTATTAACAGACGCTGTACATCTGCGTAAGGCAAGATGTACAGTTTCATACAGGGGTCGTTACCATCCAGGTACAGGGCAGTCAAGACAACACTACACTATTTTTACAGTATCCTTTGATTGCAGAATTAGTTCCAAACAAAAGCTAACTTAAAGCAAAGGAAACCCTTCAGGAGAGGAGGTGGAGTCAGAGGTTCACACAAGTTCAGGAGGAAGCAGCAGCTGCCGGGGGCGCCTTAGCCAGAGCCTCCAAGCCTTCATCTTGTGGGGCTGTTTTGCTCCAAAAGACAGGAACCTTTTGTTTTGTTTTGCTTTGCTTGTGGATGGAAGGATATCATTAATGGAGGGTTTTTTTTTTTTTTCAGTAACTCGGGGACATAGTCCGAGAACTGCCAAGCCACTGGCCTTCTGCAACTCTTTATTCCCAAATAATTACTGGCTTCTTGAAAGCCACCCTCTGAGGTCACTTCCCTTTTCAGAGTGGAGAAAAACAATACAGCGTAATTCCTTAGCAATGGAACCCCAAAACTCAGTGCTGAGCAGAGACCACAGTTTACCAAGGATCACTCAGGCTGACCCTGGTGACAGCTTAAACAGGGAAAGGGACAGTTGGTGAGTTCATTGCCGCTAAACGCCCTCCACACAGGATTTAATTCCCTGCTGCAGAAAGAGCAAGTGCAGGCTTAGCTTTAGAATGTGAAAAATGAAAGGGCTGCTGAGAAATTCCTTTATGGCACCCATAAAATCAATCCCTAAGGACTTCCTCGGTGGGACTCTACTCAGACACCAACAAAAATAGTTATTAAGGGCCTCAGGAGCAACAAAGCCAATGCCAGCCACTTCACATTTCACTCGGCTTTGCAAACAGGCACTGAGAGTGGCTCAGAGATGTGTCCTTCATTGCCACAGAGGTATTCATGTTTTCCTTTGCTGTGGTCAGTAATAATACCTGGAGGACCGACCAGACAAAGCCTCCCAAGACCTGGCTGCCAAGAAAACCTGGTATGGATTCCAGCTCGATGAAACTGAGCCAGATACTGTCCCTAAGACGCTGCAGACTCTACACTAACAACTAGAGTCTGGACATTTGGTTATTAGGAAAACAAGACCAGACATAGTGGTAAACACTTATAAACCCAGCACATGGGAGATAGGGCCGAAGGCCTAAGGATCGGGATCAGCCTTGGCTACATAGCAAGTTCAGGGCTAGCCAGAGCTACATGGGATCCTAAATTAAAAACAAAACAAACAACTCCCAAAGAATCCCAGCTTTACATTAGGACTAAGTTTCTACAGTTTCCTAGATGGCTCAGAACTTCTGGCATTTATTTTATTTATTTAGTATGTAGTATCTGCCTGCATTTATGCTGCAGGCCAGAGAGGGCACCGGATCCCATTACGGAGGGTTGCTGGGAATTGAACTCAGGTCCTCTGGAAGAGCAGTTCCTGCTCTCAACCTCTGAGCATGTCTCTATCAGGCATTTTTTTATTATGCATTTATACAAATACAAAATTTACATTTACAATACAGTACAAATACAGCATTTACAAAATCAAAGTTGTCATGGAGCCCAGCAAGCTCTGAAGACCCCTGTCTCGCAGTATCACATATTCAAACTAACTTTATTGAGACAGAGTCTATTCATAACCCTGACTGTCCCGCAATTCACTATGTAGACCAGGCTGGCCTCAAACTCACAGGGATCAGCCTGCCTCCTGAGTGCTGGGATTAAAGATGTGTTCTACTACATCTTGATCTTTATTTTAAAATTTTTAAATATTTATTTACTTTTGAGACAGGGTCTCACTGTGTGTCCCTGGCTGGCCTCCAACTCATTAAGTAGTGCAAGTTGGCCTTGAGGTCACAGAGAGGCACCTGCCTCTGCTTCCCAGGCTCTGCGATTGAAGGAATGTGACCTCGGCCTAATTTTAATTTCACAGGTAAAAATAAAGAAGCACATTTGGCACTAGGATGCCAATTTCCTCCACTTCAATAACTGCTACAATTACATGTAAACAAAAAATTGTTTTAAAATACATTTCTTAGCAATTTATTGTCAGGGCTGCAGAGATGGCTCGACAGCTAACAGCACTGGCCGATGCTCTTCCAGAGGACTCAGGTTCCATTCCTAGCACATGCATGACGACTCACAACCACCTCGAAGTCCAGTTCCGGGGGATCCAACACTCTCTTCTTACCTCCACAGACACTAGGAACTCATGTGGTGAAGAAACATACTCACAGAAAAAGCACTCATGTGTATAAAATAAGGAAAAAAAAATACAGTAGAGAAGAACTGAGAAAGATACCTGATGTTCATTTGGCCTCCCAATGCACACTCAAGAACAAGTACAAACACACACACACACACACACACACACACACACACACACACACACACACACGTTGAAGTACTAGGAGTTGGGGATCGAAACCAGTGCTTACTTCACGCCAGATAACCATCTAATAAGCAACACTCCAACCCTATGCTATGTATCACATAAGCGGGCAAACAAACCAGGATCGCTCTGAGGCAAGGCCGTTGCTATGATGGCTTTTGAAGCCAATTACACCCTGGCACCATGGACTATCAGGAAACTGTGCACTCTTCCAGGCAAGTCCCTGCCACGCCTGTCCATGCACACAGGCGATCATGACCTGGGTAAAAAGGTTGATTGTGGGGCAGAACAATAAAATTGTGCAACAGCTCCTTCAGCTCATAACAAGGGAGGTGCAGGGGTTGGGGATTTAGCTCAGTGGTAGAGCGCTTGCCTAGGAAGTGCAAGGCCCTGTGTTCGGTCCCCAGCTCCGAAAAAAAAGAACAAAAAAAAAAAAAAAAAAAAAAAAACAAGGGAGGTGCAGGAGAGAAATGAAATATGCTTCCCCGTCCCCAAGTGCTCTACTCTAAGTCGCTGACAACCGAGAGTAAGAGAGTCTGGTTCTGTTTGCTTCACATTTATGGAGGGTTTGAAATCCCATGCCAGAAAGAACAAATGGTAATGGTAATTGTACTGATATCTGAAAGTAAAGGGACACACGGACACACGAGAACACATATACACATACAAACACACACACATACACACGGGCACACACATACACATACAAACACACACACATACACACGGGCACACACATACACATACAAACACACACACATACACACGGGCACACACATACACAAACTCACACATGCCCTCTCACACAGACACACATGATCTCACATGATCTCACATGCTCTTTCTCTTGCGCTCTCACATGCACTCCTACATGGGCACACAGAGCCTGGAACATCTACCCCTCCATTTCATTCAAGTCTCATCTTAAGCATCAAGTCTTAGAAAAGTTTAGTTTGACTCTACCGACCATGGTTAACCTCATCCTACCCCAGAAATATAAATGAGAGGGAGGGAGGGAAGAATGGGAGGGAGGGAGAGAACGAGCAAGAGGGCGCACGCACGCACGCACGCACGCACGCCACTCAGGCCTTGCACATGCCAGGCCAGCATTCTATTACTGTGGCATACCTCCCACTCAAAGCCTTCCATGCACACTCATCTTCTGCCAGATCAGCAGCTGTTTAATGGCAGAAAGACATCTATGGCGTCCCACAGGCCACACAAATATCATTGGAACCATGGTGGGCACAAGACGATAAGGAGTAAGTCTGGACACAAAGATGAGCAAGATAATTCAGTCTCCTTGTTCTAGAGCCTAACAGTATACACACAGGTAATTAAAAAATGTATTTACCAGGCTGGAGAGGTGGCTCAGCGGTTAAGAGCACCCGACTACTCTTCCAGAGGTCCTGAGTTCAATTCCCAGCAACCACATGGTGGCTCACAAACATCTGTAAAGAGATCCGATGCCCTCTTCTGGTGTGTCTGAAGACAGGTACAGTGTACTCACATATAATAAATAAATAAATCTTTAAAAAAAAGACAATTATTATAAAAAATGTATTTACCATCTGGGCATGATGGCACACATTGGTAATTGAAAGACCCCAACACACACACACACACACACACACACACACACACACACACACACACACTCATATGGAGCTGAAATTCAGCCTGGGCTATATGTAGCAAGATCTGGTCTTAAAAAACAAGATCAAGGGCTAGAGGAATGGCTCAGTGGTTAAGAGCACTGACTGCTCTTCCTGAGGTCCTGAGTTCAATTCCCAGTAACCACATGGTGGCTAACAACCATCTGTAATGGGATGTTCTCTTCTGAAATGTCTGAAGACCAAATACAGTGTACTCACATAAGGATAAAATAAATAAATCTTAAAAAAAAAAAAACAACAACAACAAAAAACAAGGTCAAGGCTAGGCATGGAGGTACACACATACCTTGAGGAGGCATACTCAGGAGGCAGAAGCAGGCTGATCTCTGGGTGTTCAAGGCCAGAGAGGCAGACAGGTCAACAAAGCAAGTTCCAGGATAGCCTGGAGTGTTAAACACAGAAATTCTATCTGGAAAAACAAATTAAAACAAAACAAAACAAAATAAGAACAAGCTGGGTGTGGTCACACACACCTTTAATCCCAGCAGCTGGGAGGCAGGTGGATCTCTGAATTCAAGGCTGGCCTCACACTCAGGTCCAGAATAGCCAAGGTGACAGAAACCCTGCCTTGAAAACCAAAACCAACAAAGGAAAGAACAAAGAATGTCTTTGACACTGTGTGGCCGGTGCCACCTCCAGGACTGCTCCCTGCATTCCAACAGGAGATACTTGAGAGAGACACCCACAAAAACCCAGCCAGGCAGCACCCGGCTTTCCAGCTGAGCCAAGCAGATATGAGACAAAGATAGTTAGTGTTCAGTTGTTTACAGGGAACCACCACTGACTCCCTCCACAAAGCGCAGTCTCAAAGGACAGAGCCTCAGCCATTTCTCAAAGGGGAATGAATTTTAAGGTCATGGTTCCCTGCTGAGACAAAAAGGTTCCCAGCACATACAGGCCTGATGCTCAGAAGAAAAATGGCCTCAGATAAGCCTTACAGATTAGCCCAAGGAATAAACTTTTCCCTGAAATCCAGATTAGCTTTATTTCCTGCAATTCCTCCATAAATCAGTATTATTCCTTTTTCATTCCTGTATTTAGTAGGGGGCATATTAAGATAAATTATAACTCTAATTTTGCATTAATTTGCTTTAAGTTTCACATAGATTTATTTATAATTTTTTGTGGTTTGTTTCCTGTTTTTTGTTTGTTTTTTTACACAGGGGTCTCATAACCCAGGCCGGCCTTCAACTTGCTATGTAGCTGAGATCGACCTCAAACTCATACCTGTCCCTCCCCAATGCTAAGACTGTAGGCTGGTGCCACCTCACCTGTACACCGTATCATCTTAAAAAATGTTTACAATGCACATATCTATACATTCACAAAAGCAGAGAGCAACAGCTCTGTGAATCAACTACCAAGACCGACTGAGGTAACCTATGAGCTAGCATGCTTATCCAGCATGTTCAACCTAAGAACACCCTAAAATATACTCCACTTCAGAGATGAGTCACCCCCAACTGTCGGCATCGATTTTCTGGTTATTTAGCTAAGAGTCAGCATTTTCCGTGTGTGTTATATCGTGACAACAATCGTTCCTAGAAGGAGTTTACAAAGGAGATTGGGAGCACATCACATCAAGCATATGGGTTTCAAGATCAATTTTGGGTGAGATCCATGATAAAATTTTAAATGCTTAATAAGCCCTGTAGCTTCTAACCTGTCAGTCTGGCTCCTCCTCTTTGTTTCGTTCTCCTTAATGTGTGTGTGTGTTTTGTGTATGGGTGTGGGCACACGCATGCCACAGACAGAGCACATATGAAGTCAGGACAACGTGCAGGAGTTGGCCCTCTCCTCATGCCGAGTGGGATCTAGGGCTCACCAGGCTTGGTAGCAGGTGCATGCACCTGCTGAGCTGTCTGAGCAGCCCTGGGTCCGCCTCCGGGAGACCACATAGGTTATATTTTAAAACCTCTCACAGTGGGCTGGAGAGATGGCTCAGCGGTTAAGAGCACCCGACTGCTCTTCCAGAGGTCCTGAGTTCAATTCCCAGCAACCACATGGTGGCTCACAACCATCTGTAAAGAGATCTGATGCCCTCTTCTGGTGTATCTGAAGACAGCTACAGTGTACTTATATATAATAAATGAATAAATCTTAAAAAAAAAAAAAAAAAAAAAAAAAAAACTCTCACAGTGAATCCCAGAGCTTTCTCTAATGTTCCCAAAATATCTGCTGGGCATGTTACTCCTGCTACAATTCCAGAATGACTCATCGCCACTTTGGAACAAAGTCAACACCTTGGATAACTCCAGGTCTTTCCATCCCTGTCTGTCTGTCTGTCCAGTGTCATCCTCCCCCTGTATCATACCCACTGTTGGTTCCCATCATACTGCGGCTATGCACCTGTCCCTTCATCTGCCCTTACCCCTCTGCTCCTACTCTATCTGCAAAACCCTGATGTGCCCAGAATCTACTGGGACACTTTCCCATGATGATTTACAGCACTGTGGTGTAGGGCGCCTCTCACATTGGTTTCCACAGATATTTCCAGAAATTAAGAACACACACTTGTCCTTGCTTCCCCATCCCCCATCCTAGTCCCACCCAAGGACAAGGCAGAATAGTAGCTGGCAGAAAATAGACTTAAAGTACACACTGAATAAATGTTCTTAATATGATCATCGGCCTCTCTTGGGAGAGTTATTAGCACGTGTGCCTATAAAACACACATGACTTACTAACATGTTATGTTCACTAAAGAAATCTCGCAGGATTGGGTGACTTTAAATGCCGATTGTAAATTCAGAACGTCAGTTAGATGTGACAGCACCTATGCCTTCATTCTACTCCTATGGCCACGTATTTCTCTGTAAGACTAGCTCCATTTTCTACAGGGAGGTCGGCTCTTCCAAGGGCTCAGCATCATCCCTGGGTGCTGAATGCTTCCCTTCCCTGGGAAAGCCCCATACCAAGACCAACCGACCAGCCATTCTCACAGCAATTAAAGCTCATGTGAGTGTTTGGTGGAAGACGTCAGCTGTAATTAGAAAGAGTAAGCACCTCTGCCCACAATAGCAGGATTTTAAAATAAAATCACAAGGGGCAGGAGAGTTGGTTCGGAGCACTGGCCGTGACTCCCCAGCACTCACATGGTGGGTCATAAAACCATCTGTAACTCCAGGTCTGGAGGATCCAACACCCTTTTCTGACCTCCACCGGCACCAAGCATTCCCATGGTGCACATACATACATACATACATACATACACACACACACACACACACACACACACACACACACACATATACTTACAAGCAAAACAGTTTCACACATAAAATAATTCTGAAAACAGTAACAATTCACAAGCTGGACTTGGTAGCACATTTCTGAGACCCCCAATAATACTTGACAGAGCAAAGAGGCTCACCTCTGGTTTGAGGCCAGCCTGGTCTATATCATGAGCTCCAGGCTAGCCAGAGATAAAAGCAAAACTTTTCCTCAAAAAACTCCATTCCTGAAAGAGAGTTTGGGAGCTGGGGTGCTAGGTCAGTCAGTAGGGTTCTGGAATGGTGACACACAATTCCAGCACTGGAGGACTCGTGACAAGAGGATTCTCTGGACCCCATATAGAGGAGGGAGAGCCCCAAGTTGTCTTCTCTGACACATGTATACCTGCACTCACACTTGAATGCATGAACACACTTCATAAGCTCTGCTGCATATACTTCCTCCTTAAACCTAGTAATACGGAATGTGGAAGGGAGTGTTAGATTTCCCAAGCTGGGTCAAAGAACAGTGGTTTTTTTTTTTTTGTTTTGGTTTTTTTTTTTTTGGTTTTTTTTTTTTTTTTTTTTTTGTTTTGTTTTGGTTCTTTTTTTTTCGGAGCTGGGGATCGAACCCAGGGCCTTGCGCTTCCTAGGCAAGCGCTCTACCACTGAGCTAAATCCCCAACCCCAGAACAGTGGTTTCTATCTCCCCACTTCCCTTACAGATAACTCCTTATGAGGAAAGACAGTCACCAACAGAAAACAAGAGACAACGAGGACTCCTGCCACTGGTCTTTTTGAGTCCACTATCTTGGATTTGGATTGGAGAGAAATAATGGACCATCAACACCTAGGTAGACTACATCTGATTCCCTACCCACTGAAAGTGTTGACTAATAAAGGTTGTTTTATTTCTTGCGTTTATTTGGAGACCTCATATTGTGTAGCCCAGGCTGATTTCAAACTCAGAATTCATACGTCTCAGCCTCAACTTCAGGGATTGCACCACGCCTAGGATAAAGATTGTTTTAAACCAATACACTTCGTGTTTGTTATGAAGCAACACAGGGAGGCAATGGAAGGAGTAAGAAAAAACGCCAATGCAGATGAAACAACGGGCAGCTCGGGGTAATGACTAGCACCTGCAAGTCCCCCATTTCAGAGACTGAGGCAGGAAGATTACTTCCAGTTCAAGGCAGCAGCGGGAGGAGGCGGCCGCATTAAAAGAACAGCAGAAAGAACTGTGAGGATGGACTACATTGCCATCACCCCTCTTGACCACCTACCTCACTGCTTGGCTCTTAACTTGAAGAACATGAACTGATTCTCACTGATACCAAACATACCGTGTCCAAAGAGCATTAGGATTTAAGGAACTGCAAGAGATTTAACACAAGTCCTCCGGAGCAAAGGGTCCGGAGGATAGGTCAACCCCTGTCGCTCCGGGTCACTACAGCGCCCTCCAGGGAACAGTACACGACGGAGCTCAGATTTGTTTGGCCGAGTTCCTCAGGCTTGAAGGTGCCAGGCCCCGTGCTCTTGCTACTCTGGGAGCGCAACCCGGGCCGACCTTAGCTGTGCGCCTCATTCCGGGAGGCGGGACCCGCTCCAGGCCCCCACTAGCGCATGGCGATAGGACGCAGACCGCTTTGGCCCGAACTAGCACGCGCGTTGAGAGTTACCTAGTCCGATCCTGACCTGCTCTCGGACGCGTCCACGAGATCCTGTTCTTCAGCAAGTGGTACAGGACTGCCGAGACTGGCTCAACTGCGGTCCCTGGAGTCTGGGATCCACATTCCCAAGGTTCCGGGGAGGACAGCGGTTGAACAGGAGCACAGACTACACGGGACAGCAGCGCCCCTCCCCGGCGCGCCCTGGCCCGCCCCGGCCCGGCGGGCAGCGTGCCACGCCCCCACAGGGCCCACCCAAGAGGCCCGCCCCGTAGCAGGCCCCGCCCCAGAGAGGCTGCGCCCCCCCTAGTTCTGCCCAAGTGGACTGTGCGTCACTTCCTGTCAGCGGAAGAGGTGTACCAGAGCGATTCCGTTCTGCTGTCTGAGTGATTGCTTAGCAACGCGGCCGCTGGGTCTTGTTTTGCCCCTTTTTCAGCAGAGACTATCTGAGCAGAAGCATTTTAGCATGATAATGCTGTGAAGGCTTAGGCCTCGAGTTGCGATACTAACCTCAAGAAACCATTGTTGAAGGTGAGGTCACCTGACCTGCAGGAGAACCTCACTGAGGCTTTTTTCTAGGTTGTGTATTGTTCTGAGCAGGTACTGGCCATGGTATTTTCTTTCCTCGATACAAACGCAGGCACACACAGACATACACTAAGACAGAGAGTGAAGGTCAGAGGACAATTTTGTAGAGTTGATTCTCTTCTTTTGTCTCTATGTAGGTCCTTGGGATCGAACTTAGGATTACAGGCTTGCACAATTGCTTGACAAGGACTTTTACCCACTGAGTCATCTCACGGGACCTTTACTGTTTTCGAGACAGGATTTGATGTAGTTTAGTCTGGTCTCGAGTTCAAAATCCTTACTTTCTGAACTATATCTACTGATCACAGTGTAAGACTCTCAGAGAGAATCTTCCCTCAGGAGGGAGATCCTCGAGCCCAATGACCAGTCCGAGTCCACAGGCTGCAATCTGCAAGAGGGTTTATTTTGGGGTACACAGGTACCTGTGGGTGTCCCAGTCAGCTCGAGAGGACTGGCGCACCTAGCAGAACCAGGGGCGGGTTTTTATAAGGTGTTGGGGAGCAGAAGCAGGCTTACAGAAGCAGATGTATGGTTGGTGGATTCAAGTGAGGCGCGGATGTATGGTTACACCCAATTGGCTATTCAAATGAGGTTGTCACACAGCAAGAGAATACGTGCAGGTTGGGACGTCCAGAATGTAAGGGGCTAGGGGCTTATCTCTTGTTAGGTGGCCCATAAAGCAATACCAATAATTTAGACTGGTTTCTGTATTTTGTTTTCTTTTATGGTCTGTTTTGTCTAAATGATGGGTCAGCTTGTCCCACAAAGCTTGGACACATCTGAACTTTCCCAGGCTTATTTTAGTTCTGAGTCTGTGTATCTAAAAACTTACTTTTTACTTCTATAGTTGAGGGCCTTGGGCTTGTACAATTCCCTTTCTGGGAGGGGGTCTTTCAACAGTGATTATAGGCATGTGCTTGTAGCCATAAAATGCATCTTACTTTTTTAAAAAAATATTTACTTTATATATATATACATATATGTGTGTATATATATACATATATACATACATATATATATATATATATATATATATATATATACACACTGTAGCTGTCCTCAGGCGCACCAGAAGAGGGCATCGAATCCCATTACAGATGGTTGTGAGCCACCATGTGGTTGCTGGGATTTGAACTCAGGACCTCTGGGAGAGCAGTCAGTGCTCTTAACTTCTGAGCCATCTCTCTAGCCCACATCCTACTCTTTTTTTTTAAATAAAGATTTATTCACTTATTATATATAAATACACTGTAGCCGTCTTCAGATACACCAGAAGAGGGCATCAGATCTCTTTACAGATGGTTGTGAGCCACCATGTGGTTGCTGGGAATTGAACTCAGGACCTCTGGAAGAGTAGTCGGGTGCTCTTAACCGCTGAGCCTACTCCCACATCCTACTCTTAATAAGGGTTCAACCTCTCTTCTCTCCTCTAGCCCACCACCCAGCAAAGGTAGTGGAAGAGAAAAGTTATTAGGATATGGGGGAAATGGACCGGTTCAGCAATAGTTCTTTGAGAGCAAGCTCCATCTTCTTGGGCAGCAGTTCAGTCCTGTAGCAAACACCAAGTACAATTCAGCAGCTGCAGACCAGTCCTCGAGGCAGGCAAACCCCAGGCATGAACCAGCAGCTACAGTCCAGTCCTTTCAGCAAGCAGTCACCAGGCAACTGTAGTTCAATCCTGAAGAAACTGCTAGGCTCACTGACTGGCCTGAAGCCCGGCCGCAGAAGTGGCAAACTGCCAAAGGGATCTCACAAGAAGTTCCTTGGCGAGTTTCTCTCAATGGCAATGTTACCATGAGGCGAGCTCAACAATGCTATTTAAGGCAAACACATGCCTGTCTTTTTTTTTTTTTTTTTAAAGATTTATTTATTATATGCAAGGACACTGTAGCTGTCTTCAGACACACAGGAAGAGGGCATCAGATCTCATTACAGATGGTTGTGAGCCACCATGTGGTTGCTGGGAATTGAACTCAGGACCTCTGGAAGAGCAGTCAGTGCTCTTAACCGCTGAGCCATCTCTCCAGCCCAAAAACCCAGGATTTTTTTTTTTCTTTTCTTTTTTTTTGGAGCTGGGGACCGAACCCAGGGCCTTGCGCTTGCTAGGCAAGCGCTCTACCACTGA
The DNA here is from genome assembly GCF_021556685.1 of Rattus norvegicus. NCBI lineage: Eukaryota > Metazoa > Chordata > Mammalia > Rodentia > Muridae > Rattus > Rattus norvegicus. The sequence goes on from NC_141543.1 coordinate 21,252,056, forward strand.
GCTAAATCCCCAACCCCCACATGCCTGTCTTTAGCAAAGAATATCAAGGCAGAGCAAACCAAACCAAAGCTCAGTGCTCCTCTCCCACTGTCTGTGGGGTCTTATTTACATTCCTTCATCAAGAATCCTTTTACTGGGCTGGAGAGATGGCTTAGCAGTTAAGAGCACTGACTGCTCTTCCAGAATCCCCTAGTTCAATTCCCAGCAACCACATGGTGGCTCACAACCATCTGTAATGGAATCTGATTGCCCTCTTCTGGTGTGTCTGAAGACAGTCACAGTGTAGTCACATAAAATAAAGAACTAGAAGTTTCTACATCATGTGCCATTACACTGATTGTATGCAGTACTGTAAATCTAACTGAGAGTTTCGTGGCTGGTTGGTAATTATACCAAAATTATAGCAATTTAGGTATAATCCTAGCCTTTTTTTTTTAAAGGTGAGGTTCTCATTTAGCCCAGGTCAGCCTTACATTTTTTTATGTATTTAAGGCTGGCCTTGAACTCCTGGTTTTCCTGCCTCTCTCATTTGCTGGGCTTATAGGTCTGCAACACGACACTTAGTGATTTGAAAGTTGGGAAGGGTGGTCCTGGGAGCTTAACTCATGGCCCAGTGTGTATGCTAGGCAAACACTCCTCTCACTGAGCTATATCCCCGACCCTCAGTACACTTTAAATGTTAATTTGCCGATGGCGCAGTCTCATTACCGTGGATAATTGTGGGGAGGGCTGTCTTCCTCTGGAGATTTGTTGGAGCAGAAAGGTCGAGGATAATCATTAATACTTGCTGTAAGTTAAAGTAAAGGAGACAGACAGAAATGAAGTCAGAAATACTAGTCCTCTTTTTTTTTTTTTTTTTAAATCCGGTTTCTCTATGTAGTCCTAGGTGCTATGAAACTCACTCGGCAGACAAGGCTGGCCTTGAACTCACAAATCCACCTGCTTCTGCCTCCTGAGTGCTGGAATTAAAGGCGCTCCACAGCACCGCCCAGCTTCTTCTACTACTTTTATTTACCCTATGGGCCTGACTGAGGAGTAAATATATTTTAGCAAAAACAACTGCTTAGTGCTTACTGCAGTGTGTACCTAAGTACCATTGTTCCTAACTATCTTGTTGCTAAAATTTGTCAACTTCTTTTGTTTTTTTCTTTCTTTTTTTTTTTTTCTTTTCTTTTCTTTGGAGCTGGGGACTGAACCCAGGGCGTTGTGCTTGCTAGGCAAGCGCTCTACCACTGAGCTAAATCCCCAACCCCCCTTTCTTCTTTTTCTTAAAAGATTATTTATCGTATATATGTGAGTACATTGTCGTTGTCATCAGACACACCAGAAGAGGGCATCGGATCCCCATTACAGATGGTTGTGAGCCACCATGTGGTTGCTGGGAATTGAACTCAGGACCTCTGGAAGAGCAGTCAGTGCTCTTAACCGCTGAGCCATCTCTCTAGCCCTCCAGCCCTCTTCATTTGGTTTTTAAAAGTATTTTGAGGTGTATGTCAAGGGAGAGTATATGTATTTCACTGCAGGTGCCTCAAAAGGCCAGAGGAAGGTGTTAAATTTCCTGGAGCTAAGGTTACAGACAGTTGTGATCTTCTAGCTATGGGTGACAGGCACCAAACTCTGGTCCTCTGCAAGAACACTATGCTCTCTTAACCACAAAGTTCTCTCTTCAGCCTTTTGCTTGGTTTTTAAACTGAGCAGCAGTTTGCCAGCACAAAGGCATACATAGTTCTTGCCTAGAAGGGGATAAGAGATGACACAGAAACAAAGAATCAGTTTGTCCCTTGTCTTATTTAGGGTTCTGTTGTTGTGAAGAGACACCATGACCATGGCAACTCATAAGTGGAAAATACATAATTGGGGCTGGCTTACAGTTCATAAGTTTAGTCCATTATTATCATGGTAGAAAGCATAGAGGCACACAGTCGGATGTGGTAGTAGGGAGATAGCAAAGACTTCTACATCTGAATTCGCAGACAGCAGGAAGAGAGAGCGTACACTGGCCGGGCATGAGCATCTGAGAACTCAAAGCCCACCCAGAGTGAAGCACTTCTTCCAACAAGGCCACACCTTTTAATAGCGCCAATCCCTATGAGTTTATTGGGGTTGGGGGAGGGGTCATTTTCCTTCAAACCACCATGCCTCTGAATACTATTTCCTAACTTGGGAAAGGCCTCATGAATTTTTAATTTTAATTTTTTCTTTTGAGAAGGGGTCTCTGTGTTTTGTCTGTCCTGGAACTCACTCTGTATACCAGGCTGCCTTGAATTCTGAGATCTGCCTGCCTCTGCATCCTGAATGCTGGGATTAAAGTCATGGGCTACTATACCTGGCTCATGAAGCTATTATAGGTGGGAAGGGGAGCCATAAATTGAGACACACACACACACACACACACACACACACACACACACACACACAGGGTTCACTATGTAGCCCTGGTTGGCTTGTGGCCCTAGGTAGCCTGTAACCCTCTTTGTAAGCCAGGCTGGCCTCAGTCACAGAGAACCACCTATGGGTCAAACTCAGAGTAGACAATAAATGGTACTACAAGGACTAAAGAAAGCTCATGATAATTTGGTTCTAGACCAGCAACATTCTAACACTCCACATTCGGGAAGCTCTTTCTCCCCTTTCCCTTCTTTCCTTCTTTCCTTCTTTCCTTCTTTCCTTTTCCTTTAGACAAGGAGTCGTGGGGCTGGTGGGATGGCTCAGTGGTTAAGAGCACTGACTGTTCTTCCAGAGATCCTGAGCTCAATTCCCAGCAACCACATGGTGGCTCACAACCATCTGTAATGGGATCTGATGCCCTCTTCTGGTGTGGCTGAAGAGAGCTACAGTGTACTCACATAAATACAATAAAATAAAATCATTTTAGACAAGGAGTCATGGCTGGCTTTGAACTCACGTAGTTGATGATGAATCTGAGATTTTAATCCTCCTGCCTCTATCTTCCAATTGCTTTGATAACATGTGAACAGCACCGTGTCTGGTTTTGTGTTGTGCTGAGTATAGAACCCAGGGCACACTAGGCACACTAGGCAAGCACTATTTTTAAGGGCAAACCCATTTATTTTATTATGTATGTGAGTACACTGTTACTGTCTTCAGACACACCAGTAGAGGGCATCGGATCCCATTACAAGATGGTTGTGAGCCACCATGTGGTTGCTGGGATTTGAACTCAGGACCTCTGGAGGAGCAGTCAGTGCTCTTAACCACTGAGCCATCTCTCCAACAAGGCAAGCACTATTAAATGAGCGACCTCCTCGGACCCTTCTTTTTTCCCTTCATACAGCTATAATCAGTTAATTGGCCTTATAGAATCTTTACAACGAGTGTGGGCCTTTCCTGGAAATTCCAATTTCCATCATCTTGTAAAAGTATGTTTTATTCTCCTGATGTGCTTGTCCTCTCAGAGGTTTACTGCCTTCATCTGCTAAGCTAGGCCTAGTCCTGGAAGCTTCTAGCCTCCGTACAATCTAATTTAGGCCTAGAATGGTTTTAGCCTCTGAGACTTACTGCTGAAGAAATTCATCACTTCCTGGCTTTTTCTGAGCTCTGGATGGCTGGTTCAGCCCAGCTGTTCTGGCTCCAATGTCTCTCTGGAATAACTAATTCAATCTGTCTTCTCTTGGACTCTCCTGAATTGCTGTGCTTGGCCAATTGCTGTGCTTGGCCTCATACTAACACTTTGGCAGTTTGTTCTAATCTTCCGACTCCTTCTCTTTCTGTGGCTTCTTCTGTCTTCGCCTGTGTCTAAAGTGTTTAATTAAGGGCTGAACCACACCACAACTAGAAACACTTTGATCGTGCTGTGAACCCCATGATTCTGTCATTTACTGGGAAAACCTGTTTTTAGTTGTGGTGTGGCTTAGCACACACCTTTAATCCAAGAGCTTTTAGCTTGAATACTTTAAATAGGATCAAATAAAGTCAACCGTAGGTCAAGAGGAGGGGCAAGCAACCAGTTGGCAGGAAGCGAATGTATGATTATTCTTTTAGGAAGTAACCTTGGAGAGTAAAAGGGAATCAGGAAGACAGACAGATGTGCATACACAGGAAGTAGAAGGGAGGCGTTATTCAGTTTGAGGAGTGTGGTTTGAAAAGGAGGTGGGGGCACTGTTTCTGGGGCATTGGCTGTGAGGGAAGGTCAGCTTGGTGTTTTCTCTGCCTCCATGAGCTAGCAGGCTTTCACCTGGGAATCGGGACTCCCACGCCTCCACGAGCAAAATAAAGCAACTGAGATTTTAAAACAACAATCGCGGGGTTGGGGATTTAGCTCAGTGGTAGAGCGCTTGCCTAGGAAGCGCAAGGCCCTGGGTTCGGTCCCCAGCCCCGAAAAAAAGAAAAAGGAAAAAAAAAAATTAGACTGAGACATCTGTATTGATGGACCAGAGCACAATGGCCAGTTCAATGGAGAAAAAAAAAAAAAATTCACCGGAGACAAGAAGGAGAAAACAGGGCTGAAGAGATGGCTCAGTGGTTAAGAGCACTGACTGCTCTTACAGAGGTCTTGAGTTCAATTCCCAGCAACCACATGGTGGCTCACAACCATCTGTAATGGGATCTGATGCCCTCTTCTGGTGTATCTGAAGACAGCGACAGTGTACTCATAAAATAAATAAACCTTTAAAAAAAAAGAGAAAACATATCAATGCCATAATAAAGCTATGTGTGTCAGCCCTCAATAGCGAGTGGGTGGGGCCAAGGAAACTTTTTTTTTTTAAATTTCAAAAGTCTTTATTGAACCAATTGCATGTTAGGTTACAAAGGTATTTCACTTTTCCAAAAATGCTGTTTCTCTTTGTAGACCAATCTGGCCTTAAAGATCTGCAGGCCACAAAAGGCTACCCGGCTAAGTATTAGCCAGAAACTTCAAATCCCAGTGTGATCTTCTTGTGGCATTTTTCCAACAAATAATGCAGACCAAATCACATAATGGCCGCCACACTGGTCACATGGTCCTTAGCTTAATGAGCAGAGGCTGACAGGCTGTCTCCTCAGACTCTTCCAAGAACCGCGCAAGTGTACACTGCAGAAGGAAAGTTTGTTGTGAATACCACAGGACAGCAGAAGGACAGACGGCTCCTAACTCCAGTGGAAAAACATATAGGAGAGCTGAGTGGCAACTGCTGTGATGACCTGGGCTGTCAAAGTCTCTCCGTTACTCTGGCATGCAGTTGGAGATCCCATGGCTAAGGAAACTCTTTAAAAAGAAAGTTAGTTGTAGATTAGAGAAATAGCTTGGAGGTTAAGAACACGTACTGTTCTTGATTTGGTTTGGTTCCAAACACCTACATGGCAGATCCCAAACATTTTTTTTTTTTTCGGAGCTGGGGACCGAACCCAGGGCCTTGCGCTTCCTAGGTAAGCGCTCTACCACTGAGCTAAATCCCCAGCCAAACATTTCTAACTCCAGTTCCATGTAGTATATTAGAAAATGATATTGTACTATTATGATTCTGTGTGAAGTGCGAACTCCGACCAACATGGAGAGCACATAAGCGTTCAGAGAGAAAGGAGAACTATTTAATAAACACATGGGCTAGATCCTCAAAACTGTCTAGTGTCATGGTGGGACATTTTACAATTTATATAGAGCAAGCAGCTTTGTCACGAAAGTCTACCATCACAGTGTGATCTTTTCCTCCCAGCAGGAAAAGAAATCCCTTGCCTTGAACTTTATAGATGCAACACCTACTTCCCCAGATTTCGGACATGAACCACCCCTGCCCAGTTTTAAATATACATTAAAAAGTGCATATTTCATTATTTTGCTTTGTAACCTAAAAACATAACATTACTCTCAATAGCAATTGCTACTTTGCAGCACTGATAAATCAACATCCAAAAGAATCTTACATCTAATTAAAAAAAACAGGTCTCTTTCTTTACTTGCAATTTCATAATCTGCTCGAAGGGCCAAGTTGTGGATTTTGGTACATTCTCCTAAATCCATGCGCTGTGGGGAAACAAAAGTTATACATTAGCACCTGCCCATTTTAGAAAGCATGTAATTAATATGATTTAGCATTTCAACTTTCACTGAAATAAGCAATATAGTTTTATAGATAGTAAATGAAGAAATGGACCAAGTGTAATGGCGTATGCTGATAATCTCGACAGTGTGGAGGCTGAGTGGCAGCAGGATAGTAAGTTCAAGTCCAACCTGGCCTATGTAAGACCCCGTCTCCAGTGGAAGAAATGGTGACAAGCACATTTGCACGTTTCTGTAACTGGAGCACTTGGTAAGGAAGGAAAGGTAGGAGGGTCAGGAGTGGAGAGACGGCTCAGGCTCAGTGGTTGAGAGCACTGTCTTCTCTTCCAGAGATCCTGAGTTCAATTCCCAGCAACTATATGGCTCATAACCATTTGTAATGAGATCTGATGCCCTCTTCTGGCCTGCAGGCATACATGCAGGCAGAAAACTGTATGATGCATATATAATAAATAAATACTTAAAAAAAAAGAAATGCAAGTCATCTTTGGATTCATAGTAAACAATTTTCCAAGCAAATGGTCAGAAGAAGCAAGCTGGAGTAGCCATTCTAATATCAAATAAAATCAATTTTCAACTAAAAGTCATCAAAAAAGATAAGGAAGGACACTTCATATTCATCAAAGGAAAAATCCACCAAGATGAACTCTCAATCCTAAATATCTATGCCCCAAATACAAGGGCACCTACATATGTAAAAGAAACCTTACTAAAGCTCAAAACACACATTGCACCTCACACAATAATAGTGGGAGATTTCAACACCCCACTCTCATCAATGGACAGATCATGGAAACAGAAATTAAACAGAGATGTAGACAGACTAAGAGAAGTCATGAGCCAAATGGACTTAACGGATATTTATAGAACATTCTATCCTAAAGCAAAAGGATATACCTTCTTCTCAGCTCCTCATGGTACTTTCTCCAAAATTGACCATATAATTGGTCAAAAAACGGGCCTCAACAGGTACAGAAAGATAGAAATAATCCCATGCGTGCTATCGGACCACCACAGCCTAAAACTGGTCTTCAATAACAATAAGGGAAGAATGCCCACATATACGTGGAAATTGAACAATGCTCTACTCAATGATAACCTGGTCAAGGAAGAAATAAAGAAAGAAATTAAAAACTTTTTAGAATTTAATGAAAATGAAGGTACAACATACCCAAACTTATGGGACACAATGAAAGCTGTGCTAAGAGGAAAACTCATAGCGCTGAGTGCCTGCAGAAAGAAACAGGAAAGAGCATATGTCAGCAGCTTGACAGCACACCTAAAAGCTCTAGAACAAAAAGAAGCAAATACACCCAGGAGGAGTAGAAGGCAGGAAATAATCAAACTCAGAGCTGAAATCAACCAAGTAGAAACAAAAAGGACCATAGAAAGAATCAACAGAACCAAAAGTTGGTTCTTTGAGAAAATCAACAAGATAGATAAACCCTTAGCCAGACTAACGAGAGGACACAGAGAGTGCGTCCAAATTAACAAAATCAGAAATGAAAAGGGAGACATAACTACAGATTCAGAGGAAATTCAAAAAATCATCAGATCTTACTATAAAAACCTATATTCAACAAAACTTGAAAATCTTCAGGAAATGGACAATTTCCTAGACAGATACCAGGTATCGAAGTTAAATCAGGAACAGATAAACCAGTTAAACAACCCCATAACTCCTAAGGAAATAGAAGCAGTCATTAAAGGTCTCCCAACCAAAAAGAGCCCAGGTCCAGACGGGTTTAGTGCAGAATTCTATCAAACCTTCATAGAAGACCTTATACCAATATTATCCAAACTATTCCACAAAATTGAAACAGATGGAGCCCTACCGAATTCCTTCTATGAAGCCACAATTACTCTTATACCTAAACCACACAAAGACCCAACAAAGAAAGAGAACTTCAGACCAATTTCCCTTATGAATATCGACGCAAAAATACTCAATAAAATTCTGGCAAACCGAATTCAAGAGCACATCAAAACAATCATCCACCATGATCAAGTAGGCTTCATCCCAGGCATGCAGGGATGGTTTAATATAAGGAAAACCATCAACGTGATCCATCATATAAACAAACTGAAAGAACAGAACCACATGATCATTTCATTAGATGCTGAGAAAGCATTTGACAAAATTCAACACCCCTTCATGATAAAAGTCCTGGAAAGAATAGGTATTCAAGGCCCATACCTAAACATAGTAAAAGCCATATACAGCAAACCAGTTGCTAACATTAAACTAAATGGAGAGAAACTTGAAGCAATCCCACTAAAATCAGGGACTAGACAAGGCTGCCCACTCTCTCCCTACTTATTCAATATAGTTCTTGAAGTTCTAGCCAGAGCAATCAGACAACAAAAGGAGATCAAGGGGATACAGATCGGAAAAGAAGAGGTCAAAATATCACTATTTGCAGATGATATGATAGTATATTTAAGTGATCCCAAAAGTTCCACCAGAGAACTACTAAAGCTGATAAACAACTTCAGCAAAGTGGCTGGGTATAAAATTAACTCAAATAAATCAGTTGCCTTCCTCTATACAAAAGAGAAACAAGCCGAGAAAGAAATTAGGGAAACGACACCCTTCATAATAGACCCAAATAATATAAAGTACCTCGGTGTGACTTTAACCAAGCAAGTAAAAGATCTGTACAATAAGAACTTCAAGACACTGAGGAAAGAAATTGAAGAAGACCTCAGAAGATGGAAAGATCTCCCATGCTCATGGATTGGCAGGATTAATATAGTAAAAATGGCCATTTTACCAAAAGCAATCTACAGATTCAATGCAATCCCCATCAAAATACCAACCCAATTCTTCAAAGAGTTAGACAGAACAATTTGCAAATTCATCTGGAATAACAAAAAACCCAGGATAGCTAAAGCTATCCTCAACAATAAGAGGACTTCAGGGGAAATCACTATCCCTGAACTCAAGCAGTATTACAGAGCAATAGTGATAAAAACTGCATGGTATTGGTACAGAGACAGACAGATAGACCAATGGAATAGAATTGAAGACCCAGAAATGAACCCACACACCTATGGTCACTTGATTTTTGACAAAGGAGCCAAAACCATCCAATGGAAAAAAGATAGCATCTTCAGCAAATGGTGCTGGTTCAACTGGAGGGCAACATGTAGAAGAATGCAGATCGATCCATGCTTATCACCCTGTACAAAGCTTAAGTCCAAGTGGATCAAGGACCTCCACATCAAACCAGACACACTCAAACTAATAGAAGAAAAACTAGGGAAGCATCTGGAACACATGGGCACTGGAAAAAATTTCCTGAACAAAACACCAATGGCTTATGCTCTAAGATCAAGAATCGACAAATGGGATCTCATAAAACTGCAAAGCTTCTGTAAGGCAAAGGACACTGTGGTTAGGACAAAACGGCAACCAACAGATTGGGAAAAGATCTTTACCAATCCTATAACAGATAGAGGCCTTATATCCAAAATATACAAAGAACTCAAGAAGTTAGACCGCAGGGAAACAAATAACCCTATTAAAAAATGGGGTTCAGAGCTAAACAAAGAATTCACAGCTGAGGAATGCCGAATGGCTGAGAAACACCTAAAGAAATGTTCAACATCTTTAGTCATAAGGGAAATGCAAATCAAAACAACCCTGAGATTTCACCTCACACCAGTGAGAATGGCTAAGATCAAAAACTCAGGTGACAGCAGATGCTGGCGAGGATGTGGAGAAAGAGGAACACTCCTCCATTGTTGGTGGGATTGCAGACTGGTAAAACCATTCTGGAAATCAGTCTGGAGGTTCCTCAGAAAATTGGACATTGAACTGCCTGAGGATCCAGCCATACCTCTCTTGGGCATATACCCAAAAGATGCCTCAACATATAAAAGAGACACGTGCTCCACTATGTTCATCGCAGCCTTATTTATAATAGCCAGAAACTGGAAAGAACCCAGATGCCCTTCAACAGAGGAATGGATACAGAAAATGTGGTACATCTACACAATGGAATATTACTCAGCTATCAAAAAGAACGAGTTTATGAAATTCGTAGGCAAATGGTTGGAACTGGAAAATATCATCCTGAGTGAGCTAACCCACTCACAGAAAGACATACATGGTATGCACTCATTGATAAGTGGCTATTAGCCCAAATGCTTGAATTACCCTAGATCCCTAGAACAAAGGAAACTCAAGACGGATGATCAAAAGGTGAATGCTTCACTCCTTCTTTAAATGAGGAAAAAGAATACCCTTGGCAGGGAAGGGAGAGGCAAAGATTAAAACAGAGACTGAAGGAACACCCATTCAGAGCCTGCCCCACAGGTGGCCCATACATATACAGCCACCCAATTAGACAAGATGGATGAAGCAAAGAAGTGCAGACCGACAGGAGCCGGATGTAGATCGCTCCTGAGAGACACAGCCAGAATACAGCAAATACAGAGGCGAATGCCAGCAGCAAACCACTGAACTGAGAATAGGTCCCCCGTTGAAGGAATCAGAGAAAGAACTGGAAGAGCTTGAAGGTGCTCGAGACCCCAAAAGTACAACAATGTCAAGCAACCAGAGCTTCCAGGGACTAAGCCACTACCTAAAGACTATACATGGACTGACCCTGGACTCTGTCCCCATAGGTAGCAATGAATATCCTAGTAAGAGCACCAGTGGAAGGGGAAGTCCTGGGTCCTGCTAAGACTGAACCCCCAGTGAACTAGACTATGTGGGGAGGGTGGCAATGGGGGGAGGTTTGGGAGGGGAACACCCACAAGGAAGGGGAGGGGGGAGGGTGATGTTTGTCCGGAAACCGGGAAAGGGAATAACACTTGAAATGTATATAAGAAATACTCAAGTTAATTTAAAAAAAAAAAAAAAAGAAATGCAAGTCATCTTTGGATTCATAGTAAGTTCAAGGTGAGCATGGGCAACATGAGACTATATTATACAAACATGAGACTATATTACACAAACTCCAGACTATAACGAGAAAGGAGACTTAACCTAGAAATTAATATATCATTAGTTTGTTTTTTTGTTTTTTGAAGACAAGGTTTCCCTGTGTAACCCTGACTATCCTGGAGCTTGCTCTGTAGATTAGGCTGGCCCCAACTCGGAGATGTGCTTGCCTCTGCCTCCCCAGTGCTCTTGCCGTGGTGGCCCAGTTTTGTTTGTATTTGACTAAAGTTTCATTAGAATCAAGGTGGGGGTTGGGGATTTAGCTCAGTGGTAGAGCGCTTGCCTAGCAAACGCAAGGCCCTGGGTTCGGTCCCCAGCTCCGAAAAAAAGAAAAAGAAAAAAAAAAAAAAAGAATCAAGGTAAAAATCAGTGTTGTAGTTTTGATCTAGTCTTTTTTTTTTTTAAGACATTTATTTATTTTATTTATTATAGCTGTCTTCAGACACACCAGAGGAGGGCATCAGATCCCATTGCAGGTGGTTGTGAGCCACCATGTGGTTGCTGGGAACTGAACTCAGGACCTCTAGAAGAGCAATCGGTGCTCTTAACCACTGATCTTTCTCTCCAACCCTTCCTTTTAAAAGGAGGAAGGATTTTAGTCTCACAATGACCACACTTCCACAGGGTAGCCTGACATCCAGGTCTCTGGCCCTGATCTCTCAAGCACGATCCTGCCTCAGCCTCCCAAGCTTCTGGGATTTCAGGCATGCACCACGACGCCTGACCAAATCAGGCTGAGTTGATCTAGTCTTTAGGACAATTTGTGACCGCTCCACTCAGCAACTCTTGGCGTTACAAACTACATTTCCCAACAGGCCTTGCATCAACGTCTACGAACTTCCTCCCAGCATTCCGCGCGGCGGGAAAGTGCGGTGCGGGGTTCAGGCGGATAGGATCGTCTTTCGTCGTCGGTGTTTGCCGCTTCTGCTGTTGAGTTGTGAAGAGCTAGCCGGCCCTCCCCACTGGCCACCATGTCCGCCCAGGCGCAGATGCGGGCCCTGTTGGACCAGCTCATGGGCACGGCTCGGGACGGTGAGTCTGAGCAGCGGTCCAGGCTCTGGGCGGGGTGGGAGTAAGGCGAGGCCGCCTGGAAGCCTGAGGTGAGGGCCGTGACAGCGTGCGCCTGCGCGGGGCGCCATTTCCCTCCCCTGCTTGCGGACCCCAGGCTCGGGGCCTTTGCCTTTGTCTGATCTGCTTGGCCTGCCGCGGCCGTCGTGTTCTACTGGTCTGGGCTGCCTCCTTCCTGAGAGTCCGATCCGACGGTGGGGACTTTGTCCCCTTTTCGTTTTCTGTCATGCGAATTCCTCTTGGTCCGCACCGCGGTTCGGCGCCGCCGGGCATACTGGAGCGTCGGCGAAGGGCTGGAACCTGCGTGGGCTCCGGGGTGCTGGCTGCCGGGTGGCGGAATTTCTCTGATACTCCTCGGAGGAGAGGCGATTCCCCGAAGGAGCTGGACGGGTTTCGAAAACCCGGGCGAGCTTGCTCCATACGGTTACTACAAGGGGAGCCACAAATGAGCATTTCTAACGTGGGTTCCCTCGGTGTACTTTTCTAGTCTTCCCACCCTTCATTCCCCTGCCTCACAGACTAGCCTCGGTTTAGTCACCTCTTGGCATTCGTTAGGTAGTTGGTTCTGTTAGGAGGTGTGCAAGATCATGGTGGTGTCTCAGGAAAAAGCAGTTGCATCCTACCTAGTAAAGCTAGATCCCTGCTGTGGTTTGTGTTTTCATTTTTACTAAAGTAATGAAGTTGTAATTTCACACTGGCACATTTCACAGGGCTGTGCAGATTCTTTGCACCATTTCATAGGTCAATAAGTGCTTTTAGCTTTCTTTGTATGTTGAGTTGCTTTTGAATTGCTTCCCATATTTTTATTTCATACAAACTGAACAATTGTGGCCCCTCTATTTTATTTATAAAGGTTCAGTGTATCTTTGCCTGCCTACATCAATCTGCAAGGGAGTTGCAGAAAAGCCTCATGTTCATCGAGCCGTGAGTCACAACCAATTTCTAAGCTGTTATAACAAAAAAGTGTTTGCTTTTTTCCCCCACAAGTAACTTTAAAAGTGTAGTTTAGAAAGAAAACATTTTCAGTAAAAAGACACTACATTAATCCTGGATGCTTGCAAATCCTGAAATATATTCCTCCTTGACTATTACACAGCACTGTGTCCTATACACAGATAGCCTTAAAATTTGTCACATACCACTTTGCCTTTACTTTTATGTATCATTCCCCCTGACTTCCTTACTGCAGGTGTGGGCAAGAAAACTTTTCCTTTAAAACTTTTCAACAGCGGGCATAAAATTCTGCAGCTGAGTTCTTGAAGATTGCAGATGGGTACAGTATGTGTTGGAGTTCACAGTGTGTATTGACTAACCAGATTCCTTTTTGCTTTCTTTGGTATTGTCTTGTTAAAAGTGACTCCCAGGTGCCAACTTTCCTTTTTTAAGGGTGGGGATGAAAGGGGAAGAAGAAAAGGTCCAGTGATATTTAAGTCAGTGATAGAACTTGAAAGCATTCTTCCTTTTGTAGTTCGTTGGTAAAATACTGCCTATTAATTTGACTCTAACAGAAAGATTAGATTATTGAATAGCTGTGGCTGGTGGTGACTAGCAGCTGTAATGACCGGTGGTGGATTCGTGGCACAAGTTACATGGGTCTGAAGTGTCATTGCCCACATGTAAATTTGGGCAGATGCCTTCTGGTGCTCCCTCCTACTTCTGACTCCGTGAATTAATGGTGGAGTTAGATGTGGCTTCTTCATAAAATATTTAGCTTAGAAACTATTTGTATTTTATTCCAGTTGTAAATATCTTTAGATCAGTTTCTTAGTGTATATGATGGGAAGAATACAGAAACACTAGTCTGCAAATCATCCAAATATATTAATTTTGCCAGATAGCCTTGTGTAGTGAATGAGATAATACTTTATTTAAAACCACAAATGAATTTCAGGAGATGAAACCAGACAGAGGGTCAAGTTTACAGATGACCGTGTCTGCAAGAGTCACCTTCTGGACTGCTGCCCCCACGACATCCTTGCTGGGACGGTAGGTGCATTCCAGAGCTTTATGATTCGATTACTTAGAAGGAGTGGTCCAGTAGATGTTAAATACACACACACACACACACACACACACACACACACACACACACACACACACATACATCCCAAGAGGGAAATTTTGTCTTAAAAAATTACATAAGGGCTAGAGAGGTAGCTCAGTGGGTAACAACACTTCCTGCTGTTACGGAAGACCCATGTGGTGGCTTACAAAATGTCTGTAACTCCAGTTCTAGGGGATCTAATACTTCTGTACTCTAGGTAACTACATTCATGTGCATATACCCAGACACAGGTATATACATATGCATAATTTAAAAATAATGAAATTAAGCCTTAAATAATGTAATGTTTGAAAATATGAGTGTTAGGATTAGAATTACGAAACACCCGCTTTATACTGTGTATAAAGAGTTACAGGGCTGAAGAGATGCTTTCATGGTTAAGAGCACTGGTTGTCCTTTCAGAGGACCCTAGGACTCAAATAGCAGCTCACAACTGTCTTAACTGCACCCAGGCATGTACATGGTACACAGACATACATTCAAGCAGAATGTCCATACACATAAAATGTAAACAATTATAGAAGGGATAATGCCCATCTTTTTTTTTTTTTTTTTTTGGTTCTTTTTTTTCGGAGCTGGGGACCGAACCCAGGGCCTTGCGCTTCCTAGGTAAGCGCTCTACCACTGAGCTAAATCCCCAGCCCCATTGCCCATCTTTTATCTTTTAAAAAATAGTGGTTTGATTATTTCATACACTCATACTCTTTATATGATTTTGAGGGTCTCATGGGACAAATGGAGTGGGAGATGTGGGGGGAGTGAATGTTTGGACATAGAGTTCCATTTTCCTGCTATGTAAGTCTGCTGCTTTTCAGGTTATAGGTTGTTGGTAGAGTTTTTGGGTTATGAGACATTTCACTAATGAGAAATCCATAAAGCAGGTTGTTTTGAAAATTTGGCTAATCTTGTTTAATTTCAAGTTGAATATATATTAGACCTTATACTAGTATATTTAATAATTTACATATAATTTTGGCTGGAGGTGCCCACAGAGGCCAGAATGCATCAGATCCTCTGGAATTGGAATTATAGGTGGTTTTGAGTAGTTCTGATATGATACGGTGCTGGACACTGAACCCAGGTTCTGAAAGAGCACCAAGTGCTTTAATTTCAGGGCCACCTTTTTTTTTTTTTTTTTTTTGAGCTGGGGACCGAACCCAGGGCTTTGCGCTTCCTAGGTAAGCGCTCTACCACTGAGCTAAATCCCCAGCCCCATAGGGCCACCTTTTTAACCCGTGCTTGTTCTCACCTTATTTATTTGTTTATTACTTATATTGAGTGTGTATTTGTTGGGTGTCTTATCTGTGTAGGTGCCAAGGTGTTCATGTAGGTGTCAGGATAACTTGGAGGAATGATTCTGTCCCTCTTATTGGATCTGGGGGTTGCATTCAGATTGTCGGGTGGCTTTTCCTGCTGAGTCATCTTATCAGCTCCTAATATAAAATAAAAATCAAATGGAGATCACATTGATTACATACTTTTGTAACTCTTTCAAGAAATCTATTAAACATTAATTGTAGAATCTGAATAACACAGATAAATTTTGAGAAGTGTGCCTTTTTTTTTTTTTCTTTTTTTTTTGGTTCTTTTTTTTCGGAGCTGGGGACCAAACCCAGGGCCTTGCGCTTCCTAGACAAGCGCTCTACCACTGAGCTAAATCCCCAACCCCGAAAAGTGTGCTTTCATTTGAAATTAAGTTAAATTTAAGATTAAGCAGTGAAGAGAGTCAGCCGCCATATTTTAGCCACTTAGAGTGAAAAAGTGTTTTGGTCCAGTTTAAGACTTTCACAGCTATTTTGAGGAATGTACTGATCATATGAAAGTATGTGTGGTTGGGGATTTAGCTCAGTGGTAGAGCGCTTGCCTAGGAAGCGCAAGGCCCTGGGTTCGGTCCCCAGCTCCGAAAAAAAGAACCAAAAAAAAAAAAAAGAAAGAAAGAAAGTATGTGTGCCAAAGAAAACATTTCCTGGTGAATCATGGATTAAAATTTGTGTAGTGGTGCTTACGCATGTGTGTGTTTATGCACTCTTGCAGAAGCAAGGGGATAGTAGGTCTTATCTTCTTGTCTCTTTTTGTGGCTGTAGACGCACGCCTTTCAGCACTGCCTTCTTAGCTTTTAAGGCCTTCACTTTGGCTTCGGCTTTGGGAGGGGCAGGCGCTTCCTTCTTCGTTTTGGGCGCCATCTTGGTGAAAAGGAGACATAGTCTTTTGAGACAGTGTATAGTCTCTGTATAGTTCTGGCTGTCCTGGAACTCATTTTGTAGACCAGGCTACAATTGCTAAAACCTTTCTTTTATTTTTTTACATTATTTTATTTATGAATACACTGTCACTGTCTTCAGACACACCAGAAGAGGGCATTGAATCCCATTACAGGTGGTTGTGAGCCACCATGTGGTTGCTGGGAATTGAACACAGGACCTCTGGAAGAGCAGTCAGTGCTCTTAACCACTGAGTCATCTCTCCATACCCCCAAACCTGATTTCTTTGTGTACTCCCCTCCCTCTCTGGAAACAGGGTCTCCATGTAGACCAGCTGCTTCCTCACAGAATCCAACTGCCTTGATCTCTTAAGTGCTGGGATTAAAGTTGTTCACTACCTCTCCTGACTAGTGAGGATTTTGAGGATTGCCTAGAAAGCTGCTAAGTAATATTGTATTCTTGCCCTTACCAAGCCCTTATCCCCCCCCTCCCCCCGCCTGAGGACCGATCCTAGGGCCTTGTGGTTGCAAGCGCTCTACTACTGAGCTAAATGTCCAACCCCTTTCTTCCTCTTAACTGGATGCTTGGGAAAATTAAAAAAATTAAAGTTAAATTGGCAAAAGCGAATACATTTTTTTTGTTGTTTTTGAAAATTTGAGACAGGGTCACTATATAACTATCCTGGAGTTCCCTGTGTCCGGACTGGTCTGGAACTCAAGAGATCAACCTGCTTCCAGAGTGCTAGGGTTAAAGGCATAGACCACCACTGCCTGGCTAAATAGTTCTAAAAAACGAAATAAGAAAACACATTTCGGGGTTGGGGATTTAGCTCAGTGGTAGAGCCCTGGGTTCGGTCCCCAGCTCTGAAAAAAAAAAAAAAGAAGGGTTGGGGATTTAGCTCAGTGGTAGAGCACTTGCCTAGCAAGCACAAGGCCCTGGGTTCAGTCCCCAGCTCTGAAAAAAAGAAAAAGAAAAAAAAAAAGAAAACACATTTCTAGGTTATCTCTCAGTTCTTTGTGTAATATAGTCTCATGTTGCCCTTGGTGACCTTGAACTTATTATGAATCCAAAGATAATTTGCACTCCTGACCCTCCTACCTTTCCTTCCTTACCAAGTGCTCCAGTTACAGAAACGTGCAAATGTGCTTGTCACCATTTCTTCCACTGGAGACAGGGTCTTACATAGACCAGGTTGGACTTGAACTTGCTATCCTGCTGCCACTCAGCCTCCAGACTGTCGAGATTATCAGCATATGCCATTACACTTGGTCCATTTCTTCATTTACTATCTATAAAACTATATTGCTTATTTCAGTGAAAGTTGAAATGCTAAATCATATTAATTACATGCTTTCTAAAATGGGCAGGTGCTAATGTGTAACTTTTGTTTCCCCACAGCGCATGGATTTAGGAGAATGTACCAAAATCCACGACTTGGCCCTTCGAGCAGATTATGAAATTGCAAGTAAAGAAAGAGACCTGTTTTTTGAATTAGATGTAAGAATTTTTTTTCTTTTGGATGTTGATTTATCAGTGCTGCAAAGTAGCAATTGCTATTGAGAGTAATGTTATGTTTTTAAGTTACAAAAATAATATGTACTTAACCAACTACTTTTAAGTTTTTTTTGTTTTTTTTTTTTTTTGAGGGGCCACTCAGATACTTTTAAGTTTTAATGCACAACAGGTGGTTCTCAACCTATTACTATATTGAATCTTATTTCATTGTTTGCTTGCTTGCTTCTTTCTCTCTCTCTCTCTCTCTCTCTCTCTTTCTTTCTTTCTTTCTTTCTTTCTTTCTTTCTTTCTTTCTCGGAGCTGAGGACTGAACCCAGGGCCTTGCGCTTTCTAGGCAAGCGCTCTACCACTGAGCTAAATCCCCAACCCCTGTTTGCTTTTTTTGTTTGTGTCTGGTATAGTCCATGCTGGTAGCACTTGGCTACATAGCCAATTATGATCTTGAACTCTTTTTTTTTTTTTAAAGATTTATTTATTTATATATATGAGTACACTGTAGCTGTCTTCAGACACACCAGAAGAGGGCATCAGATCCCATTACAGATGGTTGTGAGCCACCATGTGGTTGCTGGGAATTGAACTCAGGTCCTCTGGAAGAGCAGTCAGTGCTCTTAATCACTGAGCCATCTCTCCAGCCCATGATCTTGAACTCTTCCCACTGAGTGGTAAAATTACAGCAGTGTGCCATCATGATAGATTTAGATACTGCTGGCAGTTGAACTGAAGGCCTCATGCATATTGGACAGCATTCTACCAATTAAACTGGATTCCCAGCCCCTGGAAAGTTTTAGGAGAAACTGTTACCTTGAGATATCAGGTCTCAAAAATGATAGGATTGAAGTCTCACTTTAAGGACTGTATCTCTTGGATGTACTAAACTGAAATGACAATATACTTATTCATTCTTTTATTTTTTTTATTTTTATTTTTTTATTTATTTTTTTATTTTTTTATTTTTTTCCACGTGGAGAGGTTTAATGAGAGAAGAAGAGGAGAGGAGAGGAAAGGCCGGCCATGAGCACGTGGAGGGAAGGGGTGGGGGTAGAGAGAAAGGACAGGGAAGAGAGGAAGAGCAGGGAAGAGAAGAGAACAAAGAGTTATTTTTATTTTTATTATTATTATTATTATTATTATTATTATTATTATTTTTTTTTTTTTTGGTTCTTTTTTTTTTTCGGAGCTGGGGACCGAACCCAGGACTTTGCGCTTCCTAGGCAAGCGCTCTACCACTGAGCTAAATCCCCAACCCCTCATTTATTTTTAAATGGGCTTTTGTCAGCTTGTATGTCCTAACCATCTGTCTGTGTAGGGCCAGTGGAGGCCCAAAATCGGTTTTGGGTTTCTTGGAACTGAAATTAAGATGGTTGTGAGCTACCTTGTAGGTGCAAGAGACAGAGCCTAGGTCCTCTCTGGAAGAGTATCCGATGTTCTTAACCCTTAAGGTGCCTCTCCAGTCTCTTTTTTTTTTAAAGATTTATTTATTTATTTTTATATGAGCATTACAGATGGTTGTGAGCCACCATGTGGTTGCTGGGAATTGAACTCAGGACCTCTGGAAGAGCAGTCAGTGCTCTTAACCACTGAGCCATCTCTCCAGCCCGCCTCTCCAGTCTCTTAATTTTTATATATTAGCTTTATTTATTTACTTTTATGTATGTGGATGTTTTATTTAAATATATATTATGTACCATGTATGTACTTTGAAGCCTTTGAAGACTAGAAGAGGGCATTGAATTCCCTGGACTGGAGTTAACAGCTAGTTTTAAGCTACCCAGTATGGGGTGGGTGGGTGGGTGGGTGGTTGTGTGTGTGTGTGTGTGTGTGTGTGTGTGTGTGTGTGTGTGTGTGTGTGTGCGCGCGCACGCGCGCGCGCATGCGCGTGGGCAAACTAAAAACAAATTGTATTTTCCAAAAATTTTTAGTTTAATTTTTTGTTTCATCTTATTTTTAGCGAGGGTTTCACTATATAATTTTGTTTTGCCTAGAACTCATATAGACCCAGGTTGGTCGTAAGTTCACAGAGCTCACCTACCTCTGCCTCTTTTTTTCTTTTTTTTCGTAGCTGGGGACTGAACCCAGGTCCTTGGGCTTGCTAGGCAAGCGCTCTATCACTGAGCTAAATCCCCAACCCCACCTACCTCTGCCTCTTGAATACCAGTTTTAAAGGTATACAGTGTCACACACCCAGGTTCTATTTCTATTTTTATTAATGTGGATGCCTGTTGGCCTTCTAGAGAAGATGGCTTTCCAGGCAGCTAGGAGGAGGGTCCCAAAGCTCACCCCCAAAGTGACACACATCCTCCAACAAGGCTACACCTCCTAATAGTGCCACTCCCTGGGCCAAGCATATTCAAACCACCACACATCCATTTTCTGTTCCTGGCACTTAATGGAGAGCTCTTCTCCCAATCCCTTGGATGCATTGATACATTTATTTGTGTAAGAATTCAAGGTGGCAGGTCAGACATTTTATCTGTGAAAGAGTTTGGGGTGGGGGCTGGAGAGATGGCTCAGTGGTTAAGCGCACTGACTGTTCTTCCAGAGGTCCTGAGTTCAATTCCCAGCAACCACATGGTGGCTCACAACCATCTGTAATGGGATCCGATGCAGCTGAAAACAGCTACAGTGTACTCATACACATAAAATAAATAAATCTTTAAAAAAAAAGAGTTTGGAGTGGGGCGGTGTGGTGAAATTTTTTGTATTATGTACATGGATGGACTATTTCCTTTTTACATAACAGCCTTTCTCTTGAGATTTTTAATGTAGCTCAGTTTGGTCTCAAACTTGATGTATAGCTAAGTTTTCATCGTTTTCTCTCTGCTTCCCACCACACTGGGGTTATGTCATGATTGGGATCAAATCCAGGGCTTTGTACCTAGTAGGCAAGCATTCTACATATTGGATCACCGCCCAAGCTGGTATTGATTAGTTTTTTTCTTTTTTCTTTTTCTTTTTCGGAGCTGGGGACCGAACTCAGGGCCTTGCGCATGCTAAGCAAGCACTCTACCACTGAGCTAAATCCCCAACCCCTAGTTTTTTAAATATTTTATGTATTTATGTTTGAGACATCGTCTCACTATAGCCCTGGTTGGCCCTCAACTCAGATTCTCCTGTCTCTGCTAGGATTAAAAGTACGTTCCAGCAGGCTCAGTAATTTTTATTTTTGGTTTTAGTTATTTGAAGCAGGGTTTTTCTGTGTAGCCCTTGGTGGCCTTGAACTCAAATTTTGTTTCTAGAGTGTTGGAATTCAAGGCATATGCCACTGCCTGTCCTGGAACTTGATATGTAGACCAGGTTGGCTTCCAACTCACAGAGATTGGAATGCTGAGATCAAAGGCTTGAGACGCCAAACTTCCTATTTCCTTTTTACTTTGCTTAGCAAAAATTTTTTTTTTTTTAGTTTTGAGATTTATTTTGGGGCCTAGAGACATGATTGTTCTAGAGGACCTGACTTTATTTCCCCAGCAACTCACAGGGTGACCCAACAACTGTTTTCAACCCCAATCCCAGGGGATCTCACACTGTCTTTGACTTTCGACAGCATTGCATACATGGTGTATATACATGGACATACGTGCAGGTAGAACATCCATAAAAATTTTGTTTTAATTTAGTTTTGAGGTGGGGATTACAGGTGTGTACTACTGGGGTTGGGGATTTAGCTCAGTGGTAGAGCGCTTGCCTAGCAAGCACAAGGCCCTGGGTTTGGTCCCCAGCTCTGAAAAAAAAAAAAGAAAAAAAAAAACTAAAAAAAAAAAACAGGTGTGTACTACTATCCCAAGACCCCCCGACTACTTTTTTTGAGACTGTGTCTCTTTATGTAATATAGTTCTGGTTCTCCTAGAACTCTCTTAAGTAGACCAGGTTGTCCTCAAATTCACAGAAACCCACCTGCTTTTCCTCCTGAGTGCTGGGATTAAAGGCATGCACCACCACTCTTGGCCATACCAAGGTTTTGAGGGGTTTTTGTGTGTTTGTTTGTTTTTTAATGTGCATTGGTGTTTTTTGCTTACATGTAATTTCTCTGTGAGAATGTCAGGTCTCTCACACAGGGAAACCTCAAGCATGCGGACCTGAGTTGAACTCCAGAATCTGTTTTAGTTCCTCAAGAAATTTCCTTTTCCCTAAGTGTGGTATTTAGACTGAAGCCAGCTTGAAGATAGTTCATTTTGCTTAAAGGTATCGTCTTATCTCCTTGTCTTTTGCAAAGGGACTGGTGGCTGTTTGATTAATATATGACTGGTGCCTATTAGCATTCCAAGGTTTATGTTAGCTTCTAGGCTTCCTCAGTCCTAACTCATAAACCTGACCTCTAGAACTGGAGGTGTGAACAGTTGTCAGCTGCCAAGTCATGGTGCTGAGAATTGAATCCAAGTCCTTTGGAAGAATACCCAGTGCCATTAACCAGTGAACCATCTCTCCAGCCTCACACCAAGCTTTTTTAACAGAAGTGCTAGGGATTAAACTCAGATTTCCATACTTAACCTAGCCATCTCCCCAACCTTTTGAGTTGGTATTTTAATGAGTTTTACTGTCAGTCAGTTCAGCATCAAGGTCAAAATCTTGCCCGAGTGATAGGATTATAGGCATGTACCACCAAGTATGCGCCCTGAGTAGATCTATGACTTTAGGAACTGGTCTTTTATGAATTTAAAATGGTCACTTCTGGGCTGGAGAGATGGCTCAGTGGTTAAGAGCACCCGACTGCTCTTCCAGAGGTCATGAGTTCAATTCCCAGCAACCACATGGTGGCTTACAACCATCTGTAAAGAGATCCAATGCCCTCTTCTGGTGTATCTGAAGACAGCTACAGTGTACTTATATATAATAAATAAATAAATAAATAAATAAATAAATAAATAAATAAATAAATAAAATGGTCACTTCTAAAGAACTGTTAAAACTTATTTAGCATGGTCTAGAGGTAAGGTATGCTTAGCTGTAGAGTATTTTCCTAACTTGTGGAGGGTCCTGGAGAATTTCATCTCCAGCACCCTCAAAAGAAATGGGGAAGGGGGGTTGGGGATTTAGCTCAGTGGTAGAGCGCTTGCCTAGCAAGCACAAGGCCCTGGGTTCGGTCCCCAGCTCCGAAAAAAAAAAAAAAGAAAAAAAAAAGGAGAAAAAAAAAAGAAATGGGGAAGGAAGAGTGAGAAGGAGGAAAGGAAATACTTGTGTGAGAAGTAAGAGACTTCATGAAATTTTTTTATGAGGTCATTTGGAATTAGTGAAGCAGCAAAAACTAAAGCATTTATTTATAGAAGGGATTAAGGTCTTTTGTGTTAAGAATGGTTTAATGGGGGCTGGAGAGATGGCTCAGTGGTTAAGAGCACTGACTGTTCTTCTAGAGGTCCTGAGTTCAAATCCCTGCAACCACATGGTAGCTCACAACCATCTATAATGAGATCTGATGCCTTCCTCTGGTGTGTCTGAAGACAGCTACAGTGTACTTATATATAATAATAAATCTTTGAAAAAAAAAAAGAATCGTTTAATGGGTCTGGAGAGATATTTCAGTTAGAGCACATACTTCTCTTGCAGAAAACTGGAGCTTGGTGCTTCATTCATGTAGGGTGGTTCACAACTGCCTATAACAACATCTCCAGGGGATCCATTGCTCTCCTGGATTCCTTTTTTCCCACGTCAGACGGGTAATGTGCCCGTCATAACAAGGTTTAGTGGGCTGCACATGTCCCGCAACGGCATGAACACCCAATCATCATGCTTTATGAACCGAAAGGATCGCTCTCCTGTATTCCTGAGTGCATATCCACATACAGACAAGAACATGTGTACATAATTAGAAAATAATATCTGTCTATTGGGCTGATGTAGAGCATAGAATTTGGTGATGATGTGAGTTGGGGTATTCTCAGTCCTGTCCTCCAGCTCAAACCCTTGCTCAGATTGCTTACAGTAACATGAACAGTACGGGCACAAAGCACTTTTATTTCTGTGTGTTTTTCTGCATGTGGGTATGTATATTTGTTCTGGCTGTAAAGACCAGGGACATCAGATCCCCTTGGAGTTGGAGTTACATGCAGTCGTGAGTCACCTGACAAACTCGGGTCTTCATTAAAAGAAGCATTGGTTTTTAACCACTGAGCCATCTCTCCAGTCCCACAAAACACTTTTTGGGTTCTCTTTATTGGTCATGTATTTCTAAATAAATTCATAGTTTCTCTAAAAACTGCAAACCTTCCTTTTCCTCTGGAGACAGCCAAAGCAGCAGGTTAATATTCCTGCTGTAAACATCTTTTTCTTTTTCTTTCTTTTTTTTTTTTCTTTTCTTTTTTCCGGAGCTGAGGACCCAGGGCCTCTACCACTGAGCTAAATCCCCAACCCCTGCTGTAAACATCTTGATTGATCTCTTTTTTAGCCATATTTCAGAGTAGTTCACAGAGGGGCATGTCATAATGTGAGACTCTGCTAGCCAATGTGGGGATGAAGTGGGATGGATGTTGCATTTATAGAAAATTTCTAGAATGATGTCATAGGTAGAGTCAAACATTGCATATAAGTTTTTATTATAAGTTCCCGAATTTATTTATGTTTGCTTGTTTATTTTTGGTTGTTGTTTGATACAAGGTCTTGCAATGTAATCTTGTCTGCCCTGATTCTTTTTTTTGGGGGGGGTTCTTTTTTTTTCGGAGCTGGGGACTGAACCCAGGGGCCTTGCGCTTCCTAGGCAAGCGCTCTACCACTGAGCTAAATCCCCAACCCGGGTGCCCTGATTCTTACTGTATAGACTAGTCTGGTCTTGAGCTCATAGATTTGCCTGCCTACAGCTAATCTCACACACACACACACACACACACACACACACACACACACACACACACACACCTTTTTTTTTCACTTTTGTTTTCTTGGAGACAGTGAGCTTCGTGTAGCTAAGGCTAGTTTCAAACTTTGTAGCCATGGTTTGACTCTTCCTCCCAAGTGTTGAGATTACAGACATTTGCCTAAATTCAAATAGATACTTTTCTACAAAAATACTATAGCTTAGAATCCCAGCACTCAGGAGGCTAAGGAAGAGGTTTGTTGTTTAATAAGGCTGGCATAGAAAAGTTCAGAGCTAGCCAGGTCACAGTGTAACCTTGTTATTGGATTATCGGGCAGGGTTAAATATGCCAAGATGCTCTTAGGAATTGGATCATTGTACCACCTTGTAGGACCATTGTAGACATTCTAGTAAATGGTCAATTGTGATTAGAACCTGAGTTTTACATTTAACTTTTTCTAGCCTTTAAATTTTCTGCCCTTATTTAGCCAAGCTACATCGGAAGCACTTTTAAAGGAGAGAAAAGGACAGCAAAATGGATCTGCATTTTAAAGAGCTGTCTACTGGAAGACACTCCAAGATCTGACACATGATGTTCTGCTCTTGTATTACCATTTAGTTTTTAGATTTTTAGACATTTGAGTTCATTGCCAATGGACTAAGAATCTGCTTAAGGTAAAGGCATTTGAATGATAAAGGCATGGCTCATTTTGGCTCCTGAGTGGGTCATTGGTTTGTGTAGGCATACAGTACAAAGTATAATGTAGGGATCACTACTTGAATGAGCTTGGGGGAAACTTTAGGATTGTGTTGGGGAACACCTTACTCTAGGTAAGGTGGCCAGCTCTTCATCTTTCCAGAAAGAAGTACAGCTTAACAAGGATCCTAACAAAACAGGCCAGATCTTCCCTTTCCTTGCCCTCTCTTTCTTCTGTCTCTCCTTCCCTCCCTTCCTTCCTGTTTTGACACAGTGTTTCTCTTTGTAACCCTGGCTGTCCTGGAACTGACTCTGTACACTGGGCTGGCCTAGAGCTCACAAAGACCTGCCTGCCTCCTCCTGGGATTAAAGGATTACCACTGCCCAGCTGTCTCTTAAGAGCTCCAGGAAACATATTCAATCTTAATACTCCCATACATTCTCTGCAAAGTCCTTATTAGCCACTGAACCACTTCTGAACTGCACATCCCCTCTATATGTGGAGCGCCTCTCTTTATCTCATACTAAAGCCCCAAATTAACCTCTAACTCATGATAACCCTGCTGTGTGCCTGTGGAGACGAGATGACAAGCTTGGCTGCTTTTCCATAGATGTGGGATTTTTGTTGTTGTTTGTTTTTATTTTTTAATTTATTATGCTATATACCTTTAAATATTTTACTTTTACATTTATTTATTACACACACTTGTGCAAATAGGTTCTCTCTTAACATCATGTGGGTTCCAACGACTGAACTTAGATTAATCAGGCTTGGTGCCTTTACCCACTAAGCTAGCTAGCTTTTCAGCTCCTAACCTTGTTATTTGAGACAGGATCTCTCATTAGCCTGGGATGTACCAAGTAGATCAGCCTGGTTAGTTGGGAAGCCCAGGAGATCCTCCTATCTCCACCTATCCAATGCTGGGATGATAAAGGCTTTCTTTTTCTGCCATGTGTGTACTTTTGAGGGAGTGAATTCAGGTCCTTATGTTTGCACAGCTAACAGTTGACTACCCAAGCAATTCCCTTAGTTCACTTGGTAATGATACAGAGAGTAGGGAATCCTTCTACAAGTTTGGAAATAAGTAAATCAGATAGCCATTTGGTCTGACAAAGCAATCATAATAAATTGGTAAGCAGAACATCAGCTTATGCTGTCAGTACAAATGCCAGTAGCAGAGATAGGAATTGGAATTACTTTTTATGAGACTAGATCTCATATGTAACCCTGGCTGGCCAGAACTCACAGAGATGGGCCCACCTAATGTATATAGGGTGTTTGAGGCCCACAAGGCTTATGTAGTATGACCTTATCTCAAAACAGTAACAGTGAAACAAATAAATACGGACTCGTGTTCCTATTATACACATGGGTGGTTAGACTATGCAGTGTTGGCAGAATACAGTGTGCATACCTACCATCCAGCACTTTGGAGGCTAAGATAAGATTGTGAGTTCAAGGCCAATCTAGAATACATACCAACTTTTGGGGCAGCCTGGTCTATGAGGCTTTGTCAGGGGAAACTGGTCTGGAGATATAATTTAGTAAGGTGCTTTCCTAGTGCATTCATGGTCTTGGGTTTAATCTCTAGCACTTCTCTTCTCAAATAAAAGCCAGAGCAATGGCAAAAAAAAAAAAAAAAACTATGTAGTATTGATCTTAACTTTCTGCTTTTCCCAAACTAGGCTATGGATCACTTAGAGTCCTTCATTGCAGAGTGTGATCGGAGAACTGAACTTGCTAAGAAGCGGCTGGCTGAAACACAGGAGGAAATAAGTGCAGAAGTTTCTGCCAAGGTATATTAAGTAACTGCTATAACTCAGCTTATTGTCTTGCCCTCACACTAGGTGAGGATTCTGGATGGTGCTTTCCATCTTGTTGGTTTTCATTGGAGACAGGGTCTGTAATCAAGCATTTGTGTGCCAAGGGAACCTGTATGCCTCCCTGCCTGACTCTTTTTTTCTTTTTCTTTTTTCTTTTTTTTTTTTTTTTTTCGGAGCTGGGGACCGAACCCAGGGCCTTGCGCTTGCTAGGCATGCACTCTACCACTGAGCTAAATCCCCAACCCTCTTTTTTTCATTATTTTTGAGACAATGTCTAATGAAGTAGATTAGGCCAACCTTGAATTTACAGAGATCTGCCTGCCTCTTGAGTACTATGATTAAAGGCATGCAGATCTAATTAAAATTTCTTAGGCTATAAGCAGTTACTAATTTAGAAAAGATGCTATTTTGCTGATAAATCCTAGTAATTGGCTATTTTGCATGGAGCCTAAGTTTGTATGTTAAACTTGGACATTTTACTACCCATACCCAGAAGACACAAGATATGCAGATAGTTTTATCTTCTAAAGTGTCACTTTTGAGATGATCTGTGTGCCATTGCAAAACAAAAACAGCATGCAGTGGAACATGTTGCTATACTTGGAGTCTGGTGTACTGACAGTAAGGATGTCATAGTTTTGTTGTGGCACAGGGCCATTTATGGTTCCAGCTAGCCTTGAATCAGCTATGTGATAGTGATCTTGAACTCAAGATACTCCCATCCCAACCCTCCTTCAACCTCCATCTAAATATTGAATCATAAGCCATCTAAAGTAAGTTTGGATTGTAAGGGCTTTTTTTTTTTTAAGATTTATTTATTCATTTATTATATATAAGTACACTGTAGCTATCTTCAGATACACCAGAAGAGGGAATCGGATCTGTTTACAGATGGTTGTGAGCCACCATGTGGTTGCTGGGAATTGAACTCATGACCTTTGGAAGAGCAGTCGGGTGCTCTTAAACGCTGAGCCCCCCCCCCCTTTTTTTTTTTTTTTTTTTTTTAAATTTTCAGAGGAATAGGCCAGACATACAGCAAGAAAAAGTGATACTTGGTTCTTTTGTATTGATACTTGGTGTCTGATTCTCTGTCTTCAGGCAGAAAAAGTACATGAATTAAATGAAGAAATAGGAAAACTTCTTGCTAAAGCTGAGCAGTTAGGAGCTGAAGGAAATGTGGATGAATCCCAGAAGATTCTTATGGAAGTGGAGAAGGTTCGCTCAAAGAAAAAAGAAGCAGAGGTTGGTGATTGTAGATTTTGAGACATGGTTTCTTTATATAATCCTGGTTGTCCTAAAACTTGCTGTGTAGACCAGGCTGGTCTTACAGAGACCAGCTTCTTTCTCCCATGTGCTGGAATTAAAGACTTGCACCACTATGCTTGGCTCTCTGTGTGTGAATATGTGTGTGTATGCATGAATGTATGAGTGTTTCTCTATTTTGTTTGTTTTTCTTTTCTTTTTTTTTTTTTTTACACCTCCAACCCCCTTGTATTTTTTCTAAACAGGGTTTTTCAGTGTAGCCTTTGTTGTTCTAAAGTCACTAAACCAGACTGGCCTCAAACGCAGATCTGTTTGTTTCTGCCTCCTTAGTGCTGAGATAAAGGCATGCACCACCACCACCACCACCTGGCTGTTTGTTTGTTTATTTATGCATATTTTTATTTTGCCTACATGTATGTGTATCATGTGCTTGTATGTCTGGTTCTCCCAGGAGACCAAACGACTCTGGAACTGGAGTTAATTTTTTGGTTTTGAACTTGTCATGTGAGTGCTGGGAACCAAACTTAAGTCCTCTGGAGTAGCAGCAGTCATTCTGAGCCATCTTTCCAGCTCTACTGTTTTGATTTTTGAAATATGGTCTGTCTTTATTGCCCTGGCTCATCTGTAATGTAAGATAATCCCTCTACCTGGGCTTCCCAATTATAGGTATCGGCCATTATTATTCCAGGTAAGAAATGTCTTAAGATAAGGGAAGTATAGTATTCAGTCACAGTGGACACACTTGTGATCCCAGTTCTTGGGGTGGGGGTGGGCTAGGAGGATTAGGAATTCAAAACCAGCCTTGGCTACATAGTAAGTTTGAGGCCAGTCTGGGCTGCTTGAGTTTCTACCTCAAAACAAGAAGAAAAATGGCATTAGGGGAATGATACTAATATAACAGATTAGTGTCTTTGGGCCAGTGCTAGGCCATTTCTATATTTTTATTTCAAATAATAATCTTTATAACTTAATTAAATAAATAAATAAAACTTGGTCACAAGTTTTCAGAAAATTTAAGGTTGGGTCAGAAACTTCCAAATGATTACCTAAAGTGCCCTGTTATCAGCATCCCCCAACCACAATGGTATGTTACCATTAGTATACCCACATTTAGACATCATTGTCACTCCAAATGTCATAGTTTACATTAATCATGGTATTTTATATTCTGTGAATTTTAGAAAGTGTATTAAAGGACATGTATCCATCTTTTATATAGCTTACATTTGCTCCTAAAACTCTTTTGATCCACCTGATTGGGGGTGGGGGTGTTTGAAAGGGGATGAGCATGGCTGCCTATGACCAGGATACCTGGAGGAATTGCCCTCACCCCACCTTTGCTTTCCTTCTGTTCTCCCTCTCTGTTGTAATTCTTGCCCCCAAAAATAAGTCCTTTATTTCTGTAAGTTCTTTATTTCTGTAGTGGTGTAGAATGAAGCCATTAGATAGTCTTGTTAAACCCAGTATTGTTGATTTTATTTCTTTTTATTACATGTTATTTTGTGTATACAAGTGCATATGCAATCGTAGGTGCTGAGGTCAGAGGGCAGCATTCAGAGTCAATTTTCTTTTCACCATGAAAAGTCCCAGAGATCACATTCAAGTTGTTACATTTGACAGGCCTGTTCTGCTGTTTGAGTCTCTTCCAGTGGTATAGAAACTGGGGGTGAGGGAGAGGCTTATAGTACTGTGCTGAAAGAGCAGGTGATCCTCAGTAATGATGTCAATTACTAGAGTGTTTGTAGAGGTTTTTCATTAATGTGTGTAGTGCTTTGGTTTGAACCTATGGCCTTATGCATGCTAGGGAAATGTTCTGTGTACTGATAAGTTTTCTGTCATTTTTTGTCACACTTTAGAGTCATCTGGGAAGAAGGCACCTCATTTGAGGAAATGTTTCCATCCGAATGGTGTGCAGGATATTTTTCTCTATCATTGTACTATATTTTCCCAGCCCTTAAAAGAATGACTGCCTGTTGGTTATTTTTGTGAGGTTGGGATGACCCTATGGCCTGTACATGCTTCCTAAGCACTCTGCCACTCTGCTCCATCATCAGCACCACCCAGAAACATCATCTCTAATTCTGTTAGTTTCATAATCATTCAGTTGTAAGAAATATGAGTTAGTGAGAGTTTCAATAGATAAGTAACACCTGCTGGAGAAGCCTGGTGACTTGGGTTAGAGTCTTGGACTGTGTGGTAAAGAGAGAACTGACTTCTGAATGTTTTCTTCCCATGACACAAATCTGTGCAATCATACACACACATAGCCCCGAATTAAAAGGAAAAAAAATTAAGAAATAGGGGCTGGGGATTTAGCTCAGTGGTAGAGCGCTTACCTAGGAAGCGCAAGGTCCTGGGTTCGGTCCCCAGCTCCGAAAAAAAGAACAAAAAAAAATAAATAAATAAGAAATAATAGAGATCCTATTGTCCTTCTGTAGTCACAACTCCTTTTCTGATCTCTGATGATTAGGTGTGGTGTTCTCATTAGCTCTTCAGGGACATTTAGGGCTTCTGCGAGGAGTTTAATAATGATGATACAGAGACATCTGGCCTACTTGCCAAGGCAGTCCCTCAGCTACCCAGTTAGACCATTCCCTGCCCTGTCTGTTATGCTTCACTCTTCTGTCTCAGCTCCAGCTCTTTATCTGTCAAAAGCCACACTCCTTTTTTTTCATTAATTAATTAATTTAGTTTTTATTGGATTTTTTTTAAATTTACATTTCAAATGTTATTCCCTTTCCCTGTTTCCCAGACATAAGCCCCCATCCCATCCCCCTCCCTTTCTTCTATAACTCACCCCCCCCCCCCCGCCTTCCCCTGGGAGTCCAACCTTGGCAGGACCAAGGGCTTCTCCTTCCATTGGTGCCCAACAAGGCCATCCTCTGCTACATATGCAGTTGGAGACATGGGTCAGTCCATGTATATAGTCTTTGGGTAGTGGTTTAATCCCTGGTTGGTTGGCCTTGTTGTTGTTATGGGGTTGGAAGCTGCTTCAGCTCTTTGAATCCTTTCTCTGATTCCTCCAATGGGGGTCCTGTTGTGCCACACTCCTTTCTTTTTCTTTTCTTTTTTTTTGGAGCTGGGGACCGAACCCAGGGCCTTGTGCTTGCTAGGCAAGCGCTCTACCACTGAGCTAAATCCCCAACCCCGCCACACTCCTTTCAACTCATTTCAACAACTCATTCTGAACCAGTCAGCACCAGGACTATGCCCCCTCCATATCTTAGAGTTGCCTTTTGGCCAGATTGGGAGCCCCTTGACCTTCCCCATGGCAGTTTGCTTTTTAACTTGATAATCTTAGAGAATCATGTTTTGGGGCAGGTGAGAGAGTGTGTACAAGAACAGGTATTGTGGGTTATAGAAATGACAATGCCATATATCCTGCCAGCATTTAACAATTGAGATTGCAGGGACACACCCACAGACAGTTGATTGATTATTTGTAGGGCAGATTACCCCAGCACTCTTCATTTCTGTAACTGATTTTTAAGCTAATGATAAGCTGGGCATAGCAGCCCATGACAGATATCCCAGTACTTGAGAGCCTGAGCCAGGGGAATCATGCATTTCAGGCCAGCCTGACCTAAATAATACGGATATTATCTTTTAATGTGTATGGGTATTCTGTTTCCTTACCACCTGCCTGAAGAGGCATGAAGAAGGCATTGGATACTCTGGAACTGAATGGTTGTGGATGCTAGGAGTCCAGCCTGGGTTTTCTGAAACAGCATCCACTGCTCTTAACCACAGAGCTATTTCACCCAGCCCTAAAAGGTAGCATTTAAGCATGTCTTTTGTCCCTCAGGAGAGGTTATAGGATCACATCAATTTATGAGTTCAACTTCTGCTTGGTCAACTTAACACAAAAATAATTTGTAGTCTGGGGGTGAAAGCATGTCCTTAATTCCAGCACTCTAGTGTAGCTGTTCTCAACCTGTGGGTTGTGACCCTCAAGGCGTTGTCAAATAACCCTTTCACTGGGGTCATAATGTGACCATCAGAAAACACAGGTATTTTCATTTTGACTCATAACAGTAGTAAAATTACAGTTGGTAAGTTAACAACAATACTAATTTTATGGCTAGGGGTACCACAACATGAACTATAATAAGGGTCACAGTATTAGGAATGTCGAGAACTGATCTAGAGCCAGAGGCAAGCTTATCTCTTAGAGTTCAAGGCCATCCAGGGACATATAGACCATGTCTTCAGGGGGAAATTTTTTTATTAATAAATGTTAGGCTAGAAAGATGGCTGGGTGGTTGAGAACACTGGCTGATCCTGTAGAGGATTGTGTTCAATTCTCGGCACCCACATGGCAGCCCATAACTGACAGTAACTCCTACTTCAGGGGATCAATGGCACCAGGTATTCATCTGGATGTATGTGTGGGTGCAGACAGAGTACCCATACACACAAAGAGAGAATCAGTGAACTGTGTTTGCCACATAAGTTTAACCTCTGATTATTGGAACCCATGGTTAAAGGGGAGAACCCAAGTTGTTCTCTAACCTAGCTTCCATAGTATAAACTTGGATCTTTTAGAATTGTCGAAGGTCTTTGGTTACTGAATATATAAATCTGTGCTAAGGTTTTGGGTTTTTTTGTTTTTTGTTTGTTTTTTTAAAGATTTATTTTATATATATGAGTACGTTGTTGCTGTCTTCAGACACCAGAAGAGAGCATCAGATCCCATTACAGATGGTTGTGAGCCACCATGTAGTTGTGGGAATTGAACCTCAGGATCACTGGAAAAGCAGTCAGTGTTCTTGACCACTGAGCCATCTCTCCAGCACCCTTGTTTTTTGTTTTGTTTTGTTTTTTAATATTTATTTAATACATGAGTGCTCTGCTACATGTACAGCTGACGTGTCAGAAGAGGGCATCAGATTCCTTTATAGATGGTCGTAAGCTACCACATGCTTGTTGGGAATTGAACTCAGACCTCTGGAAGAGCAGCCAATTCTCTTAATCTCTGAGCCATCTCACCAGTCCCTGTGTTGGCTAGTTTTATATCAACTTGACACTTCTGAGCAGAATAAAGGTCAATTGAGAAAATGCCTTCAGAAGATCAAGTTTTAAGAAGACAAACCTGTAGGGAAGCATGTTCTTAGTGATTATTGGGAGAGGGACTAGTCCACTGTGAGTAGGGACATCTATAGGCTGATGGTCCTGGGTTTTATAAAAAAGCGGGCTGAGCAAGCCAGTAAACAGCACTTCATGACTTGTATAGCTTCTGCCTCCGGGTCTTGGCTCTTACTTCCTTCAGTAATAGACTAAGATGTGGAAATGTGAACCAAATAAAAATAAGCCAGTTTTCTCCCCAACTTGCTTTTGGTCTTGTTTCAAATAGCAATAGTAAGCCTAATAAGACAAGATCTTACTTGGTTTAGTGCTACAGGCTTCCATTTCATCCACACAGAACAGTTAATGGTAGTTTCTCAATTTTTAGTGGGTACTTATATTAAATTGTTCTAAAGTAGTGCTTTGTTTTTTTTTTTTTTTTCTTTTTTCCTTTTTGTCGGAGCTGGGGCCGGAACCCAGGGCCTTGTGCTTGCTAGGCAAGCGCTCTACCACTGAGCTAAATCCCCAACCCCGTGCTTTGTTCTTAAATACCTGCTGTCACAGGGTTTTCTAGTTCATTACCTGGAAGAATTCCTGGGTACTGGTGTACATGGAGATGTTCTTTCTGTTTGTGTGTGCCCGTGTGTACACACTCACACATGCATGCACCTAGCCTGAGACAGTTAGATCTCAGGGAGTTCAAGATTATAGGGTTACTGGCTATCTATCTATATATGACCAGTCTTTTTTAAAAAAATAGGAATTTTTTTTTCTTTAGTACAGATTTTATGGCAGTGTTTTAACTGGAGTTTTAGTACCAGTTACAGTGTGTATGGTTTCTTTTTGGTTGTAGTTTGTTTTGAGGCAGAGTGAGAGATATTTATATATACATTTTAGTGTTTCTGGAGGATGCATTTTATATGTTGGTACTTTTCTCTTCAAGGAAAAAGTGCCAGTTTTAGCCTTGCACAGTAACTCTTAGACCTGCATTTGATATATCCTGGATATCAGGACACAGTCGCTTTGGCTGCTCTAGTACTTCTATGTGGAGGGCTATATGTATGTGAGTGTAGGTGGCTGGAATGGACTAGAGGCATTGGATCTCCCTTGAGTTGGAGTTACTGGTGGTTGTAAGCTGCCTAACACGAGTGCTGGGAATTGATCTATTTCGGATTTCAGGTCTTTTGCCTGAGCAGTATAGGTTGGTTTTTTTTTTTTTTTTTTTTTTTTTTTGAGATGTGGCTTTTCTGTGTAACAGCCCTGTGGCTGTCCTGGAACTCATGTTGTAGATCAGGCTGACCTCAAATTCACAAAGATCTACCTGCGTCTGCCTCCTGAGGTTAAAGGTGTCTATGACCACACCCAGGGAGCAGCATATATTCTTTTTTTTTTTTTTTTTTTTTTTTTGGTTCTTTTTTTTTTCGGAGCTGGGGACCGAACCCAGGGCCTTGCGCTTCCTAGGCAAGCGCTCTACCACTGAGCTAAATCCCCAGCCCCTTTTTTTCTTTTTTTTCTTTTTTCTTTTTTTCGGAGCTGGGGACCGAACCCAGGGCCTTCTGCTTGCTAGGCAAGCGCTCTACCACTGAGTTAAATCCCCAACCCCAGCAGCATATATTCTTGAGCAATCTCTCCAGCCCAACTTTGTGTTTTTCTTTCAAGTTAAAAAAATATGTATTTGGGTTTTTGCCTTTATAGATGTATCGTATTTAGTGTTCTCAGAAGCCAGAGAAAGCATCAGATCCTGTAACTGGAGTTAGAGATGATTGTTAGCCTCCGTGTGGCTGCTGGGAACCACCCCTGGGCCTCTGAGAGAGCAAATGCTCTGAACCACGTCTTCAGCCCCAATTTTTACTTAGTTTTAAATCCTTTTCTATTCTTATTCAGAAACTTATATTCTCAGAACAGTCCTTATCTGCATGTTTGAATTGTCTTTGTTTCTTTTGCTGAGACATACATAAATGTTGCGTGTTTTTTATTTTTCAAGACAGGGTTTCTCTGTGTAGCTGTTGACTGTCCTGGAGCTCAGAGAACTACCTGCCTCTAAATGTTAGTTTAAAAAAAAAAAACAACAGTGGAATTGAAATTTACAACATACCTAAAGCTCAACAATCCAATTTCAATATATAGTAAAAAGTTGCCTATTTTTCAGGTTTTTCTATTTGGGGGATCTGTGCATAGTTGCAGTTTTCAAATGCCTCATCTTTATTTTCCCCTCATAGGAAGAATACAGAAATTCCATGCCTGCATCCAGTTTTCAACAGCAAAAACTCCGTGTTTGCGAGGTTTGTTCAGCTTATCTTGGTCTCCATGACAATGACCGTCGTCTTGCAGACCACTTCGGAGGCAAATTACACTTGGGGTTCATTCAGATCCGAGAGAAGCTTGATCAGTTGAGGGTATGTTAATATATTCTGTTTCTGGAGAACTCTTTGGAGTCTTGTAGTCACCTTTAGCTTCTTTAATAAAAAAAAATATATTTGTATTCTTTAAGTTGAATTTGAACATGTTTCTGTTGTTTTGTTTGTTTTGCTGTTTGTTTGGGGTTATTAACTTTGTGTGTGTGTGTGTGTGTGTGTGTGTGTGTGTGTGTGTGTGTGTGTGTGTGTGTGTAAATATCAGATCCCCTGAAACTGGAGTTATAGTTATGAGCTGCCATGTAGGTTCTGGGAATTGAACCCTGGCCCTGGTCCTCTCTGGAAGAACAGCTGGTGGTCTTAACCATTGAGCCGTCTCTCTAGCCCCCTTATTTAGTGTTTTTGAGATAGGGTTTCTCTGTATCTCTTGCTGTCCTGGAACTTACTCTGTAGACCAGGCTGGCCTCAAACTCAGAGATCTGCCTGCTTCTGCCTCCTGAGTGCTGCAAATAAAGGTGTGGATCACAACTGCCTGACATATTTCTGGGTTTAAAAAAAAAGTGTCATTTTATGTGTGTGAGAAATGATTTGTCTGCATGTATATATCTGGGTAGCATGTTCTTGCAGTGCCTTTGGAGGCCAGAAGAAGGCAGTGGATCCCCTTGAGTTAGAGCCAGGTTTTATTCACCATGTGTGTTCTAAGTTTCTTGGGTCCTGTGGCAGAGCAACTTAACTGCTAAGCTGTCTGTCTAGTCCCATTCTTTCCTTCATGTTCGTTCTCTCTCTCTCTCTCTCTCTCTCTCTCTCTCTCTCTCTCTGTGCGTGTGTGTGTGTGTGTGTGTGTGTATGTGTGTATGTGTATATGTGTGTCTCTGTCTCTCTCCTCTTCCCTTTTTTTTTAATTGTGGTTAGATATAGCCAGAGCCTCCTGCCTGCGAGTGCTCTATCACTGAACTAAATCCCAAGGTAACGTTCTTTTTGATAAGTTGAATTATCAGGCTTCAAAATGATCATGCTTCCACTACTTATTACATGTAATTGAACTGTGATAAGGTATAAAGTCAACTCTACCTCTCTATTCATGAAGTGGGAAAACATGATATGTGGTACCCGAATGCAAAATGTAGAATGCTCTAATATTTCCTAGTCACTGTTGGGAGCCTTGTATGTTCCCAAAGCAGACCTACTTATTTAGGCAACAGGGAAAACTGTAATTCCAGGAAGTTTCCTAACATGCAATAGGGAGCTTGGAGCTTGAGGGACTGGCACTGAGAGTGTCCTCCACACACTTTGCTGAGGTCTAATGAGGTGTCTAAGTAAAGGCACAGAACACTGCTTCAGTCCCCCAGACCCACGAAGGAGAGAGCTTACTCACAGGGGCTGTCCTTTGACTTTCGTATACCCTAAATTTGATTTTTTTGTTTGTTTGAGGCAGGGTTTCTCTGTGTAGCCCTTGTTGTAGAATTCCCGTTGTAGACCAGGCTGGCCTCAAAATTCACAGAGATCTGTCTATCTTTGCCTCTGGAGTACTGGGTTTAAAGGTGCCTGGCAGTAACTCTGATTTTAAAAACATTTTGCTGGGGTTAAGAATGTAACTCAGGGGCTGGAGAGATGGCTCAGTGGTTAAGAACACTGACTGCTCTCCCAGAGGTCCTGAGTTCAAATCCCAGCAACCACATGGTGGCTCACAACCATCTGTAATGGGATCTGATGCCCTCTTCTGGTGTGTCTGGACAGTCATAATGTACTTATATATAGTAAATCAACCAATCTTTAAAAACAAAAAGAATTTAACTCAGTTGAAACTCTGGATTTGATCAGTATCACATAAAATAGGTGTGCTTTAAAATCTTGATGTTGAAGAAATAGAGGCAAGAAGGTCAGAATTTTAAAGTTATCTTCAGGGATCTGGCCAGTTTTGTTGAGACCTTGCCTCAACAAAAATAATTGCTTCTGTCTTCCCAATAGCATTTTAACATTCTACATTAGATTATCTTCATGGGTATGAGTTTGGCTTGCTGGTCATGTGAAATGGTAGATGATGATAGGACTTGGAAAGGAAGTCATGTCATACCCATGGGTCTGTTCCAGCCAGACCTGCTTTAGGGAAGTGTGAAAGGGATTTGGAGCTGACTGTGTTGTACACCTAGCTCAGATGAAGGACTCTATTGGAAGTGTAGAGTTTGGGGTGCTAGATGAGACAGCTCACCTGGGTCTTGTGGTGTCCTCATTTAAAGAGGACTTGCTTTAATCACTGGGCATAGAAAGTATTTTGCTATCTCTGCTCTAAGTAGGGAAGACTGATGAGTGTTTGTATTATGGTATATGGCTCATTCCCCCATTTAAGACTTCATTTCATTCACTCTTCCCAGATGATGTATTACAGGGTTCGAGTTAGTATTATTGGTGTGTTTATTATGGAGGTATTTAACACTTTTCAAGCTAGCTTAAGGTGATGCTGATTTGGTGGTAGAGGTTCTCAGAGCCTCCTGCCTCTGTTGCATTTAGGATCAGACTTGATGAATTCAGTGTATAATTGTGCTAATGTTGTCATAGCACACACCAGATCAAAAGTGAGCTACACACCAGATCAAAAGTGAGCTGCTTTTGGCTACCTACAGTTCCACTCCCAACAGCGTGGTGCTATTGCTGTTGGTCTAAGTTAAGTTTCTTTTTTACTAATGTTTTTTTTTTAATACAAAGCTTGTGGAGAGGCTATAGGATAAACAGCTATGTTTATGGCCTGGTTTGAAGCATTGTGATTAAGCCCTGTGCCTTAGAAGTTCAGCTCCCTTTTTGTAATTTGTTACCAAATGTAGAAAATGGTTAATTTTTTCATATATTCTGTTTTTAAATGAATAGAATATTGTTTCCTAAAAGCTGTTGCTTTTCTTTTATCCTCCCCCATACCCCCCATTTATTTAGAAAACTGTGGCTGAAAAACAGGAAAAAAGAAATCAGGATCGATTGAGGAGAAGAGAGGAGAGAGAGCGAGAAGAGCGCCTGGGCAGGCGGTAAGCATGGGCCAGCCTTAGGAAACTGCTGTTTGCTGTTTTATGACTTGGAGCCATCAGTGTTTGAGACATGCAAAAGCATGCATTTATTTATTTTGAAGCAGGATCTGCCTAGAACTTGCAGACAAGGGAAGGAGGAGCTGATGAAGGTTGCCCCTCCCTCCCTCCCTCCCTCCCTCCCCCTGACCCCCTCACAGACACTTTCCCTGTGTATCTCTGGATGGCCTTGAACTCAGATCCACTTGC
Source organism: Rattus norvegicus (assembly GCF_021556685.1). NCBI lineage: Eukaryota > Metazoa > Chordata > Mammalia > Rodentia > Muridae > Rattus > Rattus norvegicus. The sequence goes on from NC_141543.1 coordinate 21,291,100, forward strand.
ATCTGCCTCCCAAGTACTGGGATTAAAGGTCTGTCCTACCACCTCTCAGCGGTCTTTTTTTTTTTTTTTTTTGGTTCTTTTTTTCGGAGCTGGGGACCGAACCCAGGGCCTTGCGCTTCCTAGGCAAGTGCTCTACCACTGAGCTAAATCCCCAACCCCTCAGCCGTCTTTTAACCTCAGCCAGCCAGCCCCTCTGACAGCTGGGCATGGATCTCTTACCAAATAGGGAAGGCAAAAGTGGATCTAATACTGGTGGCTAAGCAGCAGTCTCGTGGCAGTGCATTGAGGGGAAATCATCAGCTTTGGATTTGAGGGTGGAAGCTTTGTATGGCTGTCTTACTTTTTTTAATCAGTCATGTGGGGCCACTGGACAGACTTTCCCATTAAAGATGCAGTTGGAATATGTTCTTGCCCATTGAGAAGCAGAGTCTAAGGTGTTCAGCAAAGGCCACCACACCAGTGAGGCACTAGTGGGAGTTTTGAGGCAGGAAGAATGTAGGTGATGTGGTCTGGGCTAGGCTGTCTGGAGTAGAACTGAATGGACCTGGTGATTGTTTGAGAAGGAATGAAGTTTGGTCTTTTGATACAGTGTTTTTCTGTGTATCCCAGGCTGTTATAGAACTTGCTTTGTAGATCAGGGATCTGATTGTTTCTGCTTCTCTATGCTGGGATTAAAGCATGTGTTATCATGCCCCAGCAGCCTCTTGGTTTCTGATCTGGAATTGTTCCTTAACTAGTCCAGGGAGGGTAGAACCAGGACGGGTTAGAATTTAGCTGTATTTAATTTGAAATGCTGGAACAGTACTCAGGTAAATATTTGGGATTGATTTAAAAAAAAAAGATCAGAGCCAGACTCAGCTATGCACTCTAAGCATCTCACTAAGTTGCCTTAGCTGGCTGCAGGTTCACAGAGATCCATTTGCCTTTGTCTCCTGGATGGATTAAATGTGTTCATCTCTTTATTTTTCTCTTTAGGTCTGGATCAAGAACCCGAGATCGGAGGAGGTAGGTTTCAAGATCTGTCACAGGGCTCTTAGGTTGAGTGCCTTTTTCTGTAAAAACATTTAATTGATGCTTACAGCCTCAAAAGGCTGGCATTGGTTAGGGTTTACCACACGGACTCCCATGCACTCACGCATACCCTGCCACCACTGGGACGAGGGAAGATGGAAGACCCTGCTGAAGGCCGACTAGGAATGTCCATGTCCTTCATGGGGGGGGGTTGTTTTTTGTTTGTTTGTTTTGTTTTTGGTTGGTTGGTTGGTTTTGTTTTTTGAGATGGGGTTTCTCTGTATAACCTGGCTGTCCTGGAACTCTTATAGAAGAGGCTGGCCTTGCATTTAGAGATCCACCTGCTTCTGCCTCCCAATTACTGATATTAAAGGCATGTGCCATCACACCTGGCCAAGTCTATGCTTTCAAGAAACATTCAGGGAAAAGGTTTGGTCATTGGATTAATTCAAGGGACTTTTTCATTTCTAAATTGTACATTTGTAGGAGGAAAAAGAAATCCCAGTAACACTGAAGGACAAAAGATGCTGAGAGTTGAGGAATGGGGTGGTTTGACATCTTGATTTTCAAAATCATCTGGGTTTCCCAGGTCACGTTCCCGGGATCGTCGAAGGAGGCGGTCTAGGTCTACCTCCCGAGAGCGGCGGAAGTTTTCCCGTTCCAGGTCCCGAGATAGATACCGGCGACATCGCAGCCGTTCCCGGAGCCACAGCCGGGGTCACCGACGGGCTTCCAGGGACCGGAGTACAAAATACAAGTAACTACTCTGACTCCTCAGTAACTGCAGCCAGAAGTGGGCCCTTTGCCTTTGTGTTCCCAAGATCGGCTAGGATCTGCCATCCTAGTCTTTTGACCACTACATCTGGTTGGGACAAGGTTGGGCTTGTGAGGGTGCAGGTTCTGGGTGACTAGCACTCTGGGTTGGTGCCCTGAGGAATAGAGAGTGGCATGCAGTGCTGGGAATGGGCTAGGGCATTGAAGCCCTCTGCTTGGCTGGGCTTTATGTACTTTATGTACTTTAACTTGGTAAGGAGCAGCTGAGATTTTTATCTTGAACAGGTCTTGCTTAATTCCTTGGAATTTTTTGTTTTGTTTTGAGACAGGCATTCCCTTTGTAACTTAGGTTGACTTGAACTCAGGCTCCTCCTGCTTCAGCCTCCTGAGTGCTGATATGAAGTGTATACTACCGTCTTGACCTGTGCTTTTCCATCCTCCTTCTCCCATCGTCTTTACAGACATATTTCACACGTATTGCTTTGTTGTATTCCCATTTGTTTTGTTTCTGTTACACTAAAAACTTTGCTTATTAAAATTCCTTTCTTTTTATTTATTTTTATTATGTGTATACATTAGTGTATTGTGTCACATGTGCTACTGTGAGTGAATGTGTGTGGACACATATACTGTTGGAGAACAAAAGGGTGTTAGATCCTCTGTAGTTGGAGTTTCTGGTAACTCTGAGACAACACCCAATATGGGTGCTGGGAAATAAGCTGAGCTCCTCACAAGAGTGTCCTCCTGTCCTCCTTGTGTCTCTATCCCTTAGCCTTTTCAGTGCTACTCTTGTCAGTCACTTTCTGGCCACATCTCACTTTCTAGTGCAGGCTGGCCTTAGACTTAATTACTCCTGTCTGTCTCACCCTCTTCAGTGTGAGGATTACAGGGGTTAGCCACCATCACCAGCCAAAAGGGTCAGTTTTTTTTTTAAATGATTACTTATGTTGTCAGAAACTAGATGAAGTCAAGCTTGGGGCACCTAAGGCTAGCTGGTGCTGGAGCTGCTGCTGCTGCTGCTGCTGGTGGTGGTGGTGGTGGTGGTGGTGGTGGTGGTGGTGGTGGTGGTGGTGGTGCATTCCTTTAATCCTAGCACTGAGGAGGCAGAGCAGGTGGATTTCTGAGTTTGTTGCCTGCCAGGTCTACAGATTGAGTTCCAGTAGAGCCAGGGCCACATGGAGAAACCCTGTCTTAAAAAGAAACAAGTGCCTGAATGTGGTGGGAGCATGCCCTTCTCTCATCCAGGGTTGAGGGTCTGCCTTACTGGTTCCTGTGCAACAGCTGGCCAGAAGGAGATGGCAGCCTCTGCTGAGCCTCTGGTTCACTTTCCCAGGTTCTCCAGGGAGCGCTCATTGAGAGAGGAATCCTGGGAGTACGGGCGGAATGAACGAGGGCCCACTGACTGGAGGCTGGAGAACTCCAATGGCAAGACTGCATCGCGGAGGTCGGAGGAGAAGGAGGCTGGCGAGATCTGAATCTGGTTCAGGCGCTGTAAATAGTCTGACAAAAGTTCAGCACAGCCTAAATTACCCTTTATATTTGCTGACTACAACTCATCTTTTGTAGTTAAAATTTCTATTGTTTGGCCCTAGCTGTGAGTTTCTAGATTGTTCAGAGCTGCTTCTGTGTTTGGGGTTATGTTATATAGGAACAAATAAATCTGGCGGCTGCCTCCTGACAGCTGTGTGGGGTGTCTGCTGTCCTCTGCACTAGAGGCACTTCACTAGGACCCTGCCTGCCTGCACTTGTGGAGAAATGGCTGGTGCTGCCGTCACTTTAGAAAACTGACCAAATATCTGACCAATTTAACTTTTGGCACTCCCAACACACTTAACCGAGCCAGATGTATGTGGCTTCCCTTCCCTGGTTCACACTCTGCATCTTAGCTGCTCATGTGCTCTCTGAGTGCAGACCATTGAGCAGGTTCTGTGGATGGAAGGGGGCGGCCATATTATACAATTATTCCTTAGGAAGAGCTATGTCTATTGAAACCTTAGCTTAGGTCAGCTACATTGCAGTTCACTTTGTTCACTTAGGTGGAATAAAGACATAGATGGCCCCTACCTGCCCAACAAGAAGTCCTTGAGAGAGAGAGAGAGAGAGAGAGAGAGAGAGAGAGAGAGAGAGAGAGAGAGAGAGAAAGAGAGAGAGAGATACAGCTTAGGTCAGGTATCGTGGGTAGTTTATACCCAAGATCGGCCTCTTGTTATGTTCTGAGCATATGCTGTTGCTCTCAAAGGACTAATGCCTTAAGACCAAAGTGAAGCCCAAATAGAAAGGGTCGCTGAATAGGAGTTGCTCCCTTTATTTGTCTTGGGGAGGGAGGTGTTACCATTTGTTTTTGGAGGGAACTTTAGTTGGTTGTATTAAAGAAGCCTTCCCTTCTCCATGCTGTGCTTGTAAAAAAATGTAGGTGCTGTTCGTGAGCTGTTGGTTTGATGGTTACACCTAGGATCTTGTGGTTTTTGTAATGTGGCTCCTGGTGATGCCCTGGACTACCGTCTATAGGAGAGTATGTGTGAGTGCCTACCTGCTCTGCTCATGTGAAACTGGCTTTCCTTGATCAACTATCTGTCTGTGCAAGGAGGTAGGGCAAACTATCCCTGAAGGACTCCCTGGGGCTCAGTAGCATGCACAGGTGCCATGTGTAGGTTTTCTTCATCTCTTCCCCTTGCCTTGGCTTCCAGGTGGGGCTGAGTTTAGCTCTGCTCTGCTCTGCAGTCTTCCTGGGATAAGGTCTCTACCTGGGCTTCTTAGTCCCGGGAGGACATTTTGACTAGCCGTGGTCACTTACGCTGGGAACACTTGTTTCCTGGACTATTTTGGGCCTTAACTGGACAGACCTAACCTTAGAGCCTGTTGGTTTGGATCCCTTTCTGTCTAAATATAAATTTGTATATGAAGAAACAGCTGTTTTGCTTTATTTTACCATGGGGTAAAGTTACTGGAAACATTTCTGTGCTGTGGTCTGTAGTACCCATCACATACTATACAACTACAACCCCCTGCTTAGGTAGCATCTTTTTGAGTGGTCAGGTTCCTCAGGGTTGCAGAAAGGCTGCTTTGCACCTCAGTCTCTTGTGGAGGGTGATTTTTACCAGGACGCTGTGGCAAAAGTTTTTTGAACTTTTTCTAGAAGGACAGTTTTGTCTGGGTAGACTTGGATTTCAGGACTCCAGGCACTTTTGTCTCAGTCCCAAGTAGCTTTTTCTTTGGGGGTGCAGTGGGGTGGGGGAGGGTTCTCTGTGTAGCCTGACTGTCCTGAACTTGCTATGTAGAACCAGCTAGCCTCAAACTCAGATCCACCTCATTCTTCACTCTGCCTCCTGATGTTTTGTTAAACTTCCTTAATTGGAGTTTCCTGTAGAAAGGGAATTAGGTGGACATAGATAATCAGAGATGCGGTGATGGCGCTGGCCCTGGCCCTGGCCCTGGCCCTGGCCCTGGCCATTATGCAAGAAATCAATAGGGTCTACCATCTGTAACCTGAGGGCCTGATTAGGCCAAGTACTAACCAAGTACTGATTAGGTTCCAGACTAAGCCTCCAAGCTGAAGAACTGGGAGGGCCAGTAGTTTTCAAAAACCCCATAACCAGTAGCACCCATGGGCCAGGGCACAGGAGGTAGATGTCCAGCTCAGAGAGAGAGAGAGATCCTTCCTGGACCCTCTTGTTCCTTCCAGGCCTTTGGTGTTGACCAGTGCACTGAGTGAGGAAGTCATCGTTCTGACTGGTGATTCTAATGCTTCTCTCAAATCCACTCTGTTTTCCCCATATCATATGACTTCACAATTTCTTTTACTTGGTCACACAGGACATAGTTTGACTTGTGTTGAGTAATGATGATGGGCATGCAGGACATATTCCTATATCTAGGATATAGCAAAGGGGGAGCAGTTTTAATTAGGTTTCTGCAATGACCATGATTGATTGTTAGGCAGGAATAAGGCATTACTTTCCCTCTGAAACCAGAGGGAAACAGGGTAGCTCCTGCTCCCCTCGTCTAGGTGATAGGCAATGGGCCTGGAGGGCCGATTCCAACGTCTGCACTCATCCAACATCTTGCTTTTTTTACTAAGCCTTTTGTCTTGTCTTGTGCAGGTCAGCTTTGTGCCAGTAGGTGGCACTGTACTAGTTTTGGAGACTGTCTTAGATGTTCAGGGTCAATCAGCACCCACACGACAGGCAGCCTAGCCTATCAGTGAATTAGGCCCAGCCCATCCATGTGGATCTGAAAACAGTCAGAAGGATGAACATGGAGCATCCCTAGAGAGTGATCAAGACTATAGAACCCATAATGCCGGCCTGTTACTTTCTGGGGGACAAAAGTTGCAGTATTTGTTCAGGGTGGCCAAATCTAGCCTCAGTATTTGTGGCGAAAAACCTCTTGTTGGAGGCCTCTTAAATTTCCCAATGTCTCACTGTCATTGTAACAGGTAAAAGACTGGGTTTTCACTTGGGAGATTTGTGACACTTGGAACTTGGCTCATTGCATTCAAAGTGTAGTCCCTTAGTACTCAGACATGAGAGGAGGTAAAGATTGTGCTCTTTGGAGGACCCATCCTAGTCCAGCAGTATTTGGAAGTCAGTACCTGAGCCATGTGGTTCAGGAATGTCACTTCTGTTGAGGCCTGCCTCATGGGACAGAGGTATTCAGAGTGGGGCCAGGTGAAGATGAAGGAGCCGACAAGGTTCAGGAAGCTCTTGTTTATTTATCTTGGTTGGGGGCCCAACAGCAGGATCAGTTGTCAGCCTCTTGGCTTTACTCTGCAGTCTAGTCCTAGAATGTGTAGTCAGCTGTGGCCTGGGAGCTTTAAGCTTTCTGGATTCTAAGGCCTCACGTTTTTTATACCTAGCATGCACTATTAGAATACACTGAATTTTAGTGTACTGTATCAGTGTCTGCTGCCTACTGAGTTCTTGACACACTTCCTTGGGTCTAAACTTAAATTTACTGCTAAAATGAAAGTAAAACTGGACAACTGTTTGACTTGTAGCACATGTTCCTTTCAGAACAGTGACATTTATAGAGTGCTGTGCTGTATCCCAGTGATGGTAACAAAATGCCCTGAAGCTTCTTATAATCAACTACCGTCATAACCGCTTCTGATGTTATGTGTCAGTAGCATTTATGTGTCCAGTGTTGTGCGGTCATCACTGGTACCAAGTTGCAGGATGTTTCATCCAGACAAAAACTTCAACCCACTACTTAGAACTGTCCAGCTTCTTCCTGAAGCCCCTGGCAACCAGGAACCTGTCTTCTGTCTATAGGTTGCTCATTTGGGTATTTCACAACATAGACTCATGCACTGGATGGCCCTTGGTATGTTGGCTTTATCCACCCAAGGTTTCTGCAAAACTCAGCTGTGTGATGTAATCTCATTTCTTTTATGGGTAAAAAACACTCTGTTCTGAGTGTGAGCTACATGTTACTCTGATGGTTAACCCGATAACTCGATGGGCTTAGAGTCACCATGAAAACACCCCTGCGTGTTTCCAAGGGTTTCAGAGAGACCCACCAAGAGTGTGGACTGCACCATTCTATATGCTGGGCTCCTAGACTGAATAAAAAGGAGGGCAAGAGCTGACCACCGGCCATTGTCTATGTCCTGCCTGCAGATGCCATGTGACCAGCTGCCTTAAGTCCCTGCAATCATGACTTCACCACAAGGACTGTACCCACTTATACTGTGAGCCAAATAAACCTTCCCTCAGTTGCTCTTTTCCGGTACTTTGTCACTCATGGGCCCAGGGAAAAAGACACTACTGTTAGTGCCCAGAATTACTAAGAACCTTGACTTTGTAATTTTTGGCTGGGTTCATTCCCACCCAGGGTTTGCTTTTGTCTGTTTTTTTAAGACAATTCCTGCTCTGCAGTGTGGATTTACATCTAAAGAAGCATTTGGTTGTTAGCCTTCCACCTCTGCCCTGTCTGAATGAAATAAAAGGTAACATTGTGGGGAGGTAATTATATTCCAGAAAATTCATGTTGAAGGTGAGACCAAGGGTAGGAACCAAATTAGGAACTAAAGGGCCAAGAGTTGTCCAGGAACGCTGTGCAAAGGACCAGTTGGCCTTTCCTTCCTATACTCCCTTACTGACTGGCCTTCCTCAGCATAGGGACCAAGGCTAGAAATGTGTCCCCCTAGACTCTAGGGCGGAGAGACTTGGAATTTAGCCTGCAGGTTGTGACTCATTTGGGGCCCTATAAAATTATCCTGTTTATCAGGTATTTATTTACACTACCTAATAAAATAATAGTTATGAAATAGCAACAAAGTAAACTCATGGTTGGGTGTCATAACCATATAAGGGGGTGCAGCATTAGGAACACAGTAACTGAAGGGCTTAGGGGCATCCCCACACCAAACATGATACTGCACATGCAGAGATAGAGGCACACAGACTGCTTCCTACTCAGGCTTTATTCAAAGACCAAGAGGTACAGGGACAAGAGAGGGAAGAAGGACCTGGTCAGAAGGCAAGCCCAGTAGAGGCGACTTAACGGTACTTGGAGGTGAGCACAGTGCACACAGGCAAGGAATTTGTCTAGAGAAGCAGGCATGGCCAGGGTGAAATCCTAAAGGAGGTGGTAAGCCAAGATCTTATATGCTGCAGCACCTGGGACATGCCTTTTGGGCCGTCCTCATTGGCTGGGCTGTGCTCTGTCAAACAAGGTTTGTGAGGGCCCAAAAGGCTGGGGTTGGGGATCTGCCTCCCCTGGGTGCAGGGAATCCTTATGCTTCTTGCCTTTCCTGTGTCTCCAATGACTGGTGTTTGGGAAGAAGTTAGGGTTCCCCTGCCTTGTGCAGAGAAGCGAGTTGCCCAAACCAAACTGAAGCTGTGTCAACCCCACCACCACCTCGTAACTCTGGATCCCAGTTCCACACACTCCTTCCCAGCCCACACCCTGCTTCTGACCTCAGCCCCAGGCTTCACCATGATTCTGGAAAAAGGATAGGATGCTAGCGACCCACAGAGCAGCTCTCTCCGCTTTCCTCTTTTCTTTGTCTGTTCTCTCCTCCCTAGGCTCCTCCTTTATCTTTTCCTTTCCTTCTTTGTCCTTTTCCTCCTTTTGTTTGACCGGGTCTTGCTCTAGTGTCCAGGCTGGCATGGACTCTGACTTAATCTCCTCGCTCAGCCTTCTGGGTCCAGGTAACTGCAGGGCAGGTCCGAAGACTCTTTGTGACTGGCGTCTTAGCTGCCCAGTGCTACCGTGGATGAATAAGGCAATTCTGAGAGCTGGGACTCTTGTTACCACCCAGCCCATGGCCCTTTGGAAGTGTAGTTTATAAATCCCTTCTTTCTACTCTATTCTAAAAGTTGATTCATTCAAGGTGTGACCCTCTCCTTCCTAGTTAGCTACACTTTCTGCAGCTTGGAGCAGTTTGGTACACAGGAGACCCCTCCCCCTTCCCATCCCCAACACAAACAATAGGATAAATAAAAATAAAAAGAACCACAATGGGCCAGTTATCATGGAGCATGTCTTATAATCCATCATGATTGGTGGGGATTGGGGGATGGACAGAGATGAGGGTGGGAACACAAGTGTCAGGAGTTCAAGACCAACCTAGTTTGTATGATGGATTTGAGAGGCCAGCCTGGCTTACATGAGAGCATAAAATGTATCTCAAAGGCAAAAATGAATTAAAACAACAAAAACAAGGGAAGCTGACTTTCCTATGAGGTTTTTCACACTAGTTTAGCTGTAATTCCAGTCTCTTGGAACCTTTCGTTTGATACTGTGTGTGGGGTATCTTTCTCCTGTGCAACTCTGCATACAAGACAGCAATGCAGTCCCGGGGAGGTTTACTCAAATATTGTGAATTCGAAGAAGGGCAGGGGCGAAGACTACACCGCTGTGTATCCTCAGTTCAGCGATCCTTGCAGACCAGTGCCGAAGTCACGTGACCCAGAAACTTGTCCAAGGAGGCATGCATCCCCGGGTTGAAGTCTCTGGGATGGTGCCGGGCAAGAGTCACCAGCAGACAGTGGCTAAAGAACTGAAGAACGAGAAGCGCCCCGCCTTGGGTTTATCTCTCCGGAACAGCGAGCCTTGAAGGGACCCACATATCCAGCAAGGGCGGGTGCAGCTCAGTCACAGGACTCACCTGAAAGTTAGCAGGGTCCACGCAGAGCTCTTGTGCGTGTAGGTCACTGAGAGCAGACAGAGAACCAGGCAGGTCGTCCAGGTGGTGGGCAGTGAGCGTCAGTGCATCGGCCACCTTTTGGGCATGGGCTTTAACCTGGCTGGAACCTGGTTTCAGGTCCAAGTGTGGGAAGTAGGTTTTGGTGGATGGGAAAGCCAGGAAGGTCCTGTGGAAAGATTGAGGGTTGGGTGCAACCAGACCCAGAGGTAAGGAGAACCCGCCTTCACCGCGCAGTTCATTGGATTCATTGGAAGGTGAGCCCGAGGGCGTACCTCTCCAAGGCCTCGGTCGCTTAGATTCCAACATTGCTGCCTATCTTCCAGAGCGCGAGGACCAACCTGTGATCAGCTTGGGATAGAGCCATCTTCACTGAACTGTGGCTTCACGCTCTGTGCCCTGGCTGCGCTCCAAGAGGTTCTGAAACCCATGAAGTCGCCAGGGGACGTTGCATTGTTGCAGGTTGCTTAGGAGTTTCCTTGACAGGCAGCCCTCTGTCTCTGTAGGCTCCTTATCCAAGCCTTACATTTCAAAGTATTTCCTATTTCCTGTACGGACAATGGCATCTAATATATACTACCAGATTACGATGGATTTTAGTGTCTATTTTGGCACTGTCTGCTTATCCTGCCCCTCATCCCCACCCCGGAATCCTTAAGACACTTCGTATATTTTCTTTCCTTTCTTACTCATTATTGAAAAGGATTGACTTGTCTTTCTTCTTGGTGCATTTCTCCTTGGAGGAGCACATACCCATACTTACCTTTTTTGCCCTTGAGCACGTCTCTTTTCGTTAAATATTCCATAGTTAAGTCTACATTAAAAGGGCCTGGAGACATGGCTCAGCAGTTAAGAGCACTGACTGCTCTTCCAGGGCACCGGGCTCAGATTTTACACCCACGAGTGTAAAATAAAATGAGATTTAAATCTACATTTAAAAACCCTTCTAATCTAGGTCTTGTGGGCCAGGTACAGATTATTCCTAGCTTTCAAGAGGCAGATGCAAAAGGATCTCTGTGAGTTCAAGACCATCCCTGTCTACAACATGTTGCTTTCCAGGACAGTAAGGGTATATGAGGCCCTGCCTGACTCTGCATGCATACATGTATGTATGTATGTATGTATGTATGTATTATATATATGTATATATATGTATGTATTATGTATGTATGTACATATACAACCTTGAGTTCAATTCCCAAACACTGCATAAACTGGGCATGGAGGCAAATATCTGTAATTTCAGCATTCAGGGGTAGAAGCAAGAGGATCGAGAGTTCCAGGGCAGGCTGGAGGGATAGCTCAGCAGTTAAGATAGCTCAGCACTGGTCCCGAGTTCAATTCCCAGCAACCACATAGTGGCTCACAAGCATCTGTAGTGGGATCCAATGCCCTCTTCTGGTGTGTCTGAAGACAGCTACAGTGTACTCATGTATAATAAATAAATAAATCCTTAATGAAATAAGAGTTCCAGGGCATCCTTGGCTATTAAAAGTGTTTGAGGCCAGCCTAGACTACATGAAGCTTTATTTGAAAGAAAGAAAGAAAGAAAGAAAGAATAAATTAAGGAAAGAAAGTAAAGAGAAAGAAAGAATTAAAGAGAGAGAAAGAAAGAAAGGAGGAAAGGAAGAAAGAAAGGGCAAAAGAGCAGGCATTTCTGGATGGGCTACCTGTTGCCTACCCACATGCTCATATGTTGTCTGTTTTTAGCTGTTTTTCCAGTAGATCCCACACTGAAGGAAGAGAGGTATTAAGAACTTCCCTACCTCAGAGGGCCAGTGATTCATTGGCTCAGGGAGATAAGACATGGCTGTCAGTGAGGGGCTTGGGATGAACTGATGCCCAGACTCAGAAGGCATATGTGAGTGTGAGTGTGTGTGTGTGTGTGTGTGTGTGTGTGTGTGTGTGTGTGTGTGTGTATGTGTGCATCCAGTTATGCTTTTCAGCTCTGAACCCTGTCTTACTTATTTGGTTGTGAGTCTAGCCTTTAATGGCTTAGACTTCTCTCAAGCCCCTGAACCTTGTCTTTACTGCCCCATGGCTAAATAGGCTGGAGGATTTCCCATACCAAACATGTCACCTTTGCACATGTGGAGAAACAGGCACACGGGATTCTTCCTACTTTTGCTTTATTCAAAGACAGGTGCAAGGGAGTGAAGAAGGGCCTGGTCAGAAGGCAAGCCCGACAGGAGGTGGCTTAACGGTACTTGGAGGTCAGCACGGTGCTCACAGAGGCAAGGAATTTGTCCAGAGAGGCGTGCATGGCAGGTGTGAAATCCCCAGGGTGGTGGCAAGCCAAGGTCACCAGCAGGCAGTGGCTCAGGAACTGCAGAGACAGGAAGGGTCAGTCCCTAGTAGTAGACACCCTGCTGGGTAAGCTCCCCTTCCTGGAACACTGTGTTCCCTGCCCTGGGCATGAGGAACCCCTTCCCCCTCCCCCTGTGCCCCTCACCACTGCCCCAAGGGATCCTTGAAGGTCCCAGGTGCCCCCTGCCAGGTCTGAGCTCACACCTTGAAGTTGACAGGATCCACACGCAGTTTGTGGGCATGCAGGTCGCTCAGAGTGGACAGGGCACCAGGCAGGTCTTCGACGTGGTCTGCAGCTTTGGCCAGGGCATCAGCAACCTTCTTGCCGTGAGCCTTGACCTGGGCAGAGCCGGGGCTTACATCAATGTGAGAGAAGTAGGTCTTGGTGGTGGGGAAGGCAGCGAACATCCTGTGAGAAGGAGAGATAAGTTGAGGCCACGGGAAAGCACACTTAGGAGCTACCCACTGAGTCCCTGGTCCGGTTTGGATCCTGCTGTCCTTAAAGAACAGGGTCCTGATGTTACCTCTGTAGGGCCTCCTCGCCATATTCACCACCATGGCCACCAATCTTCCCCCAGCAGTTCTTGATGTTGGTTTTGTCAGCTGCAGAGAGCACCATGATTGCTTCCTGAGTCTATCAGAATGAGAATGTATTGGCCCCGCAGCAAGTTTCATTTATATGTGCAGGAGGTAAGGACACGCCCTTGGAGCAGCTGTCATTGGCTGGCCTGTGATTGCTCTCCGCAGCATGGCTTGTCAGGACCCTGAGAGGCTGGGCTTGGGGATCGCCTCCCCTGGGTGCGGGGAATCCTTATCAGTTGCCCAGAGGCTTCTTGCCTCTCCTATGTCTCCAGTGACTGGTGCTTGGGAAGAAGTTAGGATCCCCCTGCCTTGGGCAGAGAAGGAAGTGGATCAACCCACACTGAGCAGTGCCCATCCCCTACCCCGTCCTCCCACTGGGTCCCAGTTTCACACACCCCTTCCCAGCCCACACCCTGCTTCTGACCTCAGCCCCAGGCTTCACCCTGTTTCTGAGAAAAGGGATAGGATGCTAGCCACCCACTGAGCAGCTCTCTCCCTGTCCTTTTTCCTCTCTTCCCTCTCTGTTCCTCTTTGTCTGCTCTCTCCTCCCCTGGCTCCTCCTTTCTTTTCTTTTCTCTCTTTCTCCTTTTCCTCCTTTTGTGTGACCGGGTCTTGCTCTAGTGTCCAGGCTGGCATGGACTCTGACTTCATCTCCCAGCTCAGCCTTCTGGGTCCAGGGAACTGCAGGGCAGGTCCACAGACTCTTTGTGACTGGTGTCTTAGCTGCCCAGTGCTACTGTGGATGAATAAGGCAATGCTGAGAGCTGGTGTCACACAGGGGGAGTCTCAGGTACTGGCAGGCTTAGGTAGGAGGATTGCTTGAGCCCAGGAGTTGAAGATTGTAGCCTCTGACACGAGAGACCCCATCTGTGCAACAGAAGCAGTCAGTAATACAGAAGCTGGGTTGTAAGGGGATAGCACAATGCTGGCTTTGCATGAGGAAGGTTCTGGCTTCAGTCTCCTGCAGTGCAAAGAGAGGGGGAAGAATGACAACAGAATCATGAGCCTTGTAAAGTCCTGGGCTCCATTCTGACTTGCCTGATTTGGGGTGACAAGACAGCCGAGGAATTAACTCCCTAACTGAAATACGTTAAAAAAAAATGTTATCTGGGGAATCTAATTGCCTATCCATTTTTTCTCTTTTTCTATTATCTCTCATTTTTCTTTTTCTTCCCCCCTCCACCATTTCTTTTCTTCCTCTTGTGTGTGTACAGTGGTTCTGCAGTGATCTCTGTTGAACGCTCTCCTCCCCTTGCATCTTCAGAAAGGTCCCTGGGACAGGGACAGGGACAGGGACAGCTCAGTTATACATACGTCTTATTCATACTCAGAGGTGCAGGTGTAGAACTGTAATCAGGGCACAGGCATGAACCAAAAGAATGAGGGCTGTGCTGCCAGTCTGAGACCAGGATCAGGTGAAGGACCAACAACACCTCAGATCCAGGTCACTCCCCTGCACAACCGACAGTCACCTCAGAGTTGATGGGGGTCCACATGCAGCTTGTGAACAAGGAGGAAACTCTAGGCTGCCATGACTGTGCAAATGTTATCTGTGTGGCCTGCTGTGTGATGAATGTGTCAGCCACCTCTCCCCTGGGGCTGCAACCTAGGCAGAGAGGGACTCATGTCTTAGTTAAGGAAGGAGATCTTGTAGGTGGCAAAACTGTGGAATTTCCTTCAGGAAGACTAAAGTTCAGAGGCAGAGGCTGGACGAGGAAAGGGCACCTTTGTCCTCTGGAGACCTGGCAGGTCAGGAAGGTTCCCTCACCTGTCCAGGGCTTCTGTGCTAACACAGGTCCTGACCAGGACTTACCTTCATTAGTAAGAGCCACAGTGTGCTGTTCACTAGCGTGGTTTTCAGAACCAGAATGCTGGGTGCAGACAGCACTGGGTATTTCATCTCTACCAAGGGTGACATGTGGGAGGGGACAGCTCCCAGCTTGGCCACCCTCCTTGGCCACCTCCACCTTGCACTCCAGGATGGGCTCCATGGTGAGCTGACAGCAGCTTGTTCCCTGACCCCAGCCTGAGGTTCAGATGGTTCCTCCTCTTTCCTGCTTCCCCCTCCCCTGAGAGAGGCAGGTGTCTGGGAGGAGAGGTGGTGCCATTCTCAGGGGCACAGAAGCCCAGGTTTAGCAGAACCGTTCCACATCATGGCTCCTGCCCTCTAGCCTTTCCTGTCTTCTGCTCCAACCCCCAAGTGCCCGCTTTATCCTTCCTCTGAGGACAAGAAGGATAGGATTCTGGGAAGTTAGAGGCAGAAGGAATGGCTGTGCCTGGTCAGGGAGGTGGTGGTCTGCTCCTGGGTGGTGGAGTTCCTGAGGGTGGGGTGTCTCTCCTCTCTCTGCATACTGTTTCAGTCTCTCCTCTCTGAGATTCTTAAAGGGTGTCCTAGCCTTCAGGATCTTAAGTTGTAAAGCAGCCAAATTCCTGTCCTTCTCTCCTCTCCTATCCCTTCTCCACTGCTCACCGTCCTGCTCTCCTGTCCTCTACCCTCAGTCTTCCCTTTTCTCTTCCTCCCTTCCTTCAACCTTCCTTCCCTTCAGACTCATCTTTTTCAGACTTAGTAAGGACAGTGGCTCAATCCCAAAGACTACTTAGCCTTTTCTGGGTAGAGATATGTGACCCAGAGTCTCTCCCTCTTGATAACACAAAAGGGTGTGAGAGCTTGGGTGGACTTCTGCTTATGTCTTATGTGTTTTCCTACACACGAATAGAAAGGAGGTGACTGTAGGAACGGCTCAGCACTGAAGATGCTTGCTGCCCTTCCTGAGGGCCTGACTTTGGTTCCCCACACCCATGTGAGGTGGATCAGAGCTACTGTAACAGCAGCTCCATTTTCTGGGGATTTGACACCCCTTGTGACCTTCTTGGTAGACACACAGACACCCACACACACACACACACACACACACACACACACACACACACGGCATACATAGAAACACGCATACACATAATTAAAAAATAATGAAGATGAGTCTGCTGTAAGGAAAGAAGTCCACAGGAAGAGGAGGACACTGCCTAGGTATTGAGAGCCGTCCTTGCCCAGAAACTAGTGCCTGTGGTACTTGCCACTCTCTGGGAAGCTGTATCCAGTGCAGCTTACACTGGCTCCTTCCAGAAAAGCCTGGAAATGTAGATCAGGTTCCAGAACACCATAGCCAGGCAGCCTGATGTGCCAGCCTAGAGCCAGTGGCCTTCAAGCCAGGACAAGAGCATTTCTGGATGCTGCTAAGAGCTGGGGAAGCAGAGGGACGTGTCGGGAGGGCAGCTTCCATAGTGAGACCAGAGCTCAGACTCACTTCCTGCCAACTGCACCTCACAGCAGCCTGCTGCTTAGTGGTACTTCTGCTTAGAGTAAGCCATCTTTCTGCAGCCTGTGTTTGCACAGGCAGTGAGCATTGCTGTGCTAGTAAAGGACGGAGCTCGAAAACAGACGCAGTGTTGATGTTTGTCTTTTTAAGACGGGGTCTCACTGGGATGGAACTTGCTCTGAAGACCAGGCAGGCCTTGAACTGACAGAGATCTCTATCTGGTTCTGTCTCTGGAGTGCTCCGAGTATAAAAACGTGTTGGAATTTACTTTGATAATATTTTTGTCTTCTTGTATTTGTTTCTGAAGCTTCCCTAATTATTTTCAAGAGATTTCTTTTTTTTTAAAAGATTTATTTATTTATTTTATGAATGTGAGTAGCTGTCCTCACACACACCAGAAGAGGGCATCAGATCTCATCACAGACGATTGTGAGCCACCATGTGGTTGCTGGGATTTGAACTCAGGTCCTCTGGAAGAGCAGTCAGTGCTCTTAACCTCTGAGCCATCTCCCCAGCCCCCGAGATTTTTTTTTCTTTTTTTTTTGGAACTAGGGACCCAACACAGGGCCTTGTGCTTGCTAGGCAAGCGCCCTACCACTGAGCTAAATCCCCAACCCCCCCCGAGATTTTTTTTTAATTACAGAATATATAGCTGGCTGTGGTGGCTGGCCCAAGGTTTCAATCCCAATACTTGGGATGAAGAGCTAGGTGGAATTTGGTGAGTTCCGGCCTCGCTGGTGTACAGATTGAGTTTCAGGACAGCCAGGCAGTGTGACAGAGAGAAATTCTGTCTCTCTTCCTCCCTCCCCACTGCCTCTTGTTCTTCCCCCTGCCTTCCCCCTTTCCCTGCTCCTCCTCTCACTGTCTGTCCCTCTCTTTATATATGAGTGTATACATACAGACATGGCTAGAGAGACAGCTCTTCTGTGTAGAACACTTGTTCTGGTGGAGGACCTGGGTTCAGTTTCTCTCTCTCTCTCTTTCTTCCTTCCTTCCTTTCTTTCTTTCTTTTTTCTTTTTTTTTTAAATTGTTTTTTATTCATTTATTGTGTGAGTGTTCTGCTGCATATACATTTGCAGGCCAGAAGAGGGCAACAGATCCCCTTACAGATGGTTATAGCCACCATGTGGTTGCTGGGAATTGAACTCAGGATCTCAGGAAGAAGGGGCCGTGCTTCTAACCGTGGAGCCATCTCTCCAGCCCCCTGGATTCAGTTTCTAACACCTACAGTGGAGGCTCAAAACCATGTATAACTCCAGTTCCTGGAGGTCTGACACTCTCTTCTGACCTCCATGATCACCAGACACAAAGGTGGTGTATAGACACAAGCAAGCAAAACACCCATATGCATAAATCAACAATAATTAGAAGTATTTTATTTTCTGAGTGTGTGTGTCACGGGTCAGTGGAAGCCAGAAGCATCAGATTTCCCTGCACCTGGGCTTTCAAGCTCTTGAGCACCGCCTAAGTCAGGCGCTGAGGATTTAACTCGGACCCTGTGTAAGAGCAGAACAGGCTCACCATTGCTGACCCATCACTCAGGTCATCCTTGTTTCTTTCTTTCTTCACTTTTAATTCTGAGGCATGGCCTCAGCAGGAGCCCTTGTTACCCTGGTTCTCACTCTGTTGAATGCAGTGGTCTTAAACTCACGGACATCTACCCGCCTCTGCCTCCAGCCTGCTGAGATTAAAGACCTACTCTCCCATACATTACCCTGTGGTTTTGTTTTGTTTTGTTTTAGACTGTGTGACAGCCAGGGTAGCAGAGAGGGCTCAGGGCTTAGGATTCTAGCTTTCCCACAGGACTTGGATTTCATTTCCAGCACCCACGTGGCAACTCACAACCATTGCCTCCTCAGCTCTAGGGGCATGTAACATGTTATTCCCATGTTACCCAGCACCTAAACTCATCTACAGATATGCCTATGTCTGTCGTACACACTTCTGGCCTCAAAGCAGATGTGAACATACTATAGACATAGGGAACTTTCACATAAGTAAAAACAAAATAAAATTATATATAGAAAATTTTGACGTCAGCCTTGTCTACATGACTAGATCCAGGTGATCCAGAGCTAATTGTATGAGATATCTATCAGTTTAAGTCTTCTTCTCTGCACATGAGGGTGCAGGTGCCTGTGAGGTAACAGAAGAGGGAGTGAAATTAACCAATGTCCTTGAAGCTGCCATCATTGGTGTTCCTTCCCATCTGCTGTAAAGTTCTGGAAACTGAACCCAGGTCCTCTGCAACATGCTCTCTCTGCCGAGCCTTTTCTCCAACCCCCTCTTCTACAAGTTTGACTCTGTGATTATGTAAGACCACGTTTTTGCTGTGGACATCAAGAGGGGCTGTTTGATAGGAAAGGAGGGCAGTGCTTGGACTTCTGGGAAACTTTAGATGAGTTCGGACTCTTGGTGACTTTGGATGGGTGTAGTGCTCAGTAGTCCCCCAGGGTGTGTTGGGAACCTCACTTAATCTTATTTTATGTAGTAAACTGCATGTGTATCAGTCTGTATTTGAGGAGTCTCTTGTTACCATTCCAGTTCGTGGGAACTCTGTTTATATGTCCCTGAAAAGCCACACCATAGCCCCAGTGTCAGGACAGTCTGCCAAATGTTCAGCTGGTCCCAGAGCTGGCATCTTTACCTCATGGGATACAGCAAAGAGAACAGATGCTATGCCATGAGTTTCCCAGAAGCCCCAGCACTGCCCATCCCTCCCATCAGGTAGCCCTGCTATCTGGGAGGCAGTGTATGGGTGGGAGCAGAGAGCATTTCTAGTGCCTGCCTCTGTGTTTTCTGCTCTCGGGTGGCGCGTAGCCTATAAGAATGGCTGGGCTCTCGGTCCCCAGCTCCGGAAAAAAAAAAAAAAAGAATAGAAGAATGGCTGGGCTCTCTCTCCAGGTAACAGTCCAGTTTTGTTTTTCATTTTGCTTTCTCTTTGTTGCTTATTTTGTGGTACTGAGGATCAAACCTTTGACACCAACCTTAGACAGGGTGTCTATTCCTGAGTCATATCCCCAGTCCTACTGTGTGTGTGTGTGTGTGTGTGTGTGTGTGTGTGTGTGTGTGTGTTTGTCTTTCTGTCTGTGTTGAAATCTTCCTGGTTACACACAGTCAGAGGTACTAGTGGGCTGTGGACCAGGAAGTGTGAAAGGAGCCTAAGTAAGAAGTAACAGAGAGCACAAGCATCTTCCGTTACCCTGTCTTCAGCCATGTCTTTCTCAGGGCTTCAGTCAAAGCCTCTGGACCTGGAGGCCTCCTGCCTGCCCCCTCCTGACCCTCATCCTAAAGTTCAAGCTCCCTCCTCCAGGATGGCAGTTGCTGTAGCTCCAGGTCATGCACCCACACTGGGAGTCTCTCAAGTCTTCCCTCTCTGTGGCTTTGGCAATTCTTCCTCGGGCTCCACAGGAGTGATCCTTAATTCCAATGACACCTCCATCCAGCTAAGGTGTGCCTCATACAAGACTCTCTTTATATGAAATCCACAAGCTGCCCGGGCTGAGAGGATTCAGTCCAGGAGAGACCTGGCTACTCATTCTATCTCCCACACAGGAGGAAACTCTAGGAAAGACTCCGAAGGAACCTGGAGGAATGGATGAGGAGCCTTGGGCTAGTGTGAGGACCAGGATGGGATTTTCAGAGGCTGTGAGCCATAGGTGTATAGTAGGTGGAGAAAGGCAAGGACAGGTGGCCTCTGTGGCTGTAGAGGAGAGGTAGGGAGAGGGCAGAGTGAGATTGGACAGGTCAGGAATGCTGTCAGGTGCCATCCCCTGATGAAGCTGCTGCTGGGAGAAGGATACTTCAGAGAAGGGGACAAGAGAACAGTGAGATACTTTTGCTGGGCAGGAGGAGCCCCTTGTTTAGGAGAAGAGGTTGACTGTGCACCCTTCTGCCCACTGCTGTTGTTGTCTTTCCCCTAAGTTCCTTCCTAGAACCTGTCCTGAAGGTCTCCGTGGATACGGACCTCCCAGTGTCCTGAGCAGAAGAGGAGGCAATACAGACAACACTGATCGGCTCCCAGGGCTCCCACCTCCTATACACATCCTGGACCCTTTTATGGTTTACCCACATGTCCTGATTTTATCCTGGTTCTGAGTAATGCATGCAAGTGTATGAGTGCACATGTGCAGTCTAAATGGAGTGATGTCACTTGTGCTGTCCTTGCTCCCCAAGAGCCAGAGTGTTGTTCTGGCTACTCTTATGTCAGCTGGACACAAGCCAGAGAATCTTTTTAGGTTTATTTATTTTATCTATGTGAATACACTGTAGCTGTCTTCAGACACACTAGAAGAGGACATCAGATCCCATTACAGATGGTTGTGAGCCACCATGTGGTTGCTGGGAATTGAACTCTGGACCTGTGGAAGAATAGTCGAAGCTCTTAACTGCTGAGCATTTCTCCAGCTCATTAAAAGATTTTTGTTTTTTTACCTTAGTACCCTCTCCTCTTCAGAGTTGCCAGAAGAGGACACCAGATCTCATTACAGATGGTTGTGAGCCACCATGTGGTTGGTAGGAGTTGAACTCGGGACCTCTGGGAGAGCAGTCAGTGCTCTTAACCCCTGAGACACATTTCCAGCCCCCAAGCCAGAAACATTTTTGAAAAAGGAATCTCAATTGAGAAAATTCTCCTATCAGGTTTATGTGGTACACATTTCTTGATTGATTATGGATGTGGGAGGATATAGCTCAGTATGACATTGTCCTGGACTGATAATACTAATATTATAGGCAAGAAGGCTGAGTAAGCCAGAATAACTAGATAAAGGGGGCACGAGTGATGGCTCAGTGGTTAAGGGTACAGACTGCTCTTCCAGAGGTCCTGGGTTCAATTCCCAGCAACCACATGGTGGCTCACAAATATTTGCACTGGGTTTTGATGCCCTCTTCTGGTGTGTCTCAAGGCAGCTGCAGTGTAGTCATATACATAAAGTAAATAAATAAATATTGTTTTTTTCTCTTAAAAGAACAGGACCTGAAGGAACACTTCTCCATGACCTATGCATCAATTACTCCCCTGCGCCTTGTGTTTCTGCCCTGACGTCTCTGACTTACAGGTATACGTTGAAATAAATGCTTCCCTGTCCCTACATCACTTCTGGTCTTGATATTTTATCACAGCAATAGAAATGCTAACCAGGACAACTGTCTGACAAAAACACAGTAGCAGGCAAGGGAAGTGCCCTTGTGAGCTGTTGGTCCAAGGAGTCAGAGAGACTCCAAAAACAATGTGAGCTCTTGTTTTCGCCTTCCCCTACGTCCCAGAGAGTTAAGGGAAGTCCTTCCTGCTTAAAACACCTTTCCGTTTGGACATGGGATTCAGAGGACTCATGCTGGATTGGACTTGAAGGCTTCCTCACTGATCTGGCCAAGGTTAAGGGCATGGATCTGTAAGTCAATGTCACAGGCCCTCCACAGTGGAGAGGGTCTGAGCCTCCTCTGATGCTTGAGGATATGTGAAGATGCTAGGACTGGTCCTCCAGCGGCTGCAGGTGGGACTCTTGTCACCGCCCAGCTCATGTCCTTTGGAAGTGTAGTTTATAGATCCCTTCTTTCTACTCTATTCTAAAAGTTGATTCATTCACTGTGTGGGGTCTCCTTCCTAGTTAGCTACACTTTCTGCAGCTTGGAGCAGTTTGGTACACAGGAGACCCCTTCCCATCCCCAACACAGAACACAAACAAACAAAAGGTTAAAAAAAAATAAAAAGAACCAGGGCTGGGGATTTAGCTCAGTGGTAGAGTGCTTACCTAGGAAGCGCAAGGCCCTGGGTTCGGTCCCCAGCTCCGAAAAAAAGAACCAAAAATAAATAAATAAATAAATAAAAAGAACCACAATGGAGCCAGTTACGGTGGGGCATGCCTTATAATCCATCATGGTTGTTGGGGATTGGGGGATGGGATGGAGATGAGGGTGGGAACACAAGTGTCAGGAGTTCAAGACCAACCTAGTTTGTATGATGGATTTGAGAGGCCAGCCTGGATTACATGAGAGCATAAAATGTATCTCAAAGGCAAAAATGAATTAAAACAACAAAAACAAGGGACGCTGACTTTCCTATGAGGTTTTTCACACTTGTGTAGCTGTAATTTCAGTCTCTTGAAACCTTATTGATTGATTGATTGATTGATTGATTGATTGATACTGCGTGTGGGGTATCTTTCTCCTGTGCAACTCTGCATACAAGACAGCAATGCAGTCCGGGGAGGTTTACTCAAATATTGTGAATTCGAAGAAGGGCAGGGGCGAAGACTACACCGCTGTGTATCCTCAGTTCAGCGATCCTTGGAGACCAGTGCCGAAGTCACGTGACCCAGAAACTTGTCCAAGGAGGCATGCATCTCCCGGCTGAAGTCTCTGGGATGGTGCCGGGCAAGAGTCACCAGCAGACAGTGGCTAAGAACTGAAGAATGAGAAGCGCCCCGCCTTGATTTTATCTCTCCGGAACAGGGAGCCTTGAAGGGACCCACATATCCAGCAAGGGCGGGTGCAGCTCAGAGAAAGGAATCACCTGAAAGTTAGCAGGGTCCACGCGGAGCTCATGTGCGTGTAGATCACTGAGAGCAGACAGAGAACCAGACAGGTCGTCCAAGTGGTGGGCAGCGAGCGTCAGTGCATCGGCCACCTTTTGGGCATGGGCTTTAACCTGGCTGGAACCTGGTTTCAGGTCTAAGTGTGGGAAGTAGGTTTTGGTGGATGGGAAGTCAGGAAGGTCCCGTGGAAAGATTGAGGGTTGGACGCAACCGGACCCAGAGGTAAGGAGAACCCACTTTCACCGCGCAGTTTATTGGAAGATGAGCCCGAGGGCGTACCTCTCCAAGGTTTCGGTCGTGTAGATTCCAACATTGCTACCCATCTTCTTCCAGAGCGCGAGGACCAACCTGCGATCAGTTTGGGACAGAGCCATCTTCACTGAACTGTGGCTTCGCGCTGGTTGCCCTGGCTTCGCCCTCTGTGCACTGGCTGCGCTCCAAGAGGTTCTGAAACCCATGAAGCCGCCAGGGGGCGCTGGATCGTTGCAGGTTGCTTAGGGTTTCCTTGACATGCAGCCCTCTGTCTCTCTAGGCTCCTTTTCCAAGCCTTACATTTCAAAGTATTTCCTGTACGGATAATGGCATCTAATATATACTATCAGATTACGATGATTTTTAGTGTCTATTTTGGCACTGCTTATCCTGTGCTCCACCCCCACCCCGGAATCCTTAAGACACTCCGTATATTTTCTTTCCGTTCTTACTCATTATTGAAAAGGATTGACTTGTCTTTCTTCTTGGTGCATTTCTTCTTAGAGGAGCACATATCGACACTTACCTTTTTTCCCCTGAGTACGTCTCCTTTTGTTAAATATTCCATAGTTAAATCTGCATTTAAAGGGCTGGAGAGATGGCTCAGCAGTTAAGAGCACTGACTGCTCTTCCAGAGCACCGAGCGCAGATTCCCTGCACCCACGTGCCTGATCCCAGTTGTCTGTAACTTCAGGTCCAGGGGATCTGAAGCCCTCTTCTGTCTTCCACAGTCATGCAAGCGGTGCATGGGTATCCATGCAGCCAAAACGCCCACGAGTGTAAAATAAAATAAGAGATTTAAATCTAGATTTAAAACCCTCTAGGGGTTGGGGATTTAGCTCAGTGGTAGAGAGCTTGCCTAGCAAGCGCAAGTCCCTGGGTTTGGTCCCCAGCTCCAAAAAAAAAAAAAAAAAATTCCAACTCAATTTAATATATGAATATGTATACATTACATATTAAGAGAAATAGTATATGACTGGTCTATAGGGCAAATTCCTTTGGAGACAATGACCTTATGGGTGCGTATACTCTATCTCAATGAAGACATGAAGAACCAATGGTACGTTCTCTGTGACTATGTCATTCCTTCATTAAAGGTTCTGTTCTTACTCACGTGTGTGTGCACGTGTGACCTTGCTATAGTTCCTGAGGTCTGGAACTGGAGGGATGTGGCACCAAGCCCTGTCCATTTCAGCCGGCTTTGTTGTGCGCACCTCAGTGACATCACTTTCCGCCACGATGTTGTGTAATTTTCACCACCACCCATTTCCAGAACTTTTCCTCACCGAGAAACAACCACTAGCTCACTCTCCATAACCATCCAACCCCTGCACAGAGGCCCAGTCAAACAGGAGGCTGCTTGCCGTTCCTATAGATCTGCTTATTTTTGATATTTTACAAACATGAGGCCATGCTCTGTGCGACTTGGTTCTAATGATTTCTTCCTCTTGACATTTTTATTTATGGTTCTGCCACATTGTATAAGCAATTTACTCTTTGTTGTCACTAGTTCCTATAGGGGTACAGATGTACCCCAGTTAATTGAATGCTTGTTTAGTGTATGTATGTATGTATGTATGTATGTACATATGTATGCATGTATGTATTATATAAATATCTATGTATTATGTTTGTATGTGTATATACAACCCTAAGTTCAATTCCCAAGCACTGCATAAACTGGGCATGGAGGCACATATCTGTAATTTCAGCATTCAGGGGTAGAAGCAAGAGGATTGAGAGTTGGAGGGTGGGCTGGAGGGATGGCTCAGCAGTTAAGAGAACCTCTTAAAGGTCCTGAGTTCAACTCCCAGCAACCATACAGCTGCTCACAAGCATCTGTAGTGGGATCCAATGCCCTCTTGTGGTGTGTCTGAGAGAGCTGTAGAGTACTCGTATGTAATAAATAAATACATCCTTAAAAAGAAGAGTTCCAGGGCATCCTTGGCTATTTAAAGTGTTTGAGGCCAGCCTAGGCTACGTCTGAAAGAAAGAAAGGAGGGAAGAAAGAAAGAAGGAAAGAAAGAAAGAAAGAATTAAAGAGAGAAAGAAAAGAGAAAGAAAGAAAGTAAAGAGAAAGAAAGAAAGGGCAAAAGAGCAAGCATTTTTGGATGGGCTCTCTGTTGCCTACCTACATGCTCATATGTTGTCTGTTTTTAGCTGTTTTTCCAGTAGATCCCACACTGAAGGAAGAGAGGTATTAAGAACTTCCCTACCTCAGAGGGCCAGTGATTCATTGGCTCAGGGAGAAAAGACATGGCTGTCAGTGAGGGGCTTGGGATGGCCTGATGCCCAGACTCAGAAGCCATGTGTGTGTGTGTGTGTGTGTGTGTGTGTGTGTGTGTGTGTGTGTGTGTGTTTGTGTGTGTAAGTATGTAAGTATCCAGTTAGGCTTTTTAGCTCTGAACCCTGTCTTATCTATTTGGTTGTGAGCCTAGACGTTAATGGCTGAATCATCTCTCAAGTCCCTGAAACTTATCTTTACTGCCCCATGGCTAAACTGGCTGGAAGCTTCCCCATACCACACACGAAAACTTTGCACATGCAGAGAAATAGGCAGAGTCTTCTTTCCTACTTCTGCTTTATTCAAAGACTGGTTCAGGGGACGGAAGAAGGGCCTGGTCAGAAGGCAAGCCCGACAGGAGGTGGCTTAACGGTACTTGGAGGTCAGCACGGTGCTCACAGAGGCAAGGAATTTGTCCAGAGAGGCGTGCATGGCAGGTGTGAAATCCCCAGGGTGGTGGCAAGCCAAGGTCACCAGCAGGCAGTGGCTCAGGAACTGCAGAGACAGGAAGGGTCAGTCCCTAGTAGTAGACACCCTGCTGGGTAAGCTCCCCTTCCTGGAACACTGTGTTCCCTGCCCTGGGCATGAGGAACCCCTTCCCCCTCCCCCTGTGCCCCTCACCACTGCCCCAAGGGATCCTTGAAGGTCCCAGGTGCCCCCTGCCAGGTCTGAGCTCACACCTTGAAGTTGACAGGATCCACACGCAGTTTGTGGGCATGCAGGTCGCTCAGAGTGGACAGGGCACCAGGCAGGTCTTCGACGTGGTCTGCAGCTTTGGCCAGGGCATCAGCAACCTTCTTGCCGTGAGCCTTGACCTGGGCAGAGCCGGGGCTTACATCAATGTGAGAGAAGTAGGTCTTGGTGGTGGGGAAGGCAGCGAACATCCTGTGAGAAGGAGAGATAAGTTGAGGCCACGGGAAAGCACACTTAGGAGCTACCCACTGAGTCCCTGGTCCGGTTTGGATCCTGCTGTCCTTAAAGAACAGGGTCCTGATGTTACCTCTGTAGGGCCTCCTCGCCATATTCACCACCATGGCCACCAATCTTCCCCCAGCAGTTCTTGATGTTGGTTTTGTCAGCTGCAGAGAGCACCATGATTGCTTCCTGAGTCTATCAGAAGGAGAATGTATTGACCCTGCAGCAAGTTTCATTTATATGTGCAGGAGGTAAGGACACGCCCTTGGAGCAGCTGTCATTGGCTGGCCTGTGATTGCTCTCCGCAGCATGGCTTGTCAGGACCCTGAGAGGCTGGGCTTGGGGATAGCCTCCCCTGGGTGCGGGGAATCCTTATCAGTTGCCCAGAGGCTTCTTGCCTCTCCTATGTCTCCAGTGACTGGTGCTTGGGAAGAAGTTAGGATCCCCCTGCCTTGGGCAGAGAAGGAAGTGGATCAACCCACACTGAGCAGTGCCCATCCCCTACCCCGTCCTCCCACTGGGTCCCAGTTTCACACACCCCTTCCCAGCCCACACCCTGCTTCTGACCTCAGCCCCAGGCTTCACCCTGTTTCTGAGAAAAGGGATAGGATGCTAGCCACCCACTGAGCAGCTCTCTCCCTGTCCTTTTTCCTCTCTTCCCTCTCTGTTCCTCTTTGTCTGCTCTCTCCTCCCCTGGCTCCTCCTTTCTTTTCTTTTCTCTCTTTCTCCTTTTCCTCCTTTTGTGTGACCGGGTCTTGCTCTAGTGTCCAGGCTGGCATGGACTCTGACTTCATCTCCCAGCTCAGCCTTCTGGGTCCAGGGAACTGCAGGGCAGGTCCACAGACTCTTTGTGACTGGTGTCTTAGCTGCCCAGTGCTACTGTGGATGAATAAGGCAATGCTGAGAGCTGGTGTCACACAGGGGGAGTCTCAGGTACTGGCAGGCTTAGGTAGGAGGATTGCTTGAGCCCAGGAGTTGAAGATTGTAGCCTCTGACACGAGAGACCCCATCTGTGCAACAGAAGCAGTCAGTAATACAGAAGCTGGGTTGTAAGGGGATAGCACAATGCTGGCTTTGCATGAGGAAGGTTCTGGCTTCAGTCTCCTGCAGTGCAAAGAGAGGGGGAAGAATGACAACAGAATCATGAGCCTTGTAAAGTCCTGGGCTCCATTCTGACTTGCCTGATTTGGGGTGACAAGACAGCCGAGGAATTAACTCCCTAACTGAAATACGTTAAAAAAAAATGTTATCTGGGGAATCTAATTGCCTATCCATTTTTTCTCTTTTTCTATTATTTCTCATTTTTCTTTTTCTTCCCCCCTCCACCATTTCTTTTCTTCCTCTTGTGTGTGTACAGTGGTTCTGCAGTGATCTCTGTTGAACGCTCTCCTCCCCTTGCATCTTCAGAAAGGTCCCTGGGACAGGGACAGGGACAGGGACAGGGACAGCTCAGTTATGCATACGTCTTATTCATACTCAGAGGTGCAGGTGTAGAACTGTAATCAGGGCACAGGCATGAACCAAAAGAATGAGGGCTGTGCTGCCAGTCTGAGACCAGGATCAGGTGAAGGACCAACAACACCTCAGATCCAGGTCACTCCCCTGCACAACCGAAAGTTACCTCAGAGTTGATGGGGGTCCACATGCAGCTTGTGAACAAGGAGGAAACTCTAGGCTGCCATGACTGTGCAAATGTTATCTGTGTGGCCTGCTGTGTGATGAATGTGTCAGCCACCTCTCCCCTGGGGCTGCAACCTAGGCAGAGAGGGACTCATGTCTTAGTTAAGGAAGGAGATCTTGTAGGTGGCAAAACTGTGGAATTTCCTTCAGGAAGACTAAAGTTCAGAGGCAGAGGCTGGACGAGGAAAGGGCACCTTTGTCCTCTGGAGACCTGGCAGGTCAGGAAGGTTCCCTCACCTGTCCAGGGCTTCTGTGCTAACACAGGTCCTGACCAGGACTTACCTTCATTAGTAAGAGCCACAGTGTGCTGTTCACTAGCGTGGTTTTCAGAACCAGAATGCTGGGTGCAGACAGCACTGGGTATTTCATCTCTACCAAGGGTGACATGTGGGAGGGGACAGCTCCCAGCTTGGCCACCCTCCTTGGCCACCTCCACCTTGCACTCCAGGATGGGCTCCATGGTGAGCTGACAGCAGCTTGTTCCCTGACCCCAGCCTGAGGTTCAGATGGTTCCTCCTCTTTCCTGCTTCCCCCTCCCCTGAGAGAGGCAAGTGTCTGGGAGGAGAGGTGGTGCCATTCTCAGGGGCACAGAAGCCCAGGTTTAGCAGAACCGTCCCACATCATGGCTCCTGCCCTCTAGCCTTTCCTGTCTTCTGCTCCAACCCCCAAGTGCCCGCTTTATCCTTCCTCTGAGGACAAGAAGAATAGGATTCTGGGAACTTAGAGGCAGAAGGAATGGCTGTGACTGGTCAGGGAGGTGGTGGTCTGCTCCTGGGTGGTGGAGTTCCTGAGGGTGGGGTGTCTGTCCTCTCTCTGCATACTGTTTCAGTCTCTCCTCTCTGAGATTCTTAAAGGGTGTCCTAGCCTTCAGGATCTTAAGTTGTAAAGCAGCCAAATTCCTGTCCTTCTCTCCTCTCCTATCCCTTCTCCACTGCTCACCGTCCTGCTCTCCTGTCCTCTACCCTCAGTCTTCCCTTTTCTCTTCCTCCCTTCCTTCAACCTTCCTTCCCTTCAGACTCATCTTTTTCAGACTTAGTAAGGACAGTGGCTCAATCCCAAAGACTACTTAGCCTTTTCTGGGTAGAGAGATGTGACCCAGAAACTCTCCCTCCTGATAACACAAAAGGGTGTGAGAGCTTGGGTAGACTTCTGCTTATGCTTATGTGTTTTCCTACACACGAATAGAAAGGAGGTGACTGTAGGAACGGCTCAGCACTGAAGATGCTTGCTGCCCTTCCTCAGGGCCTGACTTTGGTTCCCCACACCCATGTGAGGTGGATCAGAGCTACTGTAACAGCAGCTCCATTTTCTGGGGATTTGACACCCCTTGTGATCTTCTTTGTAGACACACACACACACACACACACACACACACACACACACACGACATACATAGAAACACGCATACACATAATTAAAAAATAATGAAGATGAGTCTGCTGTAGGGAAAGAAGTCCACAGGAAGAGGAGGACACTGCCTAGGTATTGAGAGCCGTCCTTGCCCAGAAACTAGTGCCTGTGGTACTTGCCACTCTCTGGGAAGCTGTATCCAGTGCAGCTTACACTGGCTCCTTCCAGAAAAGCCTGGAAATCTAGATCAGGTTCCAGAACACCATAGCCAGGCAGCCTGAGGTGCCAGCCTAGAGCCAGTGGCCTTCAAGCCAGGACAAGAGCATTTCTGGATGCTGCTAAGAGCTGGGGAAGCAGAGGGACGTGTCGGGAGGGCAGCTTCCATAGTGAGACCAGAGCTCAGACTCACTTCCTGCCAACTGCACCTCACAGCAGCCTGCTGCTTAGTGGTACTTCTGCTTAGAGTGCAGGTACGGAAGCCATCTTTCTGCAGCCTGTGTTTGCACAGGCAGTGAGCATTGCTGTGCTAGTCAAGGACGGAGCTCGAAAACAGACGCAGTGTTGATGTTTGTCTTTTTAAGACGGGGTCTCACTGGGATGGAACTTGCTCTGAAGACCAGGCAGGCCTTGAACTGACAGAGATCTCTATCTGGTTCTGTCTCTGGAGTGCTCCGAGTATAAAAACGTGTTGGAATTTACTTTGATAATATTTTTGTCTTCTTGTATTTGTTTCTGAAGCTTCCCTAATTATTTTCAAGAGATTTCTTTTTTTTTAAAAGATTTATTTATTTATTTTATGAATGTGAGTAGCTGTCCTCAGACACACCAGAAGAGGATATCAGATCTCATCACAGATGGTTGTGAGCCACCATGTGGTTGATGGGATTTGAACTCAGGTCCTCTGGAAGAGCAGTCAGTGCTCTTAACCTCTGAGCCATCTCCCCAGCCCCCGAGATTTTTTTTTCTTTTTTTTTTCGGAACTAGGGACCCAACACAGGGCCTTGTGCTTGCTAGGCAAGCGCCCTACCACTGAGCTAAATCCCCAACCCCCCCGAGATTTTTTTTTAATTACAGAATATATAGCTGGCTGTGGTGGCTGGCCCAAGGTTTCAATCCCAATACTTGGGATGAAGAGCTAGGTGGAATTTGGTGAGTTCCGGCCTCGCTGGTGTACAGATTGAGTTTCAGGACAGCCAGGCAGTGTGACAGAGAGAAATTCTGTCTCTCTTCCTCCCTCCCCACTGCCTCTTGTTCTTCCCCCTGCCTTCCCCCTTTCCCTGCTCCTCCTCTCACTGTCTGTCCCTCTCTTCATATATGAGTGTATACATACAGACATGGCTAGAGAGACAGCTCTTCTGTGTAGAACACTTGTTCTGGTGGAGGACCTGGGTTCAGTTTCTCTCTCTCTCTTTCTTCCTTCCTTTCTTTCTTTCTTCCTTCCTTTCTTTCTTTCTTTTTTCTTTTTTTTTTAAATTGTTTTTTATTCATTTATTGTGTGAGTGTTCTGCTGCATATACATTTGCAGGCCAGAAGAGGGCAACAGATCCCCTTACAGATGGTTATAGCCACCATGTGGTTGCTGGGAATTGAACTCAGGATCTCAGGAAGAAGAGGCAGTGCTTCTAACCATGGAGCCGTCTCTCCAGCCCCTGGATTCAGTTTTTTTTTTAAATAATTTTTTTAAGATTTATTAATTTTTTTTATTTATACAAGTACACTGTCACTGTCTTCAGACACACCAGAAAGGGGCACAAGATCTCATTACAGATGGTTGTGAGCCACCATGTGGTTGCTGGGATTTGAACTCAGGACCTCTGGAAGAGCAGTCAGTGCTCTTAACCGCTGAGCCATCTCTCCAGCCCCTGGATTCAGTTTCTAACACCTACAGTGGAGCCTCAAAACCATGTATAACTCCAGTTCCTGGAGGTCTGACACTCTCTTCTGACCTCCATGATCACCAGACACAAAGGTGGTGTATAGACACAAGCAGGTTAAACACCCATATGCATAAAACAACAATAATTTGAAATATTTTATTTTCTGAGTGTGTGTGTCTCGAGTCAGTGGAAGCCAGAAGCATCAGATTTCCCTGCACCTGGGCTTTCAAGCTCTTGAGCACTGCCTAACGCAGGTGCTGAGGATTTAACTTGGACCCTGTGTAAAAGCAGAACAGGCTCACCATTGCTGACCCATCACTCCAGCCTTCCTTGTTTATTTTTTCCTCACTTTTAATTTTGAGGCATGGCCTCAGCAGGAGCCCTTGTTACCCTGGTTCTCACTCTGTAAAATACAGTGGTCTTGAACTCATGGACATCTACCCGCCTCTGCCTCCAGCCTGCTGAGATTAAAGACCTACTCTCCCACACACTACCCTGTGGTTTTGTTTTGTTTTGTTGTAGATTGTGTGACAGCCAGGGTAGCAGAGAGGGCTCAGGGCTTAGGATCCTTGCTTTCCCACAGGACTTGGGTTTCATTTCCAGCACCCACGTGGCAACTCACAACCATTGCCTCCTCAGCTCTAGGGGCATGTAACATGTTATTCCCATGTTACCCAGCACCTAAACTCATCTACAGATATTCCTATGTCTGTTGTACACACTTCTGGTCATCAAGGCAGATATGCACATAGTATAGACATAGGAAACATTCATACAAGTAAAAAAAATAAAATTATATATAGAAAGAATTTGAAGCCAGCCTTGTCTACATGGCTAGATCCAGGTGAGCCAGAGCTAATCGTAAGAAATATCTATCAGTTTAAGTCTTCTTCTCTGTACATGAGGGTGAGGTAACAGAAGAGGGAGTGAAATTAACCAATGTCCTTGAAGCTGCCATCATTGGTGTTCCTTGGTCATCTGCTGTAAAGTTCTGGGAACTGAACCCAGATCCTCTGCAACATGCTCTCTCTGCCGAGCCTTTTCTCCAAACCCCTCTTCCACAAGTTTGACTCCGTGATTATGTAAGTCCACGTTTTTGCTGCCCACATCAAGAGGGGCTGTTTGATAGGAAAGGAGGGCAGTGCTTGGAATTCCAGGAAACTATAGATGAGTTCGGACTCTTGGTGACTTTGGATGGGTGTAGTGCTCAGTAGTCCCCCAGTGTGTGTTGGGAACCTCACTTAATCTTATTTTATGTAGTAAACTGCATGTGTATCAGTCATTTGAGGAGTCTCTTGATACCATTCCAGTTCGTGGGAACTCTGTTTATATGTCCCTGAAAAGCCACACCATAGCCCCAGTGTCAGGACAGTCTGCCAAATGTTCAGCTAGTCCAGAGCTGGCATCTTTACCTCATGGGATACAGCAAAGAGAACAGATGCTATGCAATGGGTTTCCCAGAAGCTCCAGCGCTGCCCATCCCTCCCTTCAGGTAGCCCTGCTCTCTGGGAGGTTCTGAGTCTCCACCTTAGGATGGGGCGCAGAGAGCATTTCTAGTGCCTGCCTCTGTGTCTTCTGCTCTCGGGAGGAGCGGAACCTATAAGAATGGCTGGGCTCTCTCTCCAGGTGATAGCCCAGTTGTGTCTTTCATGTTGCTTTCTGTTTGTTGGTTATTCTGTGGTACTGAACATCAAACCTTTGACACCAACCTTAGACAGGGTGTCTATTCCTGAGTTAGGCCCTCAGTCCTACAGTGTGTGTGTTTGTGTGTGTGTGTGTGAGCTTTCTGCTCACTCTTTGAACCTGAGATCTCCCTGTCTCAGGCTAACATGTAGCTGGGGCACAAGTTAGTGCCCCACAGACTCCTGCTCTATTGTGATCTGAACTGTGAGTCTAGCTGGTATTGGTCCTTGGTCTTCCATTGGAAGTTGTTCCTCCTGGTTCTTTCCTTCTTTCCTCATCACTGGCACACAGGCCATCAGCTTTCCTCTGATCTTCTGACCCACTCACTTCTTTACTAAAACCATGGAAAGAGTGGACCCACGCCCACCACTTACACAAGTGACACAGAGAGTCCAGAACTATGCAGGTTTTATAAAAAGGTGTACCATGGGGTTTACAGTGAGGCCTGGCCGGAGTCGGGGGAATTGAATACACTGATGCTCCTGGTTAACGGTAATTGGATGTCCACCCCATATTCATGGCCCCAAAAACTTTGTTCTGGGATATCTGAACTAAAGAATGTGTGTGTGTGTGTGTGTGTGTGTGTGTGTGTGTGTGTGTGAGAGAGAGAGAGAGTGTGTGTGTGTGTGTGTGTGTGTGTGTGTGTGTGTGTGTGTGTGTGTGTGAAATCTTCCTGGTAGTACCTGTTGAGAGGTACAAGTGGGCTGTGGACCAGGAAGTGTGAAAGGAGCCTAAGTAAGAAGTAACAGAGAGTACAAGCATCGTCCATTACCCTGTCTTCAGCCATGTCTTTCTCAGGGCTTCAGTCAAAGCCTCTGGACCTGGAGGCCTCCTGCCTGCCCCCTCCTGACCCTCATCCTAAAGTTCAAGCTCCCTCCTCCAGGATGGCAGTTGCTGTAGCTCCAGGTCATGCACCCACACTGGGAGTCTGTCAAGTCTTCCCTCTCTGTGGCTTTGGCAATTCTTCCTCGGGCTCCACAGGAGTGATCCTTAATTCCAATGACACCTCCATCCCCCTAAGCTGTGCCTCATACAAGACTCTCTCTATATATGAAATCCACAAGAAGCCCGGGCTGAGAGGATTCAGTCCAGGAGCGACCTGGCTACTCATTCTATCCCCACACAGGAGGAAACTCTAGGAAAGACTCCGAAGGAACCTGGAGGAATGGATGAGGAGCCTTGGGCTAGTGTGAGGACCAGGATGGGATTTTCAGAGGCTGTGAGCCATAGGTGTATAGTAGGTGCAGAAGGGCAAGGACAGGTGGCCTCTGTGGCTGTAGAGGAGAGGTAGGGAGAGGGCAAAGTGAGATTGGACAGGTCAGGAATGCTGTCAGGTGCCATCCCCTGATGAAGCTGCTGCTGGGAGAAGGATACTTCAGAGAAGGGGACAAGAGGACAGTGAGATACTTATGGTGGGCTAGAGGAGCCCCTTGTTTAGGAGAAGAGGTTGACTGTGCACCCTTCTGCCCACTGCTGTTGTTGTCTTTCGCCTAAGTTCCTTCCTAGAACCTGTCATGAAGGTGTCTGTGGATGCGGACCTCCCAGTGTCCTGAGCAGAAGAGGAGGCAATACAGACAACACTGATCGGCTCCCAGGGCTCCCACCTCCTATACACATCCTGGACCCTTTTATGGTTTACCCACATGTCCTGATTTCATCCTGGTTCTGAGTAATGCATGCAAGTGTATGAGTGCACATGTGCAGTCTTAATGGAGTGATGTCACTTGTGCTGTCCGTGCTCCCCAAGAGCCAGAGTGTTGTTCTGGCTACTCTCATGTCAGCTGGACACAAGCCAGAGAATCTTTTTAGTTTTATTTATTTTATCTATGTGAATACACTGTAGTGTCTTCAGACACACCAGAAGAGGACACCAGATCTCATTACAGACGGTTGTGAGCCACCATGTTGTTGCTAGGAGTTGAACTCAGGACCTCTGGGAGAGCAGTCAGTGCTCCTGTCCGCTGAGCTATCTGTCCATCCCCCAAGCCAGAAATATTTTTGCAAAAGGAATCTCAATTGAGAAAATTCTCCTATCAGGTTTATGTGGTACACATTTCTTGATTGATTATGGACGTGGGAGGATCTAGCTCAGTATGACATTGTCCTGGGCTGATATTATAATATTATAGGCAAGAAGGCTGAGTAAGCCAGAATAACAAGATAAAGGGGTCCCGAGAGATGGCTCAGTGGTTAAGAGTACAGACTGCTCTTCAAGAGGTCCTGCGTTCAATTCCCAGCAACCACATGGTGGCTCACAAATATTTGCACTTGGTTTTGATGCTCTCTTCTGGTGTGTCTCAAGGTTGCTGCAGTGTAGTCATATAAATAAATAAATAAATAAATAAATAAATAAATAAATAAATAAATAAATAAATAGATCTTGTTTTTTTTCTTTTAAAAGAACAAGACAGGAAACAACACTTTTCCATAATCTCTGCATCAATTACCCCCCTGGGCCTTGTGTTTCTGCCCTGATGTCTCTGACTTACAGATATAAGATGAAATAAATGCTTCTCTGTGCCCACATCACTTCTGGTCATGATATTTTGTCACAGCCATAGAAATGCTAACCAGGACAACTGTCTGACGAAAACACAGTAGCAGGCAAGGGAAGTGCCCTTGTGAGCTGTTGTTTTAAGGAGTCAGAGAGACTCCAAAAACAATGTGAGCTCTTGTTTTCGCCTTCCCCTACGTCCCAGAGAGTTAAGGGAAGTCCTTCCTGCTGAAGACACATTTCAGTGTGGACATAGGATTCAGAGGACTCATGCTGGATTGGACTTGAAGGCTTCCTCACTGATCTGGCCAAGGTTAAGGGCATGGATCTGTAAGTCAATGTCACAGGCCCTCCACAGTGGAGAGGGTCTGAGCCTCCTCTGATGCTTGAGGATATGTGAAGATGCTAGGACTGGTCCTCCAGCGGCTGCAGGTGGGACTCTTGTCACCGCCCAGCTCATGTCCTTTGGAAGTGTAGTTTATAGATCCCTTCTTTCTACTCTATTCTAAAAGTTGATTCATTCACTGTGTGGGGTCTCCTTCCTAGTTAGCTACACTTTCTGCAGCTTGGAGCAGTTTGGTACACAGGAGACCCCTTCCCATCCCCAACACAGAACACAAACAAACAAAAGGTTAGATAAAAATAAAAGAACCACAATGGAGCCATTTATGGTGGGGCATGCCTTATAATCCGTCATGCTTGGTGGGGATTGGGGGATGGACAGAGATGAGGGTGGGAACACAAGTGTCAGGAGTTCAAGACCAACCTAGTTTGTACGATGGATTTGAGAGGCCAGCCTGGATTACATAGAGCATAAAATGTATCTCAAAGGCAAAAATGAATTAAAACAACAAAAACAAGGGAAGCTGACTTTCCTATGAGGTTTTTCACACTAGTTTAGCTGTAATTCCAGTCTCTTGGAACCTTTTGTTTGATACTGCGTGTGGGGTATCTTTCTCCTGTGCAACTCTGCATACAAGACAGCAATGCAGTCCCGGGGAGGTTTACTCAAATATTGTGAATTCGAAGAAGGGCAGGGGCAAAGACTACACCGCTGTGTATCCTCAGTTCAGCGATCCTTGCAGACCAGTGCCGAAGTCACGTGACCCAGAAACTTGTCCAAGGAGGCATGCATCTCCGGGCTGAAGTCTCCGGGATAGTGCCGGGCAAGAGTCACCAGCAGACAGTGGCTAAAGAACTGAAGAACGAGAAGCGCCCCGCCTTGGGTTTATCTCTCCGGAACAGCGAGCCTTGAAGGGACCCACATATCCAGCAAGGGCGGGTGCAGCTCAGTCACAGGACTCACCTGAAAGTTAGCAGGGTCCACGCGGAGCTCGTGTGCGTGTAGGTCACTGAGAGCAGACAGAGAACCAGGCAGGTCGTCCAGGTGGTGGGCAGCGAGTGTCAGTGCATCGGCCACCTTTTGGGCATGGGCTTTAACCTGGCTGGAACCTGGTTTCAGGTCCAAGTGTGGGAAGTAGGTTTTGGTGGATGGGAAAGCCAGGAAAGTCCTGTGGAAAGATTGAGGGTTGGACGCAACCGGACCCAGAGGTAAGGAGAACCCGCTTTCACCTCGCAGTTCATTGGAAGGTGAGCCCGAGGGCGTACCTCTCCAAGGCCTCGGTCGTGTAGATTCCAACATTGCTACCCATCTTCTTCCAGAGCGCGAGGACCAACCTGTGATCAGTTTGGGACAGAGCCATCTTCACTGAACTGTGGCTGTGCGCTCCGTGCCCTGGCTTCGCCCTCTGTGCCCCCTGGCTGCGCTCCAAGAGGTTCTGAAACCCATGAAGCCGCCAGGGGGCGCTGGATCGTTGTAGGTTACTTGGGAGTTTCCTTGACAGGCAGCCCTCTGTCTCTCTAGGCTCCTTTTCCAAGCCATACATTTCAAAGTATTTCCTGTACGGATAATGGCATCTAATATATACTATCAGATTACGATGGACTTTAATGTCTAGTTTGGCACTGTCTGCTTATCCTGCGCCCCACCCCTACCCCGGAGTCCTTAAGACACTTCGTATATTTTCTTTCCGTTCTTACTCATTTTGAAAAGGATTGACTTGTCTTTCTTCTTGGTGCATTTCTCCTTGGAGGAGCACATACCCATACTTACCTTTTTTTCCCTTGAGCACGTCTCCTTTCGTTAAATATTCCATAGTTAAATCTGCATTTAAAGGGGCTGGAGAGATGGCTCAGCAGTTAAGAGCACTGACTGCTCTTCCAGAGCACCGAGCTCACATTCCCTGCACCCACGTGCCTGCTCCCCGTTGTCTGTAACTTCAGGTCCAGTGGATCTGAAGCCCTCTTCTGTCTCCCACAGACATGCAAGCGATGCATGGGTATCCATGCAGCCAAAACGCCCACGAGTGTAAAATAAAATAAGAGATTTAAATCTACATTTAAAAGCCCTTCTAATCTAGGTCTTGTGGGCAGGTACAGATTATTCCTAGCTTTCAAGAGGCAGATGCCAAAGGATCTCTGTTAGTTCAAGACCATCCCTGTCTACAACATGTTGCTTTCCAGGACAGTAAGGGTATATGAGGCCCTGCCTGACTCTGCATGCATACAAGTATGTATGTACTATTTACGTGTATATATATATGTATGTATTACGTATGTATGTACATATCCAACCCTGAGTTCAATTCCCAAACACTGCATAAACTGGGCATGGAGGCACATATCTGTAATTTCAGCATTCAGGGGTAGAAGCAAGAGGATCGAGAGTTCCAGGGCGGGCTGGAGGGATGGCTCAGCAGTTAAGAGAACCTCTCAGTGGTCTTGAGGTCAACTCCCAGCAACCATACAGCTGCTCACAAGCATCTGTAGTGGGATCCAATGCCCTCTTCTGGTGTGTCTGAGACAGCTACAGTGTACTCATTTATAATAAATAAATAAATCCTTAAAAATAAGAGTGCCAGGGCATCCTTGGCTATTTAAAATATTTGAGGCCAGCCTAGGCTACATGAAGCTCTATTTGAAAGAAAGAAAGAATGAATGAATTAAGGAAAGAAAGAAAGAGAGCAAGAAAGAGAGAAAGGAAGAAAGAAAGAGCAAGCAGGCATTTCTGGATGGGCTCTCTGTTGCCTACCCACATGCTCATATGTTGTCTGTTTTTAGCTGTTTTTCCAGTAGATCCCACACTGAAGTAAGGGAGGTATTAAGAACTTTTCTAGGGTTTGGGGATTTAGCTCAGTGGCAGAGTGTTTGCCTAGCAAGCGCAAGGCCCTGGGTTCGGTCCCCAGCTCTGAAAAAAAAAAAAAAAAAAAAAAAAGAACTTCCCTACCTGAGAGAGCGTGTGATTCTTTGGCTTGGGAGAAAAGACATGGCTGTCATTGAGGAGCTTGGGATGGACTAATGCCCAGACTCAGAAGCCATGTGTCTTTGTGTGTGTGTGTGTGTGTGTGTGT
Source organism: Rattus norvegicus (assembly GCF_021556685.1). NCBI lineage: Eukaryota > Metazoa > Chordata > Mammalia > Rodentia > Muridae > Rattus > Rattus norvegicus. The sequence goes on from NC_141543.1 coordinate 21,329,722, forward strand.
GTGTGTGTGTGTGTGTGTGTATGTATGTGTGTGTGTGTGCATCCATTTATGCTTTTTAGCTCTGAACTTAGTCCCATATTTTTGGTTGTGAATCTAGCCTTTAATGGCTGACCTACCTCTCCTGCCCCTGATCCTTGTCTTTACTGCCCCATGGCTAAATGTGCTGGAGGCTTCCCCACACCAAACATGACACCGTACATGCAGAGAGACAGGCACACAGGCTGCTTCCTACTCAGGCTTTATTCAAAGACCAAGAGGTATAGGTGCAAGGGAGGGAAGAAGGGCCTGGTCAGAAGGCAAGCCCGGCAGGAGGCGGCTTAACGGTACTTGGAGGTCAGCACAGTGCTCACAGAGGCAAGGAATTTGTCCAGAGAGGCGTGCATGGCGGGTGTGAAATCTCCAGGGTGGTGGCAAGCCAAGGTCACCAGCAGGCAGTGGCTCAGGAACTGCAAAGACAGGAAGGGTCAGTCCCTAGTAGTAGACACCCTGCTGGGTAAGCTCCCCTTCCTGGAACACTGTGTTCCCTGCCCTGGGCATGAGGAACCCCTTCCCCCTCCCCCTGTGCCCCTCACCACTGCCCCAAGGGATCCTTGGAGGTCCCAGGTGCCCCCTGCCAGGTCTGAGCTCACACCTTGAAGTTGACAGGATCCACACGCAGTTTGTGGGCATGCAGGTCGCTCAGAGTGGACAGGGCACCAGGCAGGTCTTCGACGTGGTCTGCAGCTTTGGCCAAGGCATCAGCAACCTTCTTGCCGTGAGCCTTGACCTGGGCAGAGCCGGGGCTTACATCAATGTGAGAGAAGTAGGTCTTGGTGGTGGGGAAGGCAGCGAACATCCTGTGAGGAGAGATAAGTTGAGGCCACGGGAAAGCACACTTAGGAGCTGCCCACTGAGTCCCTGGTCCGGTTTGGATCCTGCTGTCCTTAAAGAACAGGGTCCTGATCTCACCTCTGTAGGGCCTCCTCGCCATATTCACCACCATGGCCACCAATCTTCCCCCAGCAGTTCTTGATGTTGGTTTTGTCATCTGCAGAGAGCACCATGATTGCTTCCTGAGTCTATCAGAAGGAGAATGTATTGACCCTGCAGCAAGTTTCATTTATATGTGCAGGAGGTAAGGACACGCCCTTGGAGCAGCTGTCATTGGCTGGCCTGTGATTGCTCTCCCCAGCAAGGCTTGTCAGGACCCTGAGAGGCTGGGCTTGGGGATCGCCTCCCCTGGGTGCGGGGAATCCTTATCAGTTGCCCAGAGGCTTCTTGCCTCTCCTATGTCTCCAATGACTGGTGCTTGGGAAGAAGTTAGGATCCCCCTGCCTTGGGCAGAGAATCGAGTTGCTCAAACCAAACTGAACCAGTGCCCATTCCCTACCCCCTCCTCCCACTGGGTCCCAGCTTCACACACCCCTTCCCAGCCCACACCCTGCTTCTGACCTCAGCCCCAGGCTTCACCCTTTTTCTGAGAAAACAGATAGGATGCTAGCGACCCACTGAGCAGCTCTCTCCCTGTCCTTTTTCCTCTCTTCCCTCTCTGTTCCTCTTTGTCTGCTCTCTCCTCCCCTGGCTCCTCGTTTCTTTTCTTTTCCCTCTTTCTCCTTTTCCTCCTTTTGTGTGACCGGGTCTTGCTCTAGTGTCCAGGCTGGCATGGACTCTGACTTCATCTCCCAGCTCAGCCTTCTGGGTCCAGGGAACTGCAGGGCTGGTCAGCAGACTCTTTGTGACTTAGCTGCCCAGTGCTACTGTGGATGAATAAGGCAATGCTGAGAGCTGGTGTCACACAGGGGGAGCCTCAGGTACTGGTGGCTTAGGCAGGGGGAGTGTTTGAGCCCAGATGTTGAAGATTGCAGCCTCTCCAAAGAGAGACTCCATGTTTACAACAGAAGCAGTCAGTAATACAGAAGCTGGGTTGTAAGCGGATAGCACAATGCTGGCTTTGCATGAGGAAGGTTCTGGCTCCAGTCTCCTGCAGTGCAAAGAGAGGGGGAAGAATGACAACAGGAACATGAGGCAGTGGTCAGTGGAAACTCCTGGGCTCAGTTCCAACTTCCCTGACTTGGGGTGAGGGAGAAAGCAGAGGGATTAACTCCCTAATTGAAATCTCATTAAAAAGAAATGTCTGGGGAGTCTAAATGCCTATCCATTTCTTTTTTGTCCTCCCTTCCTCCCATCCTCTCTCTCCCTCCTCATTTCATCCTTTCCCTTTTATCTAGTCCCCCCTGCTTTTTATCCTTGGCACTGCTATTTTATAGCCTCCTCTGGTCTTTACACCCCACATTGTGGGGGCCAGCCGTGAACTTTTTTTTCTCCCTTTGTGCTTCCATTGATGTTGAACTCTGATCTTACTGCTTCAGCCTCTCAAGCTTTGGGGTAACAGTTGTGCACCAGAACACCTAGGTTGCTTTCTTTCAAAGCTGAACTTGCCCTTGAATGACTTATTCAACTCATTGTGGAACTGCCTCAGTTTCCATAGTAGCTGGGACCATTACCCTAAAGCTTTGTTTTGCTTTGCTCAAGGTTTAGCTGCTTTGGGTCAATTCAATGATATTTTAGTGGAGGTGGCACATCTTAGGACATTCCTCCTCAGTTAGCTGAGAGAACCAGCCTGAGAAGGTTGGCCTTCCCAGGGTATAGAAACTTTCCAGCTGTTTCCACTTGTTCCCCTCTCCTATTGCAACTGCAGAAAAGTCCTTGGGCCCAAACAGTGGAACCAGGGTTAAAGCTGACAAGCTAGTGACACAAGCACCCCAGACAGATAGGTTGCCACCCAGACAGCCTTTATTCAGGACTTGCAGGTATGGAATGGAAGGAGGGACTGGGAGGGCAGGTGTTCTGTGTCTAAGGTTCTGGTTCAGTAGTATCTGGAGTTCAGCGCCTTAGCCACAGGTCCCAAAAAGTATCCAGAGAGAAGCCACCTCTGGGGTGACTTCATCTAGCTGGAGGCTGACATCATCAGATATTATGAAAAGAGGTACCATTGGCCATTTGTCAGGGACAGTGGAGAGCTCCTACATTCATTTTCTGGAATCTTTGGGGTTGGGTTCAAGTTCTTAGACCTCCACCTGTTTATCTTTCTAGTTCTACCTGCCTCCTTGCTGCCTTTGAAGTTGGCCTGTGACACACACAGCTAGAGGACATGTCAGAGCTGACAAGAGAGTGGGGAAATTGTTCATTCCGTTCACTTCGTGGCATAGTGCATGGGCTGCCCTTTGGCCTCGGGTCTTGACTTAGACAGAGTCCGGGTTCTGATTGCAGTTGGGGAGGAAGGTCTTGAGGAAATTCCTGAACATCCTATGAAGAGAAGTAGTGGTGGCAGGTAAAGGGGAGTGGGCAAGCACAGTTAGGAACTGCAGACAGGACTGAAGGGTAGTATTTGCTGTTCAACCCAGGAGTTAGAGCAGGGGACAGGGCAGGAGGGAACCTCCTAACAATAATCAGACCCACACCTTTCTCCCTAGCCCTCGATAGCCCCAGTGTTGTTACCACCAACAGAGAGAACCATGGTGGGTTCTTTTCTGACTCTGTGTCTGAATGGATTTGTGGAACACTGCATGTTTATGTACAGTGTGCAGAAGATGGATGGACATGGATGAGGTAAATAAAGTATCTCGGTAGGTATGAGTGTAGCCAGTTTCCTGGTCTGAGCTCATTAATCTGGGGTGTGCCTTACTGAGACAGTACAGATGGGTGGGGTCAGGGTTTGATGAAGCTCCCACAGCTGCTTTAATGAAATCTCTCAGTACTGTGCAGGCAGAGTCCCGGTTTTCTTTCTTTCTTTCTTTCTTTCTTTCTTTCTTTCTTTCTTTCTTTTCTGTAAACTATCATTCATGCCTTCTGTTTCTTGCACAGTTTCTAGAATTTTTTTTAAAAAAGTATGGATAGAGTTTATTCAGGGCATGGGGAGGGGAGTTAAGAGGGTAGTGGGGGCAGAGAGAGAGAGAAAGAGAGAGAGAGAGATTGAGGAGAGAGGAGAGAGAGAAGAGAAGAAGTAGAAGAGTAAAGGCTGTCCATTAGCATGTGGAGAGAAGGGAGAAAGGGGGAAGAGGGTAAGAGCAAGGGAACAAGAGAGCAAGAGCTTCTAGAAACTTCTAAATGCACAATCCAACCTTATGTGGCCCAGACTCAGACTGGCTTGGGGAGAGGAGTACAATATTTAAATTTTTAAATTACATTGCTTGCTTGCTTGATTGTGTGCATATGTGTGCACACCAGTGTACAATGGCCCATGTTTGGGAGTCAGAGGACAACTTGTGGGAGTCGTTCTTTCCTTCTATCATGGCAGTCTTGGGGGATTTAACTTCAGTCAGCAGGCTTATGGCAAGTGCTTTTACTGGCTCAGCCGGCGCACTGGCAGGCAACCTTATATGCCTTCGTGTATGGTATTTTCCCATACTAAAGCTATTACTTGTACTTGTAAGCAACAGAGTGTGTGAAGCTTCCTTCCTCCCTCTGGTCTGCTAGTTCTCAGGCAATTCAGGGTAACAGGCCCTCAGCACCAGCTACTGGAGTTCAGGGAGCCATGGACAGGGTATCCCTTTTCAGACCTGGCATTGTGAAAGACAAGGACTAGTGCTCAGAATACTGATGGGTGCCATCCTGGAGACTGGATGGATTCAGTGTTTACAGAGCTCTAGAACCTTGATCTCTTTAGCCTTTTTCTTTGCAAGCAAACCACAGGAGCCCGTGATTTTTGCTTCCTAGCCAACCTGGGCCTGGAGTGTGGAGACAAGACTTGGATGAGGACACCTCATGGAATTGAGCCCCGAAATTTAAGTGTCTAGGCTCGGGTGGAGAGCTACTGTCAGGTATCTACTGTGTGTTGTGACCTCAAAATAATTTTAAAAAGCCAGAGGGCTCATAGCAGTTTGCCCTTTAGCTCAGACATGCACAGAAACAACCAGCTTGTCAATGGGATCCGTCTGCCACATGTGGCCATCAGCAATCCCCACTCTCCCTATGCTGTGAAGCTCCGAGGGAGAGGACACCTGCAGAGAGAGAGCATACTAGGAAGGAAGAGGAGTGGGATCCTGGGCCCCCCAACTCTACCAGGCTTCAGGTCATACACTCGATCCCAGGAGCTTGGTTCCACATTTGTTAGTGAAAGTCCAGAGGAGTGGCTGCTAGAAGTCCCAACAAGGGAGAGGAGGGGAGAACGGAGCATGAGGAAATGTGTTTGGGAATGGTATGATGTGCTTTCGTGCCAGATTTGACTTGGAAAAGAATACACTCACCTGCCCCCATCCAAGCTCTCCCTCTACCCCAAGGTCCTCCAGGGACATAGGAAGGTAAACCTTCAGTGGGCATTTAAGAAGTCTAGGAGACTCTCTGAGGGATACTGACCTTCTTTGCCCAGCAACAGAGAGGTAACCTGTCTAGCTCTCCAAAAAGTCACACAGCATTTTGAAGCCTCTGCTAATCGGTGTGCACAGACCAAGGCTTAGCAGTATTTCTCTCCCAGGACCAGAGAACTTATCCTCCTCCACCTGCGAGATCTCCACAGTGAATTCACCCTGCAGATGGGAGGCCAGTACCACCCTGGAACACGGGAAGCAGTTATAGGAAGAGAGACAGGCCATCCTTTCAGCCGCTGACTCTCCCCGAATATGCCCACCTGATGTCGGCTGGATAGGTTCACAGGAAAGTTGGCAGGGTCCCCAGGAAGCAGCAGAGCTTGTAAAAGCTGCACATGGTTGGTTCCGATGGGGCAGAACCACATACATAGTCACAAATACACATCATCTGAGGTTTAACTGCAGCACCTCTTTTAACTAAACACACATTTAGTTGTGGGACTTCTTGGTGTTTGTGAATAGTGAGCAGGTAGGGCAGCCATGTGGTTCCCCCAACCTTAACTGCCAAGCGCCCGGTGGAAACCTCAGGTGAGCCTTGTGCCCCACATCCCTGACAGGGTAAGGCTGGTCTTGGCTTGCTTCCTGGGGACCACCTGCCATCTCCATGCAAGTTGCAGTTGCTCCCCTAAATGTGCTTGGTGGCGGACAATCAGAAGCAATGTGGCACACTCTCGGGGGTGTTGAGTTTGGCACAGGAGTGGAATGCTCTAGGGGCCACAAGGATGAGCCTCTTCATACAGCGCTCCCACACATGGCCCACCCTGATCTGCTGAGCTTAGCAGGAACACAGAGCCCAGCCCCTCTGCATGTCTGCAGAGACATGCCTAGAGAGAGGCCAAAGGATGGGGCTTCTGTCATAGACTCAGTCTTGCGTATGCCTTCCCTTTGAACTCGCAGAAGCTGTAATTACTCCTATGAAGGCAGTTACTGGAAAATTGTTATCCTTTAGGGACAGGCACACCCCCTACCTGCTTGGGGGGCAGAGTTGTGAAGTTGTAACATCGGACTTTAAGGAATTCCTGACATCCAGCCACCACACTGTGTGAAGCGATTTGGGAAGATGAGGAGAACTCCAGCTGCAGCTGTGACTGTGGGGTGCTCTGCTTCCTGCCTGCTCTGACTCTGGGGTTCTCAAGATCCTCCCCCAAACACCTTAGGAATGTCTTCTAGTCCGTGTTTAACTATAGTGTTCCTGCCAACCCCCGGTGCATCCTGTAGCATCCCCATCCCTGTTTCCCTCTGAGACTGAATACACAGGACCAGTTATTTCTTTCGTCAACCATTTATTGGGGATTCTGGGAAAGACCTCAGGGAGGGTTCAATGAAGGGGAGGAAAGAGGTCATAGCTGGTCTTGGACTCGCGGCGATGGCACTTAGCGGTACTTCTCAGTCAGGACAGAAGACAGGATGGACATGAACTTGTCCCAAGCTTCGTGGACCTCAGGGGTAAAGTCGGCGGGGAAGTGTGCAGCCAGTGTGACCAGCAGACAGTGAGACAGGAGCTGCGGAGGGAAGGGAAGTTCAGTGCTCAGTGCAGCAGAGACCCAGCCCACTTTTCCCCTTGTCTCTTTCTCTGCTGACCTCTCCCTCCATTCTCACAAACTCACCTTGAAGTTGACCGGGTCCACACGCAGGATGTAGGCGTGTAGCTCGCTCAACTTAGTCAAAGCACCAGAGAGGTTGTCGATGTTCTTAACCGCATCACCCACAGCGGCCAAGATCTTGGAGCCGTGGGCACGCAACTGCTGAGACCCATGGTGCAGGTCGAAGTGTGGGAAGTAGGTCTTCGTCTGGGGGTAGCTGCTGAAGAGCCTGGGGGGGGGGGTCGGGAGAAAGCGTTAGTTTTACAAGTGTTGGTTAGGGGAGGCTAGGACCCAGGCTCTTGCCTTGGGCTCAAAATTCAAGGTGTACACAATTTAAAAGACCTACGAGACAGAAAACAAAATAGTATTTTACACAGTGTTTAAGGAAACGAAAAAAAAAAGTACGTTGAATAATACAAAAAGCATCTGGAGAGATGGCTCAATGGTTAAGAGTATTTACCGCCCTGAAAAGAGCTCACAGCTAACTCTCTGTAACCAAGGTGCAAGGGGATCTGATGCCTCCACTAGCACCTATTCTCTCTCTCTTTCTCTCTCTCTCTCTCTCTCTCTCTCTCTCTCTCTCTCTCTCTCTCTCACACACACACACACACACACACACACATACACAGAGTAAATAAATCTTTTCAAAACAGCCCCAAGAATGATGTTTCTATTTCCTGTTATCCAAGGCTTCATGTGGCTAGGCCCTGTATCTCCTCTCTGTCTGTAGCTGGTTCATTCATCCATTCATTCCTATTCATTCAACAAATACCTGAGGAGCCACATGGAAGACTCTGAGGTCTGTGGTTACCAGTCCACCTCTTCTAGCAGCTTGTCTGCCTGCCCGGACCCCCTCCCCAAGAGCATGGAACTCACGGTCCTCTCTACATTTTTTTCTCTTTGCTTCTGTCCTTAAGGTCCTGACCACACCTCATGACCTCTCTTCAATGACTTCTCACTGTCTTCTCCTTGTCATTTTGGTCTTACCCGTCCCTCTTCTGACCCATTTACTCAAGCCGTGGTGCCTGGACTTACCTCTCCAGAGTCTCAGTGCCAATGGGCTCTGCATGAGGCGCCATTTTGTCCCACATGGACATGATGATAGCTCTCTCATTCTTCATCAGAGACATGGTGGCGGCGGTAAAGGCTGGAGGCTGTGCTAGAGCTGAATGAACTCAAGATTGGCCTGATGGTGCTCAGCCACAGTGTCTCCTTATATACACATGGTCAGGGGCCTGTCAGGCCATTGGTTAGGAGAGGGGAGGGGGCTTGCAGGGTGGAGCCTGTTATCAGAGCCAGCAACAATGGGAATCAGGGCCTGTGGGACTGTGAGGGCAAGTGCTATCGTCCCTGCCCAACCCCCCATGGCCTTAGGAGGGGTGTTGGAGTACCACACAGAATCCAGGAGAGATAGGGGCCCAGCCATGTCAGGAGGTCCCTTCCTGTGTCCAGATCTGCACTGTCCTTCCTCATTTCAGAATCACAAAATTGTCTGTGCCATCCCTGTCACCTAGTTTCTGTGACTCTTGGGTTCCCTCCAGGGAAGCAATAGTCCCTCTCACTCACTCAGCACCGAGGGAAGATCATGGAAGTCCGCTCCCACCAGGAGGAAGGGACGGGTCAACAAAAGAAAACGGTCTTCAGCATAGCCCTCCATTCCAACCAGTTTCCAACAAAACGCACGACTCTTTTAGTTTGACCTGCGGTTGGGTTGCTTTGTTCACTGTCCTGGATCCACACAGATGTAGTTCCACCATTGCCACAGCCTCCACAGCCACCCATTTGAGGCCTCCTCTTCCTCTTGCTCCTAACCCAAGCCACACTAATTCATCGTTTCCAAAAAAAAAAAAAAAAAAAAAAAAGTGCGCCTAACTGGAACCAGACGGCGTTGTATTCTTTTAAGACTGGCTTTCTTTCCCCTCGCACAACGTTCTGCAGACTCGTCGGCTCCCGCGTTTATTGGCAGTGGGCTATTTTTCATTTCGTGGTGTGAATATACAGCAGTTTATCCTCCGTCCACATCCCGAGAGAGGTCTCTGAGTGAGCACAGAACTCCTTTCCTCTACACCCGTTTCTGTAGATTCATCTGTATCTGACGGCAGAAGTCCTGGGAAATGCAAAGTGTACATTTAACTTTATAAGGAGTTTGACACACTGCTTTCACGAGTGTCTTTACTGTCCTATACTCCTATGTATCAACAACAGCGTCTTCGAATCCTAGCTGTTTGACAGGTAAATAGCAATATAGCATTGTGGCTGAAAACTGCGTTTTTCCAATGGCCAGTGATGGAAGATCTGTGTGCCTGTTTGCCACAAGCTTACTGCTCAAGCATTTTGCCTACCTATAAAAGGTACCTTGTACACGTTTCAGCTGGGCCATTTTCTTAACTAGTGGTTTATGGGCATTCTGAATGTGATCTGGATGCATTATTTTTCGGGTTGGGGGAGGGTCAGATATGCTTTTTTTGCAAATACTTCTAGGTTTTCATTTCCCAGTTCGTCTTTAACTTTTTTTCATGTATCATTTGTTTTGTGTGTGAAGGGCTCACGTGTGCTCATGTGTGGAGGCCAGAGGATGACTACCTCACACTGTTAAGCCTGGTTTTACGTGCCTGTACCCACTATGGCATCCTACCCAGCCCTCAGTTCATTTTAACAGTATTTTTTTTTTTAAACAGAGTCAATGTTTTAATTTGGATCAAGTCGAATTAATCAAGCTTCTACTTAGTACTCATTCTTTGGGGGTGGACTTAGTATTCTTTGGGGGTGGACTTAGTGGTGAATGATTTTTTTTTTTTTTTGGTTCTTTTTTTCGGAGCTGGGGACCGAACCCAGGGCCTTGCGCTTCCTAGGTAAGCGCTCTACCACTGAGCTAAATCCCCAGCCCCAGTGGTGAATGATTTTAATGCCAACACACAGGAGGCAGAGTTAGAGGCATCTGGGTGACCCTGAGGCCAGCCTGGTCTGCATAGCAAGTTCCAGGTCAGCCAGGGCTACCTAGTGAGATGATATCACAATTAAGCTAAGTGGAAGAAAGAATTCCCACCCCGTTTCTTGAGTCAAGGTCTTACTGTGCAGCATTGGCTGTCCTGGAACTACATAGCCTGCCTATGTAGACCAGGCTGGCTCTTTTAGATCTGCCTGTTTCTACTTCCCTAGTGCTGGGATTAGAGGTGTGGGCCATCATGCCCAGCTTAGGAAAGAATTCTTTTTTTCTTTTTCTTTTTTTCGGAGCTGGGGACCGAACCCAGGGCCTTGCGTTTGCTAGGCAAGCGCTCTACCACTGAGCTAAATCCCCAACCCCAGAAAGAATTCTTTTAAAACCATGCTTAAACATTCACTGCCTAACCACAAAACACAAAGATTTTTTCTTATATTTTCTTCTAAAGGTTTCATGTTTGTATAGGTGATTCATTTTGAGAGCTAATTTTTGTAGGAAGTGTGAGGGTTAGGACTGTATTATTATTATTATTATTATTATTATTATTATTATTATTATTATTATTATTTGGTCCATAGATGTCTGTTCCACTGTCAGTTGTTGCAAAGTCTCTAATGTTTCCATGAAATTCACTTCTCACACTGATTGGCAACAAATGTTTAAGCAGGGGCCCTGTGCTTGCCTAGCATGCCTGAGGCTCTGAATTCAGTCTTCAGCTGTAGTCTCCCCCACCCCATGCTAATTAGCTGCGGTTTCTCTGCATCTTGGCCAAGACAGAGTGCAAACATTAATTAGCCATATTTTCACTACGTTTTAATTATTTGTTGTGCCATGGCACACAACTGGAGGCCAGAGGATACCTTTCCAAGGTCTACTGTTGTCTTCAACCATGTAGATCCTAGGGATGGAACCCTGGCCAACAGGTGTGGCAGCAAGTGCCTTTACCCACTGAGCCTTCCTGCTGTTTTTGTAAGACAGTTTCCCCGCCTGCCCCTCTATGTTTGATTTACATATCCACATTTAACCATAATGATACTGCCTTGATTACTATAGCTTTAAGGCTTAAAGTTGGGTAATATCTTGCGGAATAAGAGAAATAATTTTTATTCACTATTTTATTTTTATTTTTTATTTCTATTTTATTTTTGTTTTTTTGAGACAGGATTTCTCTTTGTAGCCTTGTCTGTCCTCAAACTCATTCTGTAGGCCAGGCTGGCCTCAAACTCACAGGATCCACCTGCTTCTGCTTCTGCTTCTGCTTTCTGAGTGCTGGGTTAGTGGTCTGTGCTACCACTGCTTGGCAAAAGTTATCCGAAGTATGTTTTTAAAATTATAACCCAGGGGGTTGGGGATTTAGCTCAGTGGTAGAGTGCTTGCCTAGCAAGCGCAAGGCCCTGGATTCGGTCCTTAGCTCCGGAAAAAAAAAAAGACAAAATAATAAAATTATAACCCTGGGGTGGTTATTAATTATAACTTGTGGGGTGGTGGTGGAGAGATGGCCCAGTGATTAAGAGCACTGACTGCTCTTCCAGAGGTCCTGAGTTCACTTCCTAGCACCCACATGGCGAATCACAACTGTCTGTAACTCTAGGATCTGACACTCCCACATAGACATACTCACAGGTGAAACACAATGAACATAAAATGAAAGCAAATAAATTTTTAAAAATCATAAAGAGGGAAGTAATTGTAAAAGGGGCAAAAAAATTCTAACAAACAGTATTGTAACTTTTAAAAACTGACTTCTTTTACTTAGCATGATACTCTATTGAGTTCTCATTGTGCAGTTGGTTCCTTTGTGTTTATTCCCTTACTTATATTTATTATTTCTATTAATGTGTGTGTGTGTGTGTGTGTGTGTGTGTGTGTGTGTGTGTGTGTGTGTGGTTGCAAAGGTCTGACAACACCAGATAACTTGGAGCTCAGAGTTACAGGGGTAACTGACATGGGTGCTGGAAAACTAAACTAAACTTGGATCCTGTATAAGATTAGCATGTGTTCTTTTTTAAAAAATATTATTTATTTCATGTACATGGGTTCACCGTAGCTGTCTTCAGACACACGAGAAGGGGGCATCATATCTCATTACAGATGGTTGTGAGTCACCATGTGGTTGCAGGGATTTGAACTCAGGACCTCTGGAAGAGCAGTCAGTGCTCCTAACCACTGAGACACCTCTCCAGGCCCTCCTTTTTATTTGTCAATGTGAATATACAGCTGTTTATCTTTTTATTAGCTAATGGATTTTTGACTATTTCCTCAGAGGAGACAAACACCACCAGATGTTGATGATGATTGTGTGTGACCCCAGCCTTTGGGAGGCAAAGTCAAGCAGATTACCACACATTGGAGGCTGGGCTACCCAATAAATTCTGCTCACCACCCTGAGTTACAGTGTGAGACTTGTATCAGAAACAAACAGACAAATGTGGTAAAACATACCACTTACAGCCACTTGGGTGGCCATAATAAAAAAGACAAGATAAATAAGGATTTTAGTCCCAGCACTTGGGAGGCAGAGGCAGGCAGATCTCGAGGAGTTCCAGGCCAGTCTGGTCTGCAGAATGAGTTCCAAGACAGCCAGAGCTACACAGAGAAACCCTGTCTTGAAAAACAAGCAAGCAAGCAAACAAACAAACAGACAAAATAAAAATGCTCGAGAAGGGGGTTGGGGATTTAGCTCAGTGGTAGAGCACTTGCCTAGCAAGTGCAAGGCCCTGGGTTCCGTCCCCAGCTCCGAAGAAAAGAAAAAAGAAAAAAAAATGCTCAAGAAGATGTAAAGAAACCGCAGTCTTGATAAGATGCAATGGGGCGCACTGGGAAGAAGTTTGGTAGTTCCTCAAAAAGTTAAAGGCAGTGTGCAGAGTGTGGTGGCCCATACCTTCCATCCCAGAACTAGGGAGGTAGAGGCAGGAAGATCTTGGTTAGCTTGAGACCAGCCTGGTCTATGTAGGGAGTTCCAGGACAGCCAGGGTTATCTTATGTAAAAAGATCCTGTCCATAAACAAACAAACAAACAAATGAATGAATAAACAAATGAATAGACCAATGGGCAGCCAGCCAGCCAGAGGGATAGATGGAAGTTAAAGGTGGTCTTACCATATGGTCCGGTTGTATTTCCATTACTGAATACACTCAGGAGAAATGAAACATGGGGGAAGTGTGTTCATAGCGAGCGCATCACTATGGGTTGTTTCTTTCCAATGCAACAGTTGGGGTTGGTTGGGGATTTAGCTCAGTGATAGAGCGCTTGCCTAGCAAGTGCAAGGCCCTGGGTTCCGTCCTCAGCTCCAGGGGAGGGGGGTGTACAACAGTCATTATCTTTTTGATCATTTAGAATAGCCAATAAACTGCAGGAATACAGTTGTTCAAGCCTCTCTTGAAACTATGGGCTCTAGTGTAACCAACTGCTGGCCTTCAGTCAGGGCCATTGCAACAATATTACCAATCACACCCTGAAGTGGAAACAACCCAAATGTCCTTTCTTCTCTCTCCTTCCTTTCTTTCCCCACTGCAACTCTGACAGGGTCTCACGCATCCCAGGTTAGCCTCAATCAAACTCCCTAGGTAGCCATGGGTGACCCTGGACTTCTGATCCTTCTGCCTCTACCTGCTGAGTGTTGAGACTGCATCACAATCTGTTTGTGTGGTGCTGGGGATTGAGGCCAGGGCTTCCTTCCTTCATGTATGCCAGGTAAGCACTTTTCCAACTGAGCCACATGCCCAGTCCTGACACATGCACTTTCAACGTTGGAAAAAGAACGGGGGACTTTTCCAATTGACGGTCAATGTGCATTTCTGCTGGGGGTGAGAGTTTCTCTCCCCAACATCTGGCACAGCTGGTCTTAGTGACCTTTATTTTAGCCTTTCTGGTCAGGTTGCAGTAATTCTCTCCTGGTTTCCATTTCCTTTCCCAGTGGTAAGTGAGGCTGTGCCCCTTTTTCATGAATTCACCGGCTACTGGATTTCCTCTTTCTGAAGAATCTAGATGCTTATTTTTCTGTTGTGCTGGTCTTACTAATGTGTCAGAATTTAAAAAAAATAGTATGGATATAATTTCTTTGTCAGTTTTACAAGTTTTATCTCCCCTCAACTCTGTAGTGTGTAGTGCCTCTTCTAGCCCTGGAAATCAAACCTTGAGCCTTGTACGTGCCAAATAGGCACCGTACACTGAGATATATCTCCTACCCTGCCATATTCTGATGAGTAATGGTGAACAGTTTTTAATCAATCAATCAATCAATCAATCAATCATCAATCAATCGATTAATTGGTTTTGAGAGACAGAGGTTTGCTGTGTAGCACTGACTCTCCTGGAGCTAGTAACTCTGTAGACCAGACTAGCATCAAACTCACAAAGATCTGCCTGCTTCACCCCCCCCCCCACTCCCGAGTTGGGATTAAAGGTGTGAGCCACCACTGCTTGGCAAGTCTGTGATCTCAAACTAAAGAGTGGTGGCATGCGGTTGTAATATCTTCCAGTTGTGGAAGCTGAAGCAGGAGGATTGTTGTGAGTTTGCAGTCAGGTTGAACTACATGGTGTGTCCCAGGTCAGCCTGGGTGACAGAGACCTTGTCTCAAAGAAGAAAAGAAACAAAGGAGTTTGTAGTTTCAATGCAGTTAACTAGTGAGTTTGTTGACTTGCCGGGAAAATTCCACCCCCTTCTATTTGAGGTACCCTGAGGTTGGAAACAGCCTAGATGTCCATCAATGTATGACAGACAAATTATAATTATGATACTTCTGAACAATGAGACACTGTCCAGCCATAACAATGGGGTGAGGATACAAACGACAGCGAAGATAGACCTTGAAAACGCTACATAAAGTGAGACAGCAAAGGTTCAGAACAGGCAGGCAGATCGATAACCGAGCGAGTGGATTACGGTTATGAAACCTGGAGAGAAGGGGGTAGGGGTCGGGTGTTTAGAGGGAAATGCCTTTTCCAGGTGGTGGAAATGTAGAACCAGAGAGAGGCGATGGATGTATACTATCCTGAGTGCACAAAGGCCACTCAACTGTTCACTTTTAAAATGTTATGCCGTTATTTTTGTATTTAAAAAATAAGTTTTACTTTATTTACTATTTTTGGTGGGAGAAGCACTGTTGCATGCCATGGCACACGTGTCTCCAGAGTACAACCTGTGGGAATTGGCTCTCTCCTTCCACCATGCTGCTCCCTGGGATTGAACTCAGGCTGTCAGACCTTGTGGCAAACGCCTTTACCCATAAGCTATCTAACTTACATAACTGGCTCAATTTCTGTGTTTGTTTGTTTGTTCGCTTTTTTTTTTTTCTGGCTTTTGAGTTGAGGTCTTGCTCCCCTGAAACTTCTTCTACGTAGCTCACACTGGTGTTGAACTTGTAGCAATTCTCCTGTCTTTGCCTCCTAAGTGTTATACGAATCCACCGCCATGCCTGTCACCTTTTTGTTTTTTGAGACAAATGTCCATTATGTCATTCAGATTAGCTCAGAACTTGTTATGAAGCCAGAGGGCTCAAAATCATTACCTTCATTTCTTCAACTTCTAGAGTGCTGGCGTTTCTGATATGGGTGGATATCTGCCGCCAGGCCTCGCTGGGGTTGCTGATACGTGCAGATATGGGCCAGCAGGCCTTGCTGTTTATGCTATTTTTTATTTATCCCCTTTTACTTGGTTTGTGTATCTAGAGCTAGCCTCAAGCTCAATATATAGCTAGGAATGATCTGGAACTTCTGATTCTCAAATCTCAAATAAAACCAGGATATAAAATATATAAAATATATAAAATAAACTAAAGAGTAGCTGGGCTCAGTGGTGCACACTTTTTTTTTCGGAGCTGGGGACCAAACCCAAGGCCTTGTGCTTGCTAGGCAAGCGCTCTACCACTGAGCTAAATCCCCAACCCCGTGGTGCACACTTTTAATCCCAACATTTGAGAGGCAGAGGCAGTCAGATCTCTGTGAGTTTGAGGCCAGCCTTGTTTAAAGAGTGAGTTCCAGGACAGCCAAGGCTACACGGAGAAACTGTTTCAAAACAAACAAGAGAGAATAAAATCATGTCCAAATGTCAGGACTGAGAGAGTCTAAGCACATTTTTAAAAGCTTTGCAGGGCCATACTGTGTGTGTGACAACGGTTTGTACTGGATTCTTTTGTGTGACCTCTGTCAGTGACATTTATCAAGTGCTTTCCAAGTTCCTCACATGGCACCAAACTCTGTTGTGCATCCTTAACCCTCAGAGCCACTCTGAAAGAGCAGTTCTGTCATCGATGGGGTTTTGTTTTGTTTTAAGGTAAGGACGTAGACGCTCCTGGAGATTATAACCAGTGCCTGCAGCTCTATCGGAGGAGGGGACTAACTGAACGACTTGCTGACTGTGAAGGGGCCATCTTGGCTTCTCAAGCCACGGACACAAAGAGCCGGGACCTGTGTGGAGTCCAGGATGCTGGAGCTGCTGATCTGTAGTCAGAACTGCAAGCGCCACACACATTTTCACTTGAGTAGTTCGACTCAGATGAGGTCTGTCTGCTCAGTCAAGGAGGAGAGACCAGACTTGGGGGCTGTAGATCCCCCAAGAAAGGTGATCATGGGAGACAAAGTAACCTGGTCTGTTCAGCTTCCCCAGTTAAACCTTTCTGATGAAGTAGGACTCAACTTCTGCCTCAGTGTGGTGAAGGGTCATCTCTAGCCATAGGATTCAGGACAAGGCAGAGTTTGGAACTATTCTTGTTGCTGTTGTGGGAGAGTGGCTCTCTCTTGGAGAGGAATACTCAGGGGACAAGGTGGCTCTCAGATAGTCTGTGAGCCCCACCCAGCCCTTGGACTGAGCAGGTGACTGGACTGATAAGGCCTGGTACCCAAATGGTTTCCTACTCTGCCCAAGGGAGACCTTGGGGGTGGGGAGCAAGGGTCCAAAGTTCCAGTTTCCAAACGTCTTCTTCTTCTGCAGAGGAGGTCTTGAGTCTACTTTATTTCACATTTGAATTGAGGCTATCCCTGTAGAACTCAGGCTGGCCCTGCTCCTTCACAACAGTTTTGAATCCAGCTTCTGGTAGTGAAACTGGGGTCCCCAGGGAAGTCCACTTGTCCACAGGCCACGGTGTGACCTTAAGTTTTGGTTTCTGTCATGGCTGATGGTATTTCTTAGCAATGATGTGGGCAACTTGGGGGTTGAGGAAATGCACCCCAGGTTAGTTAGTCCTGGGTTCTCCTATCCAGTGCTGTCAGTACTAGGTGAGGCATCCTGGGAGGGAAGTACACAGGATCTCTGTAGACTGGGATCTCGTAATTTCTCCACACTCATTATTAGCACAGCTATTCAGAACTAGCAGTGGTAGAACAGATTGAACCCAGGGCCAAGTGCTGACTACCTTTTTTGAGAAGGTCTCAATGAGTTGCCTTGCTTGGCTTTAACTTCCTATCCTGCTATCCAAGTCTCCTCAGTAGCTGGAAATACAGGTCTCCACCACTATCTCACTGGGTCTCACTGTCACTATTAATTATATAGAAAATTATACTGTGAATACTCTTGTGAAGGTTACTAGAAAAAAAATGGGTCCAAAAATCATAGCTGGGGAAACACTGGGGTCCTTCGTTTAGGTCACCCCAGAGATGACCACTGGAGCCCCAAGACCCTGCCTAACGACGATGTAGCAGAATGTCCCAGAAAGGAAGAGGAAAGCCTGAACCAGAGTCCTCCTGGCCCAAATACCTGGCCCCTATCCATTCCCCCTATCTCCGTGGGAAGGTCCCACGATCCATCATCCCAGGCACCTGACTCCATATCCCTGACTGCTTCCCTCCCATCGTCTACTCCTGACTCCTAATTTCCATTCTAGGGACCCTGGCTGGAGAACAAGGGAGACCTCAATAACATCATGCAACACTCAAATCATGGCTGTGATAAAGGCTTGGATGAATCCTAGGGTACCATCCTTCCACATCACACATCCAAACCATCAAAGGGCAAACTAAGTGTCATTCTCAGACACTGGCAGGTATTCAAATGGTACTTTCTCATTGAATAATAGTTGGGAGTTAAATGAAATACGACAATTTTCTCTCTTTGTAGAGTTTGGAAACATTATTGTTACGTGATGTGCAGACTGGTACGATCCCGACCACCGCTCCTGTCTTTCTCATATGTTTAAGTTTATACGCTCTGGTTAAATCAAGTGTATGACTTTAAAAGGCAGACAGGTTCCCTTAGAGAGCCACCAGGGCTCGGCCGAGGCGTCGCGCCTGCGCAGTCGGCCGTTCGGGCATGCGCGGGGGCTGTGGAGCGTCGCTCGGTGAAGTCTCGCGAGAGTGAGCGCCGTGGTGGAGGCACCCGCTTCCCCGGTGTCCCTGCGGGCCCGGCGCTTGGCTTCAGCTTCTTCCCTCTGTATCTACGCTTCCCACGCGAGTTCCCCTTAGGCGCACGCCCGGGCTCCCGCAGGATGGGGGACAACACTAGCCCCATCAGCGTGATCCTGGTGAGCTCGGGCAGCAGGGGCAATAAGCTGCTCTTCAGGTATCCCTTCCAGAGGAGCCAGGAGCACCCCGCGTCCCAGACAAGTAAGTGGCGCCTGGCGGCCACCCGCCCTGCCACGCGCGGTGCACAGGAGCTGGAGGAGGAGGAAAGGGGCCGCGGCAGGACTCCGGAGTCTCCAGCCTGTGAAACTAGAAATGCGTAAGAATTGCCGGCTTCAGGAGTAGTGCACGTCTGGGATCCCAGCGCTCCGGACGCGGAGGCCGTGGTATTGCGGGAGCCCAAGGCCAGCCAAACCCAGAAAGACACCAGATTTTACATGCACAGACACGGATTTATAAGTTGTTTTAGACAGTATAAATGACTGTAAGGTCTGAAGTTGTTCTTGAACTCTGGTCCATGCCCAGATAACTGATTAATCACCCCTCCTGTACATAAATTCCCAAAGTGTTACCCACCGAAAAATAAAATACCGCGTCACCCCTCCCCTCAGCCCCTCCACGAATCTCAGAACGCTCGTTTTTCATGCTGTAGCATCTCTCTTCAAGGTTCTCCGAGTTTTTGAGCACATACTCCTGCCTAGTTGTAATGCACGGCTGCATGGGCACATGCACAACCTTCCTCTGTGGGTGAACATTGTTCTTAAAGCTTACTAACACTACAAAGGGTTTTCAGTTACAAAAACAAAGTTGGTATCATGCTCTCAGCCCCGCCCCCTTATCCCCTTAAAGGGTAGCTACCTTTACCATTTAAAAAACCTCCTGTTTTTACACAAGCGTGAACACACATATTCCAAGTACAAGTGGAAATACACTGCCCATTTTCCTTCCTTTCTCTCTGTTACTATCATTAAAGTTTTTCTGGAACAGGGTTTCTCTGAGTGGCTCCAACTGTCTTGGAGACCAAGCTGGGCTACTCAGAACCACCTGCTTCTGCCTCCCTGAGTGTCAGGGATTAAAGGCGTGCCACCTCCGAAAGGTCCGTTTTGCTCATTTTCCTTTGTACTTTATGTCTGTGTCTTGAACAGCTTCAACCTATAGAGATGTCGTATTCCCCCAACTCCACCCTGAGACAGGTTTCCTGTGTAGCTCTGGCTGTCCTGGAACTCACTCTGTAGACCAGGCTGGCCTCGAACTCAGATTTGCCTGCCTCTGCCTCCCCAGTGCTGGGACTAAAGGCACCGGCCAGCACCGCCAGCCGCCTTGTTCTTTTTAATGGCTGAAGCAAATTCTGTGGGATATGCATACTGTGGTTGATTCATCCAACCCTCTGTTAAGGACAGGGGCCACACAAATGGTTTGACACTTGCTCTGCAAGCATGAGACCCCCACGGTGGAATTCCCAGCACCTGTGTAAAAAGTCTGCCTTGGCTGTGGTGTGTGGTGTGGGTAATGGTATCACTGACTGGTAGAGATGGGCTGATCCCAAGAGCTCCCTGGCCAGCCAGCCTAGCCTGAAGGGTAAGGTTCTGATTCAGTGAGAGACCGGTCTCCAGACAGTAAGGTGGACACTTCACATTTTGTGTCAGCTTGTAGGCCACGTACCCATGCCCCAACCCCATCACCACCAACAAAAACCACACAAACTGCACATGTCCTTTCTGGAAATTATTCTTTTCTAGAATATCTGTAGGAACTAATCGATCTTGAGTCATGTGGTTGTCTGAGGGTTTATGATCATGTTCTAAACACTAATTTTTAGTCTTTATTAGTCTGATGACAAGAAGCTATATCTGATAGTTTTACTGTGTGAGGTGTTATTCAGAGCAAGCCTGTTTTTCTCTTTCCAGAGCTGTTTGGATTCACCTTTCAGAGAATTCATATTCTGTGCCTGATTTTTTTTTCCCCCTTGAATTGTTAGTTTTTCCTTTTAGGCTTGAAAGAATTATTTATATATTTAAGTTTAAAAGTAAGGCGCTTAGACCAGAGCGGTGTACGTCTTTAGTCCCAGCATTCTGGATGCAGAGGCAGGCATGTATCTCTGAGTCCCAGGCCAAACTGGTTTACATAGTGACTTCCAGATTAGTCAGAGCCATGGTAAGATCCTGTCTGAAAAAAATGAAATAAAAAAAGAAGGTTTGTTTGTTTGGTTGGTTGGGTTTTTTTGTTTGTTTGTTTTGTTTTGTTTTTGTCACAGTAAGTGTCCAGTTTGTTTTTTCTGTGTAATTTTTGCCAGAATTTTGATTTTGATGGTGTCATGTTTTCAGTCCATTCTCTTGTGGTTTCTGAGTATTCTTATCTGTAAGGCCTTCTGCTGTGGGAGATGATGATGTTGTTTTGCTGTTTTGAGTCAGGGTTTAACATTGTATTCTAGGGTGGTTTAGGATTTACCGTGTAGAATAGACTAGCTTTAAACTGATGGCACCTACCTTCTCTGCTCGTGGAGCGGTAGGATTGCAAGGGAGCACACCCAGGCCCTGCCTTTTCCAAGATTGTTAACGAGAGACCGCTCATAAGTTTTTCTTTAGAACATTTATGGTCTTGTTTTTAAATTAACTTATTTACTTAAGACCCTGGCTGCCTGGAGTTAGATCACACTGGTCTAGAACTCACAGAGATCCTCCTCTTCCTTCTGCCTCCTCAGTGCTGAGATTAAAGAGTGCACCTCCACTCTTGGCCTTACAACTTACTTATCTTGATCTACAGTAGAAGCTCCTAAGAGCCAGTCTAGTCTGTGTACTTTGCAAGAGTCAAGTGTGTGCTGCTTGCTTGTCTCTAGAGTCTTGTGACAGGCCAGGATTGTTCCCATGTGGATGTTGGATTTTTATGAATGTTGGCCCTCAAAAGCCAACGTAACTCAGCATTCTATATGGTTATATCATCTTTTTGAGTAGTTCACATCACCTTCACCCATACTACACTCCAGTGTTTATTTTTGAAATTTTATTCTTTGATATAAAGTCTCAGGTAGTGAAGGATAGCCTCCGGCTTCCACCTCCAGAGTGCCCGGATTACAGGCATCTACTCTGACACACTTCTGTGTGGTCCTGGGGGTTAAACCTAGGGCCTCGGACATGCTAAGCATGAGCTGGAGTGCTGTACCATCTGAGCTACATTCCCAGCCCCCTTTCTTTTCTCTCTCTCTCTCTCTCTTTTTTTTTTCCTTTTCTTTTTTCGGAGCTGGGGACCGAACCCAGGGCCTTGCGCTTGCTAGGCAAGTACTCTACCACTAAGCTAAATCCCCAACCCCTCTTTTCTCTTTTAATGACTTCTGCACACGCAAGTCTTGTGCCATTCTCTGTTATCCTTACAGGTAGAATTTGCTACTTTCTGCCTTTTCTCCCCTTCAGTTTTGTCCTGAGAAATTTTGATTATTTTTCACTGGAAACTTAATATCAACTGTGCTAGGCTCTGCCCTCAAACTTGGATTTTTATGTGGATGGAGGTAGAGGCAGCTCTCTTTCCCCATAGTTTCTAAAACAGAACATTTACCGTTTGGCGGTCGACATTCTCAAGGTGAGTTTCGCTGCCCTCTTGGGTTCAGGTGTGGTTCTTTTGAAAAATTCATGCTTTAATTTCCACTAGATAATTTTTATTTTTTATTTTCTTTTTTTTTGGTTCTTTTTTTTTTTTTTTTCGGAGCTGGGGACCGAACCCAGTGCCTTGCGCTTCCTAGGCAAGCGCTCTACCACTGAGCTAAATCCCCAGCCCCTATTTTTTATTTTCTTGACACAGGGATTTATTCCTGGTTGGCCTAGAAATACTATGTCCGTCAGGCTGGCCTCAAATTCACAGATGTGCCTACCTCTGCCTTCCAGGTGTGGGGATGTCCACCAGGGCTGACCGCAGAGTCATCCTTAGGTACTCACTTGCCCGGTCCTGGGTCATATTTTGTCTCTCAGT
Organism: Rattus norvegicus; assembly: GCF_021556685.1. NCBI lineage: Eukaryota > Metazoa > Chordata > Mammalia > Rodentia > Muridae > Rattus > Rattus norvegicus. The sequence goes on from NC_141543.1 coordinate 21,351,886, forward strand.
CTTGGCACTCCACTTAGACTTTCCCTTGTGCTTGGTTGGCTGGGCACATTTGCCACAGGCTAACTCCAGAGGCGATAGGCCCCAGACGACACTATTTGTGTTACCGTGGTCCTCTGTAAACAAGGACATTTCTTTTGCCATCTCGCTTCTGCCACTGAGACCAAAGAGAGCTGCTGTAGCTTTTCGAAATGTTCTGATAATAGGAGAGAAAAAAGAATTGTTGTGCTCAATATCCCATTGAAGAAAACAGTACGTCTTCTCTGATCCCACGACGTTTCCCAGTGGTGAGCATGGCGCCCAAGGCTTTGTGCGTGCAGCAGCACTGCGCGGCGTCCAAACTACCGTGTCATCCTAGTCTCCCTTGCTAGAACTTGGGTTTTCCCCTGGACGATTATTTGGTATCCTTTTTAGAGTTCTTTCTATTTATTTGGTTTTATTTTTAAAATGTATTTTTATTTTAGTTTATGGTGTTTTGCTTACATGTATGCCTGTGCACCACTAGTGTGCAGTGTTCATGGAGGCCGGGGAGTTCTCAGATCATTTGGAACTGGAGTTACAGATGTGAGCCACCATGTAGCAGAGCTGGGGACTGAGTCCAAGTTCTCTCAAAGAGCAGCCAGTGCTCTTAATAGCTGAGCCGTTTCTCTAACCCCTGTTTTAGTATTTATTTATTTTTGAGATAGTGTCTCATGATGTTGTTCTGGGCTGGCCTAGAACTCACTATGTAGATCAGACTGGCCTCAAACTCACAGAGCTCTGTCTGTCTCTGCCTCCTGAAAACTGAGATTAAAGGCACACTCAACCATGTCTGATAATTTTAAAGTTATACATCTATACATACATATGTATATGTGTGTATATACACACTATGTGCATGTATGCATGTGCAGAGGCCAGAAGTTGACATTTGGATGCCTTTTCCTGCTTATTTTTTTCTGTTAAAAATATTTTATTTTTATTTATTTTTTATTAGATATATTTCTTTACTTATATTTCAAATGTTATTCCCTTTCCTGATTTCCTGTCCTTAAGCCCCATCCTCTCTCCCTCCCCTATATGGGTATTCCCCCCATACATCCTCCTTACTGCCTCCCCCATATTCCCCTGCACTGGGGGGGGGGTCCAACCTTGGCAGGACCAAGGACTTCCCCTTCCCCCGGTGCCCCAACAAGGCTATTCTCTGCTACATATGCAGTTGGAGCCCTGGGTCAGTCCATGTATAGTCTTTCGGTAGTGATTTATTCCCTGGAAGCTCTGGTTGGTTGGCATTGTTGTTCTTACGGGGTTGCAAGCTCCTTCAACTCTTTCAATCCTTCCTCTAATTCCCCCCCAAGGGGGTCCTCTTCTCAGTTCAGTGGATTGCTGCTAGCATTGACTTCTGTATTGGACATGCTCTGGATGTGTCTCTCAGGAGAGATCTATATCCAGTTCCTTTCAGCATGCATTTTGTAGCTTCATCCATCTTACCTAGTTTTGGTGGCTGTATGTATGTGTGTGTGTGTGTGTGTGTGTGTGTGTGTGTGTGTGTGTGTGTGTGTGTGTATATATACATATATATATATATATATAAAATATATATATGGGCCACATGTGGGGCAGGCCCTGAATGGCCGTTCCTTCAGTTGCTGCTCTAAACTTTGCTTCCATATCCCCTCCTATGGATATTTTTCCCCCCTTTTAAGAAGGAGTGGGAGCATCTGCATTTTGGTCATCCTCCTTCTTGAGCTTCCTGTGGTCTGTGGATTGCATCTTGGATAGTCCAGCTTTTGGGCTAATATCCACTTATCAGTGAGCATACCAAGTGTGTTTTTCTGTGATTGGGTTACCTCACTCAGGATAATATTTTTTAGTTCATTCCATTTGCCTATGAATTTCATGAAGTCATTGTTTTTGATAGCTGAGTAGTACTCCATTGTGTAGATGCACCACATTTTCTGTATCCATTCCTCTGTTGAAGGGCATCTGGGTTCTTTCCAGTTTCAGGATATTATAAATAAGGCTGCTATGAACATAGTGGAGCACTTGTCTTTGTTGTATGTTGGAGCATCTTGTGGGTATATGCCCAAGAGAGGTATAGCTGGGTCCTCAGGTAGTGGAATGTCCAATTTTCTGAGGAACCTCCAGACTGATTTCCAGAATGGTTTTACCAGTCTGCAATCCCACCAACAATGGAGGAGTGTTCCTCTTTCTCCACATCCTCGCCAGCATCTGTTGTCCCCTGAGTTTTTGATCTTAGCTATTCTCACTGGTGTGAGGTGGAATCTCAGGGTTGTTTTGATTTGCATTTCCCTGATGACTAAAGATGTTGAACATTTCTTTAGGTGCTTTTGGCCATTCGATAATTCACAGCTGAGAATGTTTTGTTTAGCTCAATACCCCATTTTTAATAGGGTTATTTGACTGTCTGGAGTCTAACTTCTTGAGTTCTTTGTATATATTGGATATTAGCCCTCTATCAGATGTAGGATTGGTAAAGATCTTTTCCCAATCTGTTGGTTGCCGTTTTGTCCTAATTACAGTGTCTTTTGCCTTACAGAAGCTTTGCAATTTTATGAGGTCCCATTTGTCAATTCTTGATCTTAGAGCCTAAGCCATTGGTGTTTTGTTCAGGAAATTTTCCTCAGTGCCCATGTGTTTGAGACTCTTCCGCACTTTTTCTTCTATTAGTTTGAGTGTATCTGGTTTGATGTGGAGGTCCTAGATCCACTTGGACTTAAGTTTTGTACAGGGTGATAAGAATGGATAGATCTGCATTCTTCTACATGCTGACCTCCAGTTGAATCAGCACCATTTGCTGAAAATGCTATCTTTTTTCCATTGGATGGTTTTAGCTCCTTTGTCAAAGATCAAGTGACCACAGGTGTGTGGGTTCATTTCTGGGTCTTCAATTCTGTTCCACTGGTCTATCTGTCTGTCTCTGTACCAATACCATGCAGTTTTTATCACTATTGCTCTGTAATACTGCTTGAAGTGAGGGATGGTTGATTCCCCCAGAAGTTCCTTTATTGTTGAGTATAGTTCTCGATATCCTGGTTTTCTTTTTAATTCCAAATGAATTTGCAAATTGCTCTTTCTATCTCTATAAAGAATTGAGTAGGAATTTTGATGGGGATTGGATTTTGCTTTTGGCAAAATGGCCATCTTTACTGTATTAATTCTGCCAATCCATGAGCATGGAAGATCTTTCCATTTTCTGAGATCTTCCTCAACTTCTTTCTTCAGAGGCTTGAAGTTCTTGTCATACAGACAAGAACTTGGTTCTTGTTTGGTTAAAGTCACACCAAGATATTTTATATTATTTGGGACTATCGTGAAGGGTGTCATTTCCCTAATTTCTTTCTCAGCCTGTTTATCCTTTGAGTAGAGGAAGGCTACTGATTCTTTTGATTTAATTTTATACGTTGATACTTTGCTGAAGTTGTTTATCAGGTTTAGTGATTCTCTGGTGGAACTTTTGGGGTCACTTAAATATACAATCAGATCATCTGCAAATAGTGATATTTTGATTTCTTCCCTTCCAATTTGTATCCTTGTGACCTCATTTCGCTGTCTGATTGCTCTGGCTAGGACTTCGAGTACTGTATTGAATAAGTAGGGAGAGAGTGGGCAGCCTTAAAAAGGCTCACATTGAACTTAGAGATTGGTGCTTTGGCTAGACTGGAGGCTCTTCGATGCACCTACCTGCAGCCCCAATTACCAGGGCTATAGGCATATGCTACTATGTCTGGTGCTTCTTGTGGATCCTAGAGATCATTCTTGGGCCACAGAGCTGTCTCCTTAGCCCCTGCTTTGTGTGTGTGTGTGTGTGGTCCTGGCTATCCTAGAACATGCCATATAGAGCCAGGTTGGCCTTGGCCTTGCAGCAGTCCTGCCCCTGCTTCCTAAGTGCTGAGATTATAAGCAGATGCCACCTCATCACATGGTTTTCTCTTTGTTTTTGATTTCTTTTCTTTTCTTTTTCTTTTTTTTTTTTTTTTTTTTTGGTTCTTTTTTTCGGAGCTGGGGACCGAACCCAGAGCCTTGCGCTTCCTAGGCAAGCGCTCTACCACTGAGCTAAATCCCCAACTCCTTGTTTTTGATTTCAAGACAGGGTTTCTCTGCGTAGCTGTGGCTGTTCTGGAACTCTTGCTGTAGACCAGGCTGGCCTCAAACTCAGAGATCCACCTGCCTCTGCCTCCTGAGCCCTGGGATTTAAAGGCATGCACTACCACACCTGGCTTGTGTTTTTTTTTTTTTATTTTTTTTTAAACCATAATGTTTTAGTAACGAATTGTTTATGTGTATGAAGGCTTTAGTATGTACATTTGAAAATTATTTTATCTAATCACATCACACACTACATGTGCATATCTCCCATACATATAATTACGTATATATAATTTTTTGTAAGAAAATTAACAGCTGTAGCTGGGCATGGTGGCCACATTTGTAATCCCAACACTGTAATCTCCAACATTTAGGAGGTAGATTAGTATAGATTAGGAGTTCAAGTCTAGCCTCAGCTAAATAGAGGGCAGGGCTGGCCCTAGCAGTATAGTGAGATCCTGGTTTTAACCCTCCTCCAAAGAGTAGCACTTTATCATAACTTTTTGGAAACTGTGTTATAATTTCCCCCTGTGCTTCAGATAGAACCTGGTCTGTCTCATACATGCTAAGCACTGCCACTGGGCTACATGTACCCCTGAGCATGTTTATCACGGTATCACAGATACATCGTGTGATTTGCCACTTTAACCATTTGAAGTTTGTGGCTCAGTGTCATTAACTGCATTCATTCCATTGTGACGCTGTCACCTTACATAGTCTCCTGAAGTTAAGTTCTGTAATGATAAGTAACGACTTCCTAGCCATGATTAATGCTCAGTTGACTGTGTGCCCTACAGCTGTGCTGATCAGGGGTTTCCTAGACGTGATACTTGACACTGTATCAGACTTACTGCGCTCAGCCTACTATTTCCAAGATGGACGAATGTTTGTTCCTCTTTGTAGATGAATATTAATTGTTAGACAGTGGAGCTGTGTGTTCTCATAGCTCCACAGTCCTGTGTGTGGAGCATTCTTAGCTGTTCTTCTTTTGTCTCACTCAGATAAACCACGTAGCAGATACGCTGTCAACAACACGGGAGAGCATGTTGATGACCAGGATGGTGACTCCAGGTAAGGGGGTCAACAGCCATTCTGGGCAGGAAGGCTGGTTCTCTTTCTAGGTCTGGGCAGAGCTCCACCCTTCTGCTGACCCAGATGTTTGTCCCTCTGAGAAATCTGGTGCCCTTTGCCATCTAGTGAGAGCTCTTAGGAAGTGAGTAGCTGGGACTACACTGCCAGCCCTGACTGGCTCAGGTTTCACTGTGCAGGTAGAGGAGTCAGAGGAGGGATGAGGCATGTCACGTGGTGTGTTTCTCTCCAATGAGAGGATCTTAGAGGAAGCAGGTCCTTAGCCACTCTCAGACCTACTTCCTTAGCACATGCCCAGTAGTGAGATGTGGGGCTCAGGCACAGTGCAGCCTGGGCACTGTGGGAGCTGGGGCTGCCCCTTCCTGTGTTTGCTCTTCTCTGTCTGGGAGGACTGTCACGGTCTACATTCATAAGCAGCATTTCCGCCTACTTCTGTTCATTTGAAAGGGTAGGAAGAGGCAGCATAGGCCTACATAAAGGAGAGAAGATTGTGAATTACTTGCCTGGGTCCCCTAGAACACAGGGATCCTGTGTGAGGCAAAGGATAGTGTTCCCAGCCTGCCGATGGTGGTGCACACCTGTATTCCCAGCACTCAGGAGGCAGAGGCAGGTAGATCCTGGTGAATTCTAGGCCAGCTTGGTCTACAGAGTGGGTTCCAGGACAGCCAGAGCTACACAGAGAAACCCTGTTTCAAAAGACCATTAAAAAAAAAAAAAAAAAAAAAAAGAAAGGATAGGTCTTCTCAGGCGAAGGCCACTGAGACTCCACACGGGGTCTTTGCTGTGTAGTGAGTCAGCGCTGTGTCCTGTCGATCTTTGAGAAGGCACCATGTCCACCACTCTGATTTACAGTGCCAAAAGTATGTGGGTTTTTGCTTGTTTGTTTGTTTTTGTTTTATTTCATCTCAGGTACTGTGATGACAGGCCTGTGCTACAAGGTCCACTTTATATGCTACTGGGTCTGACCCCCAGGACGACATGCATGATGGTCATCAATAACTCAGGCAACCATGTTGATCCATGATCACATCCTCAGCTCCCAATGTGTGTGTGTGTGTGTGTGTGTGTGTGTGTGTGTGTGTGTGTGTGTGTGTGTGTGTTTTATTCTCTTCTGTGAACATGGTAGAAGTGAGGGGGAGGGTGGTAAGTTTGGGTGGCTGGAGATAGAAAATTGCTGGCCCTTTTAGAGAAGGGTCTTGATGTAGTTTTCCTTTAAGGATGGTGGCTTGAAACAAATGTGTCACAGGCAGAGAGAAAGCTTTTGCCCCAGCTGGTTGTGGTGGTACCTGCTGTAATAATAGCACTTGGAAGGTGGACATAGGGGTGACCAGGATTTAAGTCCAGCCTTAGCTCTTAACAAATTATGAGGCCAGCCTATGCTACAAGAGACTGTCTCAAAACAACAAAACCAAACCAAACCCTTTGCTGCTGTATACTGGGCAGGTATGTCTTGTTTTCTGTTGGTGTCACAGGCCACTGTGGAGCGACTGCCCTCACGTTTACCTCCCACCAAGATCCACTGGAGCGGAGCCTTTGAGTAGGCTCTTTTTTTTTTTTTTCTTTTCTTTTTTCTTTTTTTTCGGAGCTGGGGACCGAACCCAGGGCCTTGCGCTTGCTAGGCAAGCGCTCTACCACTGAGCTAAATCCCCAACCCTTGAGTAGGCTCTTTTCAAGACAGGGTTTCTCTGTGTAGCCCTGGCTGTTCTGGAACTCGCTCTGTAGACCAGGCTGGCTTTGAACTCATTGAGATCTGCATGCCTCTGCCTCCTGAGTGCTGGCATCAAAGGTCACCATGCAACCATGTTTAGCTTTGAATAGTCTTTTATATCTAGATCTGACAACAGCATCAAATTCCTGCAGTTGAATTTCAGTGTCTTACAAAGATGTTTTCTAGGGACTCCATTTCAGTATTGAGTATAATAAAACCAGAAAACCTTGGGATCTTACTTTTTTTTTTTTTCTTTTTTTCGGAGCTGGGGACCGAACCCAGGGCCTTGCGCTCGCTAGGCAAGCGCTCTACCACTGAGCTAAATCCCCAACCCCAGAAAACCTTGGATGAGAGTGCTTTTGTCTTAAGTTCTTCTTTGAACTTGAGAATTGGTTTGCTTGGTAATTTTAACTTTATAGCATTTGCCAATCTCTGCCCCACATGAGTACAAGATGTAGATTAATTCCTAATGGGCCTCAGTTCTCTGCCAGTCCCCTCACAACTCCCAAGCTCAGGGCTTCTTTCTGAAGCAGGGCAGTGCTGCAGCAAAACCCACTCTGCCCCAAAGGTGCTCCTTTCCTGGGGCCTGCAGGATTTTCCTGCTCGTCAGCTTCCCAGGTGGAAACTTAGCTGACTGGGGTTATCTTCCTTTTGTAATTAAGGACCAGAACCATGCTATTCAGTCAGGATTGTAGACACTGGCCAGTGTGGCTGTTTACACAGAAATATGTGGCTTTCCAGCCCTTCATAAACCAAGCATGGTGGTGAATTTCTGTAATCCCAGAGCTAAAGTGGATCCAAGGACCAAGGCCCTTGGCCATACAGAGGATTTGTTGTTAACTTGGGATACGAGAGTCCCTGTCTCAGAAAAATAACTAAACAAAGTAAACAAAACCAGCCAGTCAACAAACAAACGTCTCCGAAATTCAAAAGAATCCATTTGTCCTCCCCCACTTCAGCTGCTCAGTGGCTACCAAATTAAGTGTGCACTCTTGGAGTGTATCCATCCCGTATAAAGTCCTGTCTGTTGGCTGGCCCATTGTGACTGAGCTCTAGGATGCTGAGGGAGGTCTGCTAACCTCTCATCCTCCGGGCTCTATAATCTGATGACTGTAAGTGTGGAGCTGCTAGGGAAGGGCACCCTTGGTACACATTTCTCTTACATGGGTCTTTGGCCATGTGTTTCTTGGTGAGAGCAAGCTGGGGAGCCACAGTGGCTCTTCAGGGTAGGGCCCTCAGGTAGCTTTTCATGGTTCCTTGAAAGCAGCATGTTCTAGAGTCAAATGTTCTTCACAGGAACATAGAGCATCAAAGTGTGCTTGCCTCCCCTGTGACCTCCTTCCAGCTGGGGTAGAGGCTCAGGAGGTGAGTGCAGGTGCTCCATGCTGTTCCAGGATCTGGGGCTCATGATGTTTGTGGCACCGTAGTTCAGAAGGCTTTTCTGTCTGGGCATCGTATTTGTTCTCACACATACAAGAAACCTACTCTTGGGGAGATCAGATACTAGGGTCTGCTCTTGCAGTGTCCTGGATTCTGAACAGTGGCTCCCATTCTCTCCTGGCCTGTCCTTATGTGTGAGAATCGGAGCTTTAGTGAGAAAAGTCCCCTGGTAAGTGTTCATCTGGGGGTCTTTTCTCACCTGGTAAGTCATATCATTTAGCTAAAACTTTATAGTGCTGCTTCTGCTAGACTTTAATACTGTTTATAAAACAACCTTGTGACTTTACGTGGTTTTAAAGAAAGAATGTTTTGTTTGGTCTTGATGGTCCTGTTCCCATTTCAGCAAGCCATGTCCTCCAACCGATGAGCAATTGGTTGCAGGGTAAGACCAAGATCTCTCCACCCCTTTTCTGTCTTGATTCCGGCTGCCTTCTCTTCTCGTAATTGTGCTTACTGCCTAATTTCTCTCAATGTTGAAGAATGACTAACGAGGTGCATAGGCTCTAGCTTGGAACCCTCCCTGCCTCTCAAGAGCCCAGATTTCCCCACAGCCTCTGCCCTTTTTCCACCCAGAATTATTTAGCTATTTCACATCTCTGAGACCCTAAAGCATGGTTGGCTGGCACCAGAGAGATTTCTGGACCGGGTGTGCTGTGCAAACCTCCTCCCCAAATGGGAACTAGTAGTCCTATGATACTGGGCCAACGTATGGGTTTCTCATCTCCAGTCCTACTGTACAGCCAGGGCTCATGATCACTGCTTTAGTTTTGAGGGAGAGAGAGAGAGAGAGAGAGAGGCGCAAAGGGAGGGAGACAGACAGACCGACCGACAGACTGTCTGTGTTAACAGCATTTGAGTATTTGAATGTTTAGTTAGATACCCAGGATTAGAAGGAACCAAATAGTGGCAAAAATGTCCCCATGAAGGTGATATGGAACTTTGGTAAGCTGCACTGACTTATCCCCCTAACAGTTCATCCTGTGTGAGCCGTGGCTATACATTCAGTGTGTGTAATCTTCTATCATAGGCAGGTTGAGAGGCTGGAGAGAGGGTCGTGGTTAAGAACACATGTTCTTCCATTGGACCTGGGTTCAATCCCCAGCCCATACGGCAGCTCACAAGTCTCTGTGACTTTAGTTCCAGGGGATCCCATGCCTTCTTCAAGGCTCTCTTCCATGGGCCTCAGGTACATACATGGTGCGTATACACACATACAAGCAAAAACATTCATACACGTTTTTAAAAAAGGCAGGTTGAGGGTATAGAGTTGAACTCCTTTCCTGTCTTTCTCCTCTTTGTTTCTGGGTAATCCCGCTCCAGAATGTTTTATTAAAAATAGAATCCTTGAATTCTCCAGCTAGAAAAACTATTCTTTCAAAATAAAAAGAAATTAAAACAAGGAAAAAATCCTGGCCTGCTTTTCTTTTCTTTCTTTTTTTTTTTTATTTTCTTTTTTTCGGAGCTGGGGATCGAACCCAGGGCCTTGCGCTTGCTAGGCAAGCACTCTACCACTGAGCTAAATCCCCAACCCCCCTGGCCTGCTTTTCAACTGGGCTGCTACATCTTCCTAAATATGTTGTTCTTGGATGTTTAGATTAGAAACATTTAGTTTTTGTAGCAGGTGTTTTATTGTCTTATTTTATGCTTACCAGGCTTTCAAAGGATTTTTGTAAATTTTGGAAACAGGACACCTTGTCCCTTGTAATTTGCTAAGCGTAAGTTATACCCCTTCCCTGGTCTCAGGTTACTTTGCCTTTGTGTATATTACAGTATCAAACACTAAGTCCATGACCAAGCAAGTGTCTTTCATCATAAATGTGTAATGTTAAGAGGTGGCGTGCAGCTCATATTAACAGAATGGCCAGCTACACAGGACTTCCTAGGATAGCTACTTAAGGCCTCATGGCCTAACTTCAGCAGTACATAGCCATCTGAGGTCAGGCCTCCTAGAGGTGTAAGATTTGATTTTGTTCCTTCAAGGGCACATTGGAGTTTTGGTGCCTTTGGGCATCCTGTGGCCAACACTGAAGCATGTCTATGTCTCTTCACGGCAGAGAGGGAGTTTTTAGTGGAGATTTTTGACTGTCAAGGAAGACGCGATCTGCGGTGGTTAAGGATATTCTCCCATCTGCTACTTTTATATATTAGCTCATTGGATGGTACAGTGTCGGATGCTGCTTATGTAGTTGTGATGTGAAGGGCTGGCTGGATCAGAGCCCAAGTGTTTGGTAGGATTTAGTATCCTGACCCTCTGTCCACATCAGTGTGCCCTTCAGACAGGTAGAAGGGACGGAAAGCTACATAGGCTTTTTTTTTTTTTTTTTAAAGAAAACCTTGTCTGAGATGTTGAGTCTTCCTTGTTCTAATATCCCAGACATTAATGTTCCAGGGAAGGGGGACTAAGGATTTGTCTGTGTGTCTTACAGGTCCCAGAATTTTAGTGATAAGCCTAGTTCTAGAAGGTTTGAGTAACCCCGCATTACAGAGGGAAAGGAAGCCCTTGTGAGCAACTCTTTGCCTCTGGTTTATGTGGGACCCAGAAGCCCTGTGACAGCCAGGGGATCCTGCACAAGCCCTCCAGGCCATAGCAGCCTGGAGTGTTCTCATGGGGCGTGGGTAGACATGGGAGAATTGCACAGCTGCTTGCTTGCCTTGCATGTTGACCATAGCCAGACGTCTTTCTGTTCCATACTGCCTCCAGGCCACTGGTCTTACAGCCCTGCTTTGTGTAGGGTGGCCTGGAATGAGTGCCCCCATAGCCACTTTCTGTCCCAGTGTCATTTGCTGCTTGGGAGTTGAGAGCCACAGCAGCTGTTTGAAGCTGACCTTCCTTTTTCATCATGCAGTGGAGGAGTTATGATGTTAGTCTGTCTCCCTTCCTTCCTCCACGGAGAATGTCTCCAGAAGAAACAAGACTAAGGTCCCACATAGTCTCTTTCAGGACTGTAAGGGTCCCCCTGCCCAGGACAGACTGTGATCCTGATAGTGCTGGAGCTGTCCTCCCCAAACCACCCTACTTAGATATTAGAAAGCTTTCTCTAGTAGATAGGTGAACATAGGTGCTCTCTCCCTTTAGGGCTAGATCAGAAACTGTGCCTGTATGTCTACAGTGGAGGCCCTCAGTCCCTGGTCTCTGAGATAAGAGGCAACACTAGGCCCCAATGCTCCCCTCCCTGCAGACAACTCACTTATCCAGGTCCCCAGACAGGGAGGATTATGTTTGCCAATAGGGAGACAGATGTACAGATGGCTATTGGAAAGGGTGAGCTCCCACACCCCAGCCATTCCCACTTCTCCATGACACTCATTTCTGTTTATCCCATGTTCCTGTAACACAGTATGCATGCCTTGTACAAGAATGGCAAGTTTAAGTGTTCAGAATAAGGGAGGGGCTGAGCAGCTCTGCTGAAAGGGATGTAGTTAGCATACTGCATGCATCCTTGAGCTCTGTCCCCTGGTCCTTTTTGTGGCCCTGTTGTAGAGGGACTGGGGTCATGGATATTGAGAGGCACAGTTCCCAAACTACAGCGCAGTAAGGAGAGGCCCCTCTGCCGTGAGCCTCAGTGAGTGGCTCCTGAGGGCAGTGCCAGCCCCAGCTGATCTTCCTTTTCAATGCAAACCGCAGCTGTTTCTCTTCTAATTTCATACAGCATGCCAGAAATGACAGCATGTGCCTTCAGCCTGTGCTTCTCCTGCCTCCTACCTGTAATTCTGGTGATTTCACATCCCTAACCTTGGGATTGCTGCAAGAGAGTCACTGATAGGAATGCCACCCTCTGGGGACAAAGTAGCTCCACAGAACTGTCATTTCCTGAGCCACCCCCACTTGTGGGTACTTGGGCACGGTGCTGTGATTCCTGCTAATGCGTTTCCACCCTACCTTTTTACAATTTTAAGGTTCTCGGATGCTATTCTGGCAACAATTTTGGCAACCAAATCTGAAATGTGCGGCCAAAAGTTTGAGCTGAAGATTGATAATGTACGGTTTGTGGGGCACCCAACACTGCTGCAGCATGCTCTGGGGCAGGTATGGCTCTCCTCAGCAGGTAGGATCTTTCTAGGGTGGGTGAGCCTGGCCTTTACTGGCTCTGAGGATCGGAATTGTGCTGACGTTGATGCTAGTGAATGTGTGAGGAGGGTAGCAGATCTGATCAGCCACTTGCCATCAGATGTATACCTTCATGGGTCCTGGGGATCCAGCAGAGGATGACAGGGTACTTGTCCCCAGGTGCTATAGTCCCTGCCAGTAGCTTGTCTTTTTATTCAGTGATGAATGGAACCCATAGTCTTCCACATGCTATGCAATTGTTGGCCCACTGAGCTACAGCCTCTGTTACTACCCTTTGCTGACTACATTCTGGATCTCTACTATTTGGCCTTTCCTCTTATATATAGATGAAGGCAAAAATGAGTTAACTGACAATTGTTCTGAACTTTTAAACAATGGTGCTCCCTGTTGAAGTGCTATTTTAATAACCAACGTATTTTAGCACGTATTGTTGCTTTCTATATATGTTCTCTGATGGATGAGTATTTGGGCACTGAGGAATGTTAGAGCAAGGTTCAGTGTGCTAATACCCGAAGGAGATTGTACACTAGAGCCAGTAAACCCTTTGCGAACAGGCAGACTCCATGACAGCGTCACTTGGATGCAGAACCGTTTCAGTGTGCCATATCATTTAGAGATGTACAAAGAGCTGTGCTGTGACTTGCAAGCTTGATCCATGTGAGGAACTTCTCACCTTTGATAGTACCCTCCCTCCCTGCAGTGGCCTTTAATGACAGGGCTCTGTTCTGTCTGTGGGTGAGAAGGGGGAGTTGACAGTTCCTTCCTGTAGAATTGCAGTAATAGGCAGGGATGGGTACATTTCCTGGGTGTTGTAGGGAGAGTTGGGACCCAGGGATTTAACTCCATCTATAGGCAACACTGGTAATTAGGCTTGAAGAATGCCTCTCCAAGTGGTACGTTTGAGTGCTTTGGTACTTGTTATTGAGACTGCGTGGAGGCCAACACTGTAGCAAGACTGGCTGCCTTTGCATCAGGGCTGCTGGGTACTATCCTATCTCTAAATGTTCCAAGTCCTTGCCAGGGCATCAGGGGCATGGTTCTGGGCTCTCCTCCCATGTGCATCCTTTTCTGTCCTGTCACTTTGGGCATCGTCAGCATGATTTCAATCACTGAACTCTGAGCGTAAGCCATTTTGCTCACTGCACATATGTGATTCAGTTGTTTGTGTGGTGGTTGACTTCTCTCTGAGCAAAAGCACTACAGTTTTCTGTAGAAAGTTGTGGTTCTCTGCTGTCCGTGGTGTCCCACCCTCTGATTCCAGTATTGGGAATCACTGGAGTTCAAGACCAGCTTGGACTCATATTAAGTTCTAGGTCACCCTGCAGTTCATAGGGATACCCTGTCACAAAGAGATAGGTAAGGTATTGTGTCTTTTGATTTATTAGAATTATGCTCTTTTTCAGGTCTCCAAAACAGATCCATCTCCAAAGCGGGAAGCACCGACCATGATCCTTTTTAATGTGGTGTTTGCACTGAGGGTGAGTGTTGTACAAGTGGTTAGGAGGATCTGAGGGAGCTCCCAGTGTCCAGGGAGCTCAGGCTGAGGGCATGGCACTTGCCCTTTCGGTAACATGCAGGTGGAGGCATAGCTCATTGCTTCTCTCTCCTCCCCTTCCTCCAACTTTTTTGTAAAATATATACACATAACCATATGTACTTTATTAACAGTGGTAGATGGGCTGGAGAGATGGCTCAGTGGTTAGGAGCACTCATTGCTCTTCCAGAGGTCCTGAGTTCAATTCCCAGCAACCGCATGGTGACTTACAATCATCTGTAATGGGATCTAATGTCCCTTTCTGGTGTGTCTGAGGATGATGGTGTACTCACATATATAAAATAAATAAAACCTTAAAAGGGGGGAGGTGAAAAAACTAAAACAGTGGTCGTAATGGAATCCAGAGCCTCATGCATGTTGGGTAAGCACTCTATTACTAACTACATCCTTAGCCCTGAATGTTTCCCATTTTAAAGTCTATGGTGGCACACACCTGTTACCCCAGCACTTGGGCGGAGGAAGCTGGAGAATTACCACAAATTTGAGGCCAGCCTGTGCCACAGAATAAGATCTTATTTCAAAACCAGACAGATGAGCACTCAGCTAGACCAGCATTTGGGGAACTGAGGTGGGACAATCAGGAGTTCAAGGTCACTTTCTGCTACATAGTGAATTTGAGGCCAGTTTGCGCTACGTGAAACCCTATCTTAGTGCCCCAGTATTTAGTGCTCCAAGAAAGTATACAACTGAAGTCCTCATGACTGCTTGTCTTTGGCTGTGTAGTAAGAACCTGACTCTCATCACAGCAAATAGTAAGTGGCTGTGAGCCACCTCATGTGTTCCAGGAACAGAACTCAGCACCTCCGAAGAGCAACGAAGGGTCTGAGCTCTGAACCACCTCTCCAGCACTTGGTTTGTTTTCCTTTGTTTTTGTTTCGTTCTTTTGAGACAGGGTTTCAGTATGTAACTTTGGCTGGCCTGGAACTTGTTGTGTAGATCAGGCTAGACTGAACTCACAGAAATCTACCTGCCTCTGCCTCCCCAGTGCTGGGATTAAAAGGTGTGTGACACCGTGCCTGGCTTTTGTTACTTTTTTAGAAATGGTCTCATATATCCCAGGCTGGCCTAAGGATGGCCTAGAACTCCTGATCCTCCTGCCTCCACCTCTCAAGTGCCAAGATTATCACCATGTGTGTGCCCCATGCCTGAAGTACACCCATTCATTGTTCCATCACAGGGCATAGCTATGAGACAGTGGTTATTATTGTATGCCACAATGCCCTTTGGAATCTGACGAGAATTAGCCATGGTAAGTTGGTATTAACTAGTACTTGGCCTGTAAATGTCCTCATTGAGAATGGTTTTCAGTTGGCCTGTGTGGGCAAAATGCAAATCCCGCTCCGTGTGTGTGGTCTCTGTCTCTATTAGTCCAGTCACATTTCCCACCTCCAGATTCGTCTCTTTGGGCAGATTTTCTGTGTCCTGCGGTCTGGAAGCTGCTATGAAGGTGTAGTTATATCTGCAGGCGGAAAGTCCCATGGGTGACGATATAGTAACTTGGGTGTTGCTTCTTATTCCGTACTGTGAATGTTCACTTTGTCTGAGATGGTGTCACATAGGCCAGGCTGGCCTCAACCTTCATATGCAGACTTGATCCTTCTACCTCTGCCTCCCAAGTGAGGAGTAAGCTGCCATCCTAGCTGTACGTCCACTCTTTGTTAGCATTTCCATTGAAGTCTGACATATTCTAGGTGGCAGCTTTCTCAGCATATGCCTGCATACCTCCGGTGCTGAAGGCAGCTACCTCAGTGTTAGCCCGTACAAACAAGACATAGCAGATATCCCTTCAGTGTATGTCATTGAGCCTAATGGCGTGGGGGTGAGAACCGCCTCGCATAAAGGGGAAACTCAAACAGTTGGTCCCCAGCAGCTGTTTAAGGATGCTTTTGTACCTCAGCTGGTGGCACCTCCAGCAGAGAGGGTGACTCACTATGACTTGAGTCATTCGTCAAAGGAAAGTCTGTGTCCAAGGTTATCTTCTCCCTGCTTTTCTAGCGAGTGCTTCTACATGGAATCTTCTAAATGTGAGTTTTGTTTTGAGGCAGTTGTATATACTCTTACATCAGCCCTTTTAGGACATGATCAAGGAGTGCCCCAAGCAGGAAGAATCAGGACAGACTGCCTTGTTGCAAGTTTGCCCAGGCTTTACTTCTGTTTATAAATATGGAGCTTATTGAGAATACAGAAAATCTTTCCAACACCAGGTATACAAAGTGTTGTCTGGGTAAGATAATTGACGTAAAGGTGACAGACACAGGGTCACTTGGCAAATAATCAGGATGGGAACAGCATGAGAAGTCCTAATCAGCGGTGCCATTTGTCCCTTCCACTTCTAACCCTGTACCCCCAAGTGTTACTCAGCAGTCCTGGTGGCTCTAGAAACTCTGAGTCATGTTCGGCTCAGTTATCTGCTCATTCAAGCATCTCCATAGATCTCACAGAGGCCTGCTCCACCCTTGGCCTGGGTGTGTACACCTGCTGGTTAACTATGGTCACTGATAGGTTCCAGAGGGGTGAGGGCACTTCTGACCAAGCACCTTCTCTATGCTACTTTGGCCTGGTTAGTGTGAGTGTGCAGTGGACACTGCGGAGGGACATGGGCTGGGAGCCTAGTATTAATCTGATTAACAGATTGGGTCTTTACTAGGAATAATTCATCCCTGACATACATTTAATGAACAGCATAACACTTTTTTTGTATTTTTTGTCCTGGAACAGTGTGGCCTGTTGTGAATGAATTCCTATAAACAATAGGCCAGACATGTTCATGATTGGTCAATTTACAACAGTGATTACAGATACCTCCAAGGTTTTGGTCAGGTCAAACTGTTGAGTGCCATAAGTGAATAGTTTCCTCTGCTCAGTCAGTTTTCCTTCTTCAGATGATGACCTGTGACCCAAGATCACATAATAGGTGGGTGGGATCAGTACCCTTAGCTGTCCCTTGCTTTTCTCTACAGTCCTAGTGTAGTGGGGATGTGTGTTCATCTCTGCAACCCTCTAGACAGTTGTTCCCAAGACTAGAAGATGAGAAAGTCAGCCAGCAGGCTTATAGGCAGGCTATGGGCATGCACAGGGAATTCTGCATGGCAATTGCTATGAGGAGAAACCAGTGGAAAGCAATGGAGAGGGCCTCCTTCATGGTCTACGTTTTTGCTGTACACATGTATTAGAGTCTTATAAATGTATCTCTGTACACATATTCTGAGTGCAGGCCAATGCTGACCCGTCAGTGATAAACTGTCTGCACACCTTGTCCCGGCGCATTGCTACCGTCCTGCAGCATGAGGAGCGCCGCTGCCAGTACCTCACACGGGAGGCCAAGCTGATCTTAGCACTTCAGGATGAGGTGTCTGCTATGGCCGATGGTGAGTGCAGCAGCCTGCTGAGCATGGGTCTGCTCTGGCCGATGGCTTCTCTTTGTGTAGTGTCTCTAGAGGACCAGCTGGTCATTCTGCTTTGTTTTCAGGGAATTGCAGATAATGCTCTAAGTCAGCTCTCGAGTTCCAGGGACACTATTAGAGAGATCCTCTGTGCAGGGAAGGGCAGGCTTGCTGCCTTGCAAGTTTGATCACATGCCAGTTAGTTCTCTTTGTGGACTTGGGTACGCTGAGAGGACAGAGACTCTCTAGCTCCAGGGGCCTCTCCTACATTACACCTCAATGTCAGAAGCTAACCAGAGCTTTGGCATCTGGTGAGCTGGACACTGGAGAGGGAGTCCTTACAATACTTGGTAAGCAGAGACTGGCCAGAGAAGTTACAGGATCTTCACATTGAGCTGGTCATGACCGGTACAAGATAGCTCTTCTAGGGGTACATATATGGATCTGCTTTGCTAAATGGATGGGTCTGAATTGATCTCTCTAGGAAGAACCCCATACATTGCTATGTGATCACCTTTCATTTAGGACAGATACCTCTGCCTGGCTTTGGTTGTGCTACATAATTTGTCCCGGGATAGGAAAATCAGGGCGGAGCCATTGAGAACATCCAGCTGGTAAATTGGGTGATTTCCATCCTTGGCTTTTAAATTGAAGAACCTAACTGTCCTCTAACCAATCCAAAAAATAATCTGTGCTGATAGACACTGTGTAGCCTTTAGTGTGCCTAGAGGACTACACTGGAGAGAAACTGGGAATGACCTCAGCCTCCTTCTCCAAGGCTCACCTTAAAACTGCAGAAGAAAGAACAAGGAACCGAAATTAGACCAAATTATTACAAACTAACAAAGTCTGGTCTGATTCTAATGTATTTTCAGTGAAAAATTTACTGTTTTCCTCTGAAAATTAGATGGGCATGGTGGTGTGTACCTTTTATACTAGCCCATAGAAGGCAAAGGGTTTGCTGGGTTCCAGGACAGTCATGGATATAGAGAGACTGTCTCCAGCACAGAACCCACTTGTATTACGAACCTGGAAATGGGTGTAGAGTGTGTGCCTAGTGTGTGCGAGGCCCTGCATTCCAGCTCTAGGACCCAAGCAGAGAGACAGCAAAACAAACAACACTTATGTTTTCTGTTTTAGCTAATTATAAGTATGATAGGAAACAATCCAGAAATTTTCTTTTAAGATTTAGATCTGGGTGTGATTGGTACTTCCTTTAATCCCAGGACATAAGAAAAAGAGGCAAGTGGGGATCTCTGACTTTTGAGGCCAGTCTGGTCTACAGAATGAGGTCTAGGCCAGCCAAGGTTACACAGTGAGACCCTGTCTCAAAAAGAAAGAAACTACCCCAAAACACCAACAAAAACTTGTTAAAAAATTAAATATTAAAAACCCATGTTCATCTTAATTATATATATTTTTGTTAGAGATTCATGAAGGTAAAAGATGCATCTCATGATTGTACAGTGTGGGAGAAAAGTGGAATGGCATGGGAATTCCCTGCAACAGAGGGTAGGGGCTGCTGAGCCAAGAGACATGCGCCTTCTGTGGGAGGCGGTGGAGCTCACGGTTCACTCCTGTGACTACAAGGTTAACAAGTTTAAATACAAATAGTTTTCATAGTTTCTCAGATCAGCCTGAGTCTACTTTTACAGGGATCAGGGATATATTGATTATGGTGGTGATGGTGATGATTACAGGAGTTTTTTTTTTTTTTTTGTTTTTTTTGTTTTTATTAACTTGAGTATTTCTTATATACATTTCGAGTGTTATTCCCTTTCCCGGTTTCCGGGCAAACATCCCCCTCCCCCCTCCCCTTCCTTGTGGGTGTTCCCCTCCCAACCCTCCCCCCATTGCCGCCCTCCCCCCAACAGTCTAGTTCACTGGGGGTTCAGTCTTAGCAGGACCCAGGGCTTCCCCTTCCACTGGTGCTCTTACTAGGATATTCATTGCTACCTATGAGGTCAGAGTCCAGGGTCAGTCCATGTATAGTCTTTAGGTAGTGACTTAGTCCCTGGAAGCTCTGGTTGCCTGGCATTGTTGTACATATGGGGTCTTGAGCCCCTTCAAGCTCTTCCAGTTCTTTCTCTGATTCCTTCAACGGGGGTCCTATTCTCAGTTCAGTGGTTTGCTGCTGGCATTTGCCTCTGTATTTGCTGTATTCTGGCTGTGTCTCTCAGGAGCGATCTACATCCGGCTCCTGTCAGTCTGCACTTCTTTGCTTCATCCATCTACTTACAGGAGTTTTTGATGTTAGCATTGGTTTACCATTACTTGTTAATGCTGAATTTGTTCTAAAGATTGCTCATGTTCTGGCCTGTGCATATTTCTTGCTTTGGAAGTTGTAAATCCTTAACAGTTGTTTTTCTTGTAGCAAATGAAGGTCCTCAGTCCCCATTCCACCACATCCTGCCCAAGTGCAAGCTGGCTAGGGACCTCAAAGAAGCTTATGACAGGTAAGGCCCCTAGGGCTGTGCTGTTGAACCTCCTCTTTCTGGCCAGCTTCCCTCAGACAGTGCTGCATGGGCTCTGTGTGCGTGTGTGCTGGAGCTCTGCTGAGACAGGGACAAGAAAGGTTAAGGATGGGACACTTGTGTGGCCACTTTTCAGGGAACCACTTTGGTGTCCGTTTTCCTAATGGCAGCCCCTTCGTTGAGTGCTTTACTTCGCAGAGACGGTTACCTCCTGACCCTTTACAACAGAAGCTCCGCCCACAACTGTCCGTGACACAGACAGTGCTTTCCAGCCATTCAGGCAGCAGCACTTATTGAGCCTAACCTAGAGCCACGTTCTTTACCATCTGCATCGAGGTGGCTGTCACCATTGCCTCTTCTCACTCTAGGAAATCCAAGTTCAGTGGGCAGAGTTGGAGGTGACTGTGACAGGCTCTGCTCTGGGAGAGCTGGAGTTTGAGACACTGACCATCTGAGGTCAGCAAGTATTGGGAACACAATGGAAACCTCATATGGATTTGATTACATTTGTGGCTGAATACTCTATTAAATACATACAAAATACTTAAGCCTTTGTGTGTGCGTGTGTATGTGTGTGTGTGTATGATAGACTCTCACTGAGTGAGAGTGGCTTGATCTAGGTGTGTGATACTCGCTTTCTCTCTTTTATTTTTTAGACAGGGTTCTGTTTTATAGCCCTGGCTGGCCTGGAACTAATTCACTTATGGAGACAAAGCTTGGCTTCATAGCATCTAATAAACAAAGTAAAAAGGAAACCAGTGACTTTAGGTTTCTAAAATGAAAAAGGACGTAGTGGGAAAAATGTAAAACCTTACAAAGCTTTGTCATCTGCCAGGCACAGCTCAGGGCTTGAGGCCTCACAGTGCCACCTAGTGGACCAATTCAGAGGAACACAGAATTTGAGCTTTTGGTGAGAAAGGCATTCAAGATCTTTCTAGCCAGAAACCCTGTTTGTTAGTGCCTAAGGGTATGGTCTCATTTCTCCAGGTGAACTCCTACAGCAGCCAGCAGCCCTGGGTCCTGGAACCTGTCCTGGGAGGCTGAGAGCCACACTTGTATGGCAGGATGTGGCAGTTGTGACCTTCTCTGCTCCCACCCCTGCCTGATATTGTACACCTCTATGATTGCCCAGTAGCCCTCTTGGCCTGATTCATTCTCAGCCTCACCCCACAAGCCTGTGATTGGCCTCTAGGTCCTCTTCCCTCAGCAATAAAAAGGTGTAGCTGAGTATACATTGGGTGGGTAGCATCAACTATTACATCTGCCTTCTGACGTAGCTCTTTGCCAGATCCCTGAGAAAGGTGTTCTCAAAGAAAACCTAAAAGACAGGAGGTTGTGGGCTTAATTGGCATTGAGCTTTAAGAGCATCCGTTCAATAGAATTGTTCTGGACTTACTATTTTAACCAAAGCCAAAGTTCTGGTATAGCTCTAGATGGCAACCCTATTCCCTGAGTGTCTGTGACTATAGAGTGGAAGTAGGAATCCCTTAGGAGGTTACCTGGTTGTCCAAGTACCTGGGTCTCCTTCTGGAACTAACTCCATGGTCCCATGTCTCCCCAAGGTCGCATCCCTTCGGTCAGGGATGTCCCTTCACTTTCTATAACACAACCCTCTGCACAGCTCATCCACAGTTAAAGAGATATGGAGTGGCAGGAGGAGTGATGATATAAATTGCTTGTGGTGTGAAGAAGTGTTCTGTTGAGTGATTCTTTGAATTAACAGGGACCGTGGTTGGGTCTGGGAGCTCAGGTGGTGGGAATGCTGTCTGAGGCCTGGCCGGGTAAGTAGTGCTGACTGCATTGTTAATCGCACAAGAGCAAGAGCAAGAGAAGCCTGTAGATGTTCCGAGAGCTAGTCTGTATTTCATTAAAAAATGTACATACATGTAAAGTTTTGTTTGAGGTTTCAAGGTAGGATTTTTGAAGCCTCTTGCTTCGTGCTGTATCCTATCACATGTAGTAGGAAGCTTGGATGCTGTGTGGGGCAGGGCACACAGGATACATGACAGAGTCTCAGAGTAGAGGCTTAGCTGAGGTGAGGTCAGAAGTGACCTCTTGGTTATTAGCTAAAGGCAGGCCAAGGAGTGTGGGAGTGCGATAGCTTGCACACGGTACATCTTGGGTGCAGAAGATAGGACTGCGGTGCCCTGCACAGTCATGGTGTGTAGATGCAGGACCCTGGCAGGAACATTTATCTCCTGTTGCAGAAGGGCTGGACTCTAATGCTGGATGCAGGCTGGATAAGCTCGGGGGACAGCATCTTTCTGCTAAATATTGAATTTTCAAACTAAATATTGAACTCCTGCGAACAGGAACACAAGCTCAGCAGGGAACTTTCTGGATACAGATCCTGGGTCTCATCTTGAAATGCAGATCACAGAAGCAGGGGCAGCCCTGTTCTTCCCTTCTCTCAACAGACTTTAGTGTGTTTCCTGGTTTACAGTTTTGCTGTGAAGGATTCACCTGACTATCTCTAGAGCTAGAGGCTAGAAGTTGGGCAGGCATGTTTCTAACACTCCTTGTCCTCCCAATGTACTCTAGAGGTTTGTCCAGATGTGCATCTGGTACTCAGGGGACTCCTAATGGCAGGGTTTAGTGTCTCCACACCACAGAGCTTGGTTCGTTTGTAAGGAGACTCTAGCTCAGTACAAAATATTCAGAGGGAAGGACACAGGCTGGGGATCTGAGTCAGCTGGCCCGAGGTCGAGACACACCTGAATTATGAATTTGAGTGTGTTATAAAGGCCTTACTTAATGTGCCCCTCATGCCCACAGCTAGCATTTAACCCTGGCCTGCACTGCCACACCAGTCTCTATGTACCTTCCTTATAACTCTAGTTTATAAACTGCCCCATCCAGAGTAAGAATCTTCTAAGTAAAAGGCTGCAGTTTGTCTCCTCTCTTGCTGTGTCCCAGGTGCCTGAAACACTACTTAGAGCTGCACCTAGCACATGGTTGTCCCCACATCACTGGGGTCCTTGGTGGACAGGATCAACCATGTTTGAAATGACAAGAGACTCGGTATGTAGTTCTGATCCCATGTTGTTCCAGTAGCCACCCTGTACTGCCCTAAATAAGAGAGCTCAAAAACAGGACCTTCTATTTCTTCCCTTGTGACCACAAGTCAATTGGAGGAGCCTGGCTAGTGTTTGCATGGGCGTGACCACAGCGCAGCAGTGTGACCCTTTCCCACCTCTGTGAATGCTGAGAGGCTTTCCTGACGCAGTGTTTCTCAGGGTTGGTTGTGAGCTTTGCTTTCCATCCCGAAGAGTGGTGCAGCTCTGGAAACTACACACACACATAGTTGGTTCGGGTCCGTTCCTAGAAAGGCCAATCGGGGTCTTTGACCCACAT
This sequence comes from Rattus norvegicus, assembly GCF_021556685.1. Taxonomy (NCBI): domain Eukaryota; kingdom Metazoa; phylum Chordata; class Mammalia; order Rodentia; family Muridae; genus Rattus; species Rattus norvegicus. Next base: position 21,375,044 of record NC_141543.1, read on the forward strand.
CTTGACACTCATTAAACCCTGCTCTTAACAGACTTTAAAGTTTGGTTACCCCAAAGTTTGGTTACCCCGTGAACCTCCTTGGTGAACCACCATTGTCCACTAGGCTCAGCCACAGCCTGTGGTGCCCTCCGTACACCCACCCCTAGGAGGTTGAGGCCCTGGGAGAAGCAGGAGCAGATGTTTTGGAGCCATGAGGTAGTTTGCATTAATCAGTGGATGCTGCAGAGATCCTGGGGAGTGAGGGTCACAGATATGTTCTTCTCCCGCTTCCTTTCCCCTCCGCTTATTCTCTGCTTGAAGGAGAAAAAAAACTTGTTTTTGCATTTGAATCTGTTGGCTAGAGTTCCTGGCAACCCTCTGGGGACAATTCAGAAGCTTAGAGCTCTTGTCTATTGCTGGAGGCCCCAGGAAGAGACTGTAATAGTCCTTGGCAGCTATTGTGCTACATGCTGAGAATCTCAGCATTTGGGAGGTAGAGGCAGGAGAATCACAAGTTTGAGGCCAGCTTGTAGTACACAACAAAATTCTGTCTGTCTGTCTGTCTGTCTGTTTGTTTGTTTGTTTGTTTGTTTATTTATTTAATGCATGTGAATACACTGTAGCTGTCTTCAGACACACCGATATCCGATCGGGAGGATATCCGATCCCATTACAGATGGTTGTGAGCCACCATGTGGTTGCTTGGAATTGAACTCAGGACCTTTGGGAAAACAGTCAGTGCTCTTAACCACTGAGCCATCTCTCCAGTCCCAAAATTCTGCCTAGAAAGAAAGAAAGAAAGGAAGGAAGGAAGGAAGGAAGGAAGGAAGGAAGGAAAGAAAGAAAGGAAGGAGGGAGGGAAGGAGGGAGAGAGGGAGGGAAAGAAAGGGAGGGAGGGGGAGAGAGAGAGAGAGAAAGAGAGAGAGCGAGCGAGAGAGAGAGAGCGAGCGAGCGAGCGCGAGTGGGGAGGGGCGTTGCAGCACACATCTTTACTCCCAGCTCTTGGACATCAGAGGCAGGCACATCTCTGTGAGTTTGAATCCAGCCTACATATTGAGAACTAATACATAGAGAGACCCTGTCTGGGAAAAAGAAACAGGGGTGGGAGAAAAGAGAAAACAAAAGTGTGTTTTCGGGAGCCTGGAACAAGGGCCTTGTTTCTCCCACAGTACCCAAACATTTGACCTTTGACCCAGGCAGGAAGAGCCCTTGCCACACCCCCTTTAACCACTAGCCTGCTCTATCCTTGGCCATTCCCATACTGGGAGCTGAGAATAGCAGAGTGGGTGGTGGTGGGAAAATACTTCTTGGCTGCTCTTCTGAGTGGAAACAAGACCAGGGAAGGTACTATAGAGATTGGTAGTTTAGAAGCCCAGGGGATGTGTCCTGTTTGAGAACAGAGTCATGGAGTTTTAAGTTGTCTTTGCTACACTGGATGAAGGAGGCTGCCTGCCTGGTTGGCTCTTCTGAACTTGACTGGGTTGGGGCAGATGACAGGAAATACCTTTCTCAGGCCTGAGCAGTTGCTTTTCTTTCCTTATGTCATGTGTATAATTTCATTTCAGAAGTTCACTAACATACTTTTTGCCCACTCAGCATATAGACCTGAACAAATTCTATTTAATAAGCACATGTTGTTGGCACTTAGCACCAGGATTGTGTGGCTGAGCCATGGGTGGGGCTCTTCCTTCACACAACCCTGCCCTCCTGGGTGTAGTTCTGTAGGGACAACCCACAGGGCCACCTGTCTACAGGATGGGTTTCTGGGAGGACAGCGTTCCTGCAGAATACTGCCTGACTCTGGGTTCTCCCCCTTTCCACTCATGAGTGTTTCGTGTGCCAGTGCAAACCTTGCATATACCTGGTGTGGTTGGTTAGGACAGTATTAGGTAGCAAGCAGGTAGAATCCTGTGGTCATGGATACAGCGTGCAGGGTGAGGGGCCAGAATGAAGGTGGGGCCAGGATCCCTCACTGAGAGTGTACATATGAGATTGGAGTTATAAGAAAGACAAGAGACAGCTGGGAAGAGAGGCCATGGCAAACCTAAGTGCCAGATCCTGAGAATGCTGGACTTGAATGATGGGGAAGGAAGTGAGGGCAGGACAGGAAGTGTGTGCAGCACACACAGGGCTCTCTGTGTTGGAAATCCATGGATGACACTGCCCAGGGAGAAGCTGTAAGGAAAGAGGAGAAGGGCACCCCCTCAGGTGCTGGTTGTCTGGGCAGCTCTGGCCTGGTTTTGCTGAAGAGGTCTGGATTTGCAGGCAGAGCACATAGGATTTGTTGATGATTTGAGATGCTGTATGCTGCCATGCCTGAGCACATTGAACTGTAAGTATGTGTCAATCACTGAGAATGTGGAGGAAAAGGTTTGCTGTGGAGGAATATTTGGGCTTTGCTGGGTCGTCACTGCATGTCCTCTGATAACTGCACAGATTGTACCTGTGGTTCTCCACCACCAAAAAGGGAGGTGCTCTGCGCTTCCTACCATTAACATTCTGTAGGCTCTGACAGCCTCCCTCTTCTACCCGTCTCTTCTCCGTGGAGATAAGCCTGATTCTGCCCAGCTGCCCAGCTGTGCTGGGGTCTACATCAGGTGTTCAAGACAGGCCCTCTCAGAGAGAGGGTGTGCTGTGGGTGCCAGGTGTTTGCCACAGTGAATTTCCGGGAGATGGACGAAGCTTCTTTTAGTCCTGATGGGCTGAATGGATTATACATTATTCTAGGGCCAGACAGAGTTTGTTTGTGTCTATGTGTATATTCCTAACATTTTCTTAGGTATACTGAGATCTGAAAAGATATTCTTGTACCCCTGAGATCTCCACCTGCGTTTTCCTCTAGCCAACAGGGCAGCATATGAGGCCACCATCTGTGAATAGGGTGTTGTTCACTGGAAATAAGCAGATGCCCACCATAGTAACAATGTTCACTCTTCACAGCCTGTGCACATCTGGTGTAGTACGGCTTCACATTAACAGCTGGCTAGAAGTGAGCTTCTGTCTTCCCCACAAGATCCACTATGCAGCTTCAAGTCTGATCCCTCCTGAGGCTATTGAACGGAGCCTGAAAGCCATCCGGTGAGAGATACCCCATCCTGCCTCCCCTCAGCTGCTGTCTGAGACCTTACTAGTTGCTTTGTTCTAGAAATTCCCCTTTGTTCTTCCTGGTGTAGAAATTGCCATGTAGAGCTTTGACGTTAATAAGACCACATGATTTCCCATCTAATTCTGCCCAGAAATGACCCATTCTAGGTTTTTCCTAGGTCTTTCTGGCATTGACTAAGTAAGTAGAACCTGCCAAGGGCCTTGCCCAGGCCTGCAGGGCAGCTTGGGTCTAACCTAGAACTTGAGAAGATTGCCATCATTTCATTAGAAATCATGGGAGCCAATTACTTTCTTGGATTAGCTGGTTCCCTGTAAGGAAAACTAAGCACAGGACTGGGACTATAACCTAGTGGTGCAGTGCTCTCTAGGCCTGGCTCTGTTCTCAGCACTATAAAGAAGGAAAAAAAATAGAAGAAATCTGGGCACATTCCTCAGTACTGGAAATGCCAGAAGGCAGATTACTTAGTCCAGTCCTCCTACAGTCCCATATCTATGCTCCACATCAAATGGCTGAGCATATTTCTGTAGTTCTACTCATAGTTGATGGATATTTTGTTTTTCCTGTGTTTAGAAAGACATCACCCCCACCTCTTTTTTTTTTTTTTTGTTTTTTTTTGTTTTTTGTGGTACTAATGAATAAACCTAGGGTTTTGCACATGCTAGGGCAAGCACTTTATCACTACATGCATGCAGTAGACATGAGACAGAGACTTTCTGTCTTCCTAGCTGACCTGGAACTTACTATGTATACTAGGCTAGCCTTGAATTCACAGAGATTCATCTGTCTTTGCCACTCAGGTGTTGGAATTGAAGATCTGTACCAGCCACCATGCATAAGTATGAGTGGCAGACACAGGCAGGTCCCAAAGGCTTGGTGACTTCAGTGAGAGGTCCTAGCTCAAAAAGTAAGGTGGGGAGCTAGGCATGATGGCACACCCCCCCTTTTTTTTTAAAGATTTATTTATTTTGAGTACACTGTAGCTGTCTTCAGATACCCCAGAAGAGGGCATCAAATCCCATAACAGATGGTTGTGAGCCACCATGTAGTTGCTGGGAATTGAACTCAGGACCTCTGGAAAAGCAGTCAGTGCTCTTAACCACTGAGCCTATGCAGCTTGAAGTCTGATCCCTCCTGAGGCTATTGAACGGAGCCTGAAAGCCATCCGGTGAGAGATTCCCCATCCTGCCTCCCCTCAGCTGCTGTCTGAGACCTTACTAGTTGCTTTGTTCTGGAAATTCTCTGAGCCATCTCTCCAGCCCTGATGGTACATCGCCCTTAATCCCAGCACTTGGGAAGCAGAGGCAGGAGGATCTCTGAGTTCAAGGCCAGCCTGGTCCTAAGTTCCAGGAGCCAGGGCTATACAGAGAAACCCTGTCTCAAATAAGATTGAGGATTGATAAGCTGGTCAGCAGGTAAAGACACTCACTGCCAGGCTTGACGTGACCTGAGTTCAGTTCCTGAAACCTACATGGGAGAAGAAGGGAACTTCATGCGTGCGCCTCACGTAAATAAATAAGTGTGGAAAAAGGCAAGTGATAAAGACATCTGATGCCGACCTCTGGGCTGCATACTTACATGCATAGGCTCATGCACTGCCCCCCCCCACATACATATCTCAGTCTCTCTGTCTCTGACACACATACCCATGTGCGCGCATGCGCGTGCAAGAGAGAGAGAGAGAGAGAGAGAGAGAGAGAGAGAGAGAGAGAGAGAGGAAGAGGGAGAGAGAGAGAGAGAGAGAGAGAGAGAGCTGGGAGAATCCCAGAGGGGAGAGACGACAGCATTACTGCTGCAGTGGTCCTTGGCTTTCTATCTGATTTCCCCTCAACCTCTCCTGCCCAGTGCCTATGGACTTTAGCTGTGCCCTGGTATTTCAGGGCCCCATAGCTCTTTATGTCTCGCTGACATGTGCCTCTGTCCTTCAGCCCCTACCATGCTTTGCTACTGCTCAGTGACGAGAAGTCTCTATTGAGTGAGCTTCCCATTGACTGCTCCCCGGCTCTGGTGCGGGTGATCAAGACCACGTCTGCTGTGAAGAACCTACAGCAGCTAGCCCAGGATGCTGATCTGGCCTTGCTGCAGGTAGGGCCCTGGGCGCTTGGAGGAGTGGGAAGAACATTAAGGGAGGTAGCCTGTGGGGATCAGGAAAGACTGCCTGCTGTGCTGAGTCCCTAGGGCCCTTGTCTAGCACACAGTAGATGCTCTATGTCCTGCCACGGTTCACGGTAGGAGGCTTGGGGTTCCCGTATCTGGTCACACTTAGTTTAGAGCCACAGGACTGACTTCTTTCTCTGTTAAGCAGAGGTGGGGCAAGCCTTGGGAGAAAGGAGAGAAGTGTTTCCTGCAAAGGCCTGGAGAACAGCTTGGGGAGTAGTATAGTCCACACAGTGAATCTACCAGCTTAGGACAGTCTCACACTGCTCTATGAGCAAGCCTGTGGGAAGCGAGAGCTAGGACTTGAGTGGGTAACTTACCCTACCGTGTAGCTTCTATTTTTTGTACATTTTCCTACCTTTTATCCTTTTTCTAAAAAAAAATATGTATTTATTTTATGTATGTGAGTACACTGTTACCGTATTCTGAAACACCAGAAGAGGGCATTGAATCTCCATTACAAATGGTTGTGAGCCACCATGTGGTTGCTGGGAATTGAACTCAGGACCTCTGGAAGAGCAGTCAGTGCTCTTAACCGCTGAGCCATCTCTCCAGCCCCTTTGTTTTGTTTTTAATAAAGTACATATCTTTAATGATGATATGCAGAGATGGAGCCTTATTCTGGCGGTCAGCTAAGTCTGATCAAATGTTCAAGAAAACCCTATAGAACCGAGGATTTGCTTCCCTCTGCCTCTGATGCCTGTGGGACTGTGTCTAAACGAGTTACGCTCCACACACATCTCTTTTCTTCTGTTCCTTCTTCCCTTTTTTCCAAACCAGCCTAGACTCACCAACATCCCCTCATTCCCGTGGAGAAGGAAATGTGGCAGAGCTGCAGAGACAGCCCCAAGCAAGTGTTTGTGGTTGCCCTCTGGGCTCAGAAAGAAGGCCCCTTAGTTGAAGTGTGGAGGAGGAAAAGCACAGAAGAAACTGTTTTTCTGGGGCTGGAGTGTTGTCTGAGTCACCTCTGCCAGGGCTGTAGGTGCAGGACCAAGGGAATAAATGCCAACATCCTCATCTGGTGGTGCTGTGCACCCTGTGGCCACCAGAGGGTAGCAGAGGCCTAACCGGGCCCTCAGTTTGGGCAAAGTCCAGCCTTCTCTCTGTGGGATGAAGTGGCCATGGCTCTGAGGCAGGCCCCCTTGGGTCCCTCCGGCTAGGCCTCCTGCCTCTATGTGGGGTTAGCATTGCTGAGAGTGTTTGCTTTGTGGGCCTATTGGATTGCTTTTTCCAAAGCCCTTTCTATTCTCAGGATAAGTTGGTCCTTCTCTCTATCTCTGACTCTTCATAGGCTCTGTGAGAGCACTTAGCATATCCTGCCTTTGTATTTCAACTTGGCATCTCAAGCTGGACAAGATTCAGCAAGGATCTCATTCTGCTTCCCTCTAGCATCTACGCAGAACTTTGAATGTATTCACTGTCTCTGAACACCCACAGAGAGGGGCGGTGCTGCTGTCCTAAGGAGTCTGGGCTATGTGGATGATGGCTATTTTCACTTCCTCCTCCATGTTTGAAAAGACTTTACTAAGAGGCTGTTTGATGGAGTCTATGCTAGGCCTGTGCCTGACTTCACTGTCACAGTCTTCTGATAAACCTTTGATGTCTCTTCCATTTCCTTGTCTTGGTCTTGTCTGGGATTGGGGAGGAGGGTGTTTCCTTCCGAACTAACTCCCTGATGAACCTGATATAAATCAGAGTTTACTGCTGGTGTGTCCTGTGAGGTCTAGCCCCAGCCATTCTCTGTAACTCACCGCACCATTTTCTGCCACTGCTGTTTCCTGTAGATGAACCTTTAGGGAACATCTGTCTCAAATATGACTGTCACACATGCTCTAAGGTCACTCAGATGGGCCTTGTGACACACTTTTGTAACCCAAGCCCTCAGGAGGCTGAGGGAGAAGGACTGTTTGAGACAGGGTTTCTCTGCAGCCCTGGCTGTCCTGGAACTCGTTCTGTAGAACAGGTTGGCCTCGAACTCACAGAGATCTCTGCTTGCCTTCTGAGTGCTGGGATTACAGGCCCTCCAAGTTTTTATTGTTTTGAGATAGGATATCTCTGTATAGACTTGACTGTTTTCAAACTTAGAATCTTTCTGCCTCAGCCTCCTGACTTCTTGGGTGTGTCAGCATCCTCAGGCCTCCTCAGGCATTACTGTGTGTGCACACATTGTTTTGGGCAATATTAGAGACTGAACCCAGGGCTTCAACATGAGGAAGGGTATAGCATTGGGAAGGCTGAGAACTGCTGGCTTAGAGGTTAAGAGCACTTAGTGTTCTGGTAGAAGATCCAAGTTTGGTTCTTAGCACCCATGTTGGGCAGGTTGCATCTCCAGTGCCTCTGACAGCCTCTTCTGGCTTCTGTGGGTACATTAGCATGAACACACGTACACCGCATGCATGCACGCACGCACGCATGCAATATTTTTAAGATGGGGGTTGAAAGAGAGTTGACTGCAGAGGAGAAGGAGGTGATGTGCATTCAAGAGTAGAGATTGGCTTTGATGAGGCTTCAAACCAAGGAAGAGGCAAGGGCAGATTCTTTGTTGGAACAACCCAGGGGAGCATAGATGTGCTGGCACCTTGGTTCCACTTCTGTCATGCTTATTTTGGATTTTTAGTTCCAAGAGTGGCATTTTGGCTTCTTTTTTTTTTTTTTTTTGGTTCTTTTTTTTGGAGCTGGGGACCGAACCCAGGGCCTTGCGTTTCCTAGGTAAGCGCTCTACCACTGAGCTAAATCCCCAGCCCCACATTTTGGCTTCTTAATGGAGAATGTTTTAGGGGTGAAGGGGGGATGAGATTGGAAGTCACTGTCCGCAGATACAGAGAAAGTGGGTGTGTCTTTGCCTGAGAGCTCAAGTCTGAAATGTGGGATAAGAGCAAAGAGGGCAACAGTGAGCTGGCTGTTTCCTCCATGTTTGAGCTGGTTGTTGGCTGATGCTGACAACTGCCCTTAGCAGTGTAACAGACACTGTCAAGGCAGAACTCACCTGAAAGCATCAAGTGCCATTGCTTGAGGCTTCACACACCTTATGAGGGCTGTGGTGCTGTTTTCAGGTCTGGCTGCCCCCATAAAGTTGGTGTGTACTGAGGCTACCCTAGAAAGGATTTCTGGTATCTTTGTGTATTTCCTGGTATCTGAGAGCTTAGGAGAGCAGAATGGAGGATGGTCTCTGGGGAAAGCAGAGTGCATAGGGACCTGTGCATATGCAGGGGTGGATAGGATTAGACTCTGTTTATTACTTTGGAAAACGGGGCTGGGTGTCTGGTGGACCTGAGAATGCTGTGCTTCTGCCCATGCTCCAAGCACTCCAGTGTCCGTGGTCATGTGCCTGCTGCCTAGCAAAACAGTGGTATCAAGCAGCACAGGGACTCCGAATACAGGAACAGTGATGATGGTTCCACTGACTTGGGCTGGGGTGCTACAATGCTGCTTCAAGTTGGAAGAGTTGCAGAGGGTATTTTCTTCAGACAGGAAGGCCATGGCCTCCAAGTTTAGTCCTTCCATCTCCCTTGGTCTGCAGGTCTTCCAGCTTGCAGCTCACCTGGTGTACTGGGGCAAGGCCGTCATCATCTATCCACTGTGTGAGAACAACGTCTATGTCCTGTCTCCCAATGCCAGTGTGTGTCTGTAAGTACCACTGGCTGCTAAAATCTGGAGTCTGGAGCTAGAAAACGCCCAGCAGGACCCTTTAATGGCGCCCCCAGTGGCCCTAGAGGCTTTGAAGCCACGAGGCCAGATCCCACTATATTCGTGATGCTGCCAATAGCGTGCTCAGGTGCAGATCACAGTCTGGTTTGGTGTCACCCATGGTAAGGCCATCTCTTCCTGGCTGAAGTCAGGGGTTTGTGGTTCCTGCCATATCTTGAGGGACAATGAGTATAATTCTGCCATCTGAAGGCCTGCTGGGTCACCATACTTTATTCTGATGTCATTATGCTCACCGAGATAATTGCAGTGAGCATGGGAAATGCACTGACCATGGCTGTCTGCCCCAGGTACTCTCCACTAGCTGAGCAGTTCTCCCGCCAGTTCCCGTCTCATGACCTGCCATCTGTCCTGGCCAAGTTTTCCTTGCCCGTTTCTTTATCGGAGTTCAGGAGCCCCCTGGCCCCCCCTGCACAGGAGGTGAGTCAATAGAGCCCCTATGTGGCTTCCTGTCTGGTGGCCCCTGATTCCAAGGCTCTTAGCACTGTTGATCGTTTGCCATGGTTGGTGGGATTTACTGGCAAGCACTGCAGGCTTCCTGTGCCCATGGAGCCCACCATGGGCATTCTTAGGTCTAGTATGGGTTTAAGTTTGCCAGAGGGTATTAGCTTTTCCTGGGCTGACAGGATTGCCTTGTGCTGCCTTTGGGCAGGGCTTCTCACAGACGGAGGTGCAGACAGCAGACAGCAGACAGCCTTGTTCTCTTGTTCTCATCAAGCCTGGGCCCTGCTTTCCGAGGCACTTCAGGTCGTGTGTCCCTTCCTCTGGGGGCTTATGGGTTCTTTGTGTGGAATCCTATGTCGCTGGGCCTAGAGTCCTTTTCCTAAGTAGGCCCTCAGTGTCAGGCTAGGGTTGAGTCTTGGATGGTGGGCCTGAGTCAGGACAGAGGCTGGCAGTTAGAGGCTGGTTGTGGTGGGGATGCTTCTCAAGGTGTAGGGGATAAATTTGCAGTGGGCTGTAGGGGTCAGTCACTTTTCCCTGCCCCATGCTCGAGAGATGGTCAGATGGTGACTTGGAGTCAGAGAAGCTTTGCCCCTTCCCCTGTTCAGTGCTTTAAGCTCTAGGTGGGAAGCTAGGGAAAGAACACAGGTGTTGGAGACAAGCTGGGTGATCTCCATGGTTTATCTTCAAAAGCAAAGTATTTGTTTTAATAGCTGCCAGATACACTGGGCAAAATCAGTCCTTAAAGTCAAACACTTCCCTTCTCAGATTGTGAATGGGAATAAGATCCTGAGTGTTTAGCTCATTTACATGCTGAGTGTGCCAGAGTTCTAAAGCTGTCTTTCACAGGGCCCTTGGTTTCCAGGAACAGAGCCAGGAGGATGAAAGATGCACTTTGCATCTGCACCTCCCTCTCTCCCCCAGGCAGCTCTCTGGGGGAGGGTCTGGCAAAGCTCCCATCCCAGCAGAAACTTCCCAGTTGTCAGGATAACGGCTGATCTTCCAGGCCATGTCTGAGCAGCTGCTTCAGGCCTTGTCAGGGGCCTGGGATGGAGCTGTTTGGTTTGCCACATCCCAGAGACATGCTGTCCAGTGTTATGAAGCTTTTGTGTTTTATTTTTTACATTTTGTTACAATAGCTTCAGTTCTTTAGAATTCTATTTGGTTTTGACCATGGTGGGTGTGTATCTTCCTCCCCAGTAACCCAGCTCCCTACCATGAGTGACCTGGGCAGTAGCTCTTCTGGGCCTCCCAAAGGTCAGAGCACTGGTACTGTGTGTACACACCTTGCTGCTTGGTGTCTGTGCCTGAGAGATATTTTTCCATCAGTGTTGGGTACTACCTGGCACTAGGTTCCACTGCTGTGGCCGTGCTCACAAGGAAGAGCCATTGGCTTCACATAGGAACTGTGGGTCCTCTTCCTGCTTCCTTTTAGAATCACCTGTGTTCTTGAAGCAGATTTTGAGGTAGAGCCAAGGACTCATGACAGTTTCCTCTCTGAACTTTGTGTGGGCTTGCCTAGCAGTGGACTGTCTGATGGCAGCAGGTCTTAGTGGGCTGGAGGTGAGGGTGGGAGGCAGGAACAGGTCTGGCTCTAGGGTAAGTTGGCTAGGGAGGGAAGCCAGGTGCATGATGGGAGCTAGTGCATGTGTGGTCTGGGAGTTCTTCTGGCCCCACTGTGTTCCCTGGGGTATGCTGACCTTGCAGAGCTACCCGCAGTTGAGGGTCCTTTTTTCCTAATAGGAGGCCTTCCTATTTCGGTACTGGGGCTGCTGTGGACCACAGTTCTCTTAATCCCCAGGGACAGGAGCCTGTTCCTCCAGGCTTGGGTCAGGGGCCCAGCCCACCCGCTGTCTTGCTCTGCTCACCCACAGACCCAGCTTATCCAGATGGTGGTGTGGATGCTGCAGCGCCGGCTGCTCATCCAGCTGCATACCTATGTTTGCCTAATGGCATCACCCAGTGAGGAGGAGCCCCGACCTCGAGAGGATGACGTCCCCTTCACAGCCCGAGTTGGTGGCCGCAGCCTCAGCACACCCAATGCTCTAAGCTTTGGCTCCCCAAGTAGGATCCCCTTCCAGGACATCTGTCTGGTAATGGGGGCTGGGAGACTCTGGTGGTGACATCCAGGAAGTCTGGGCATTGTTGGAATAAGAGGTGTTTTTACACGTCTGTACTCACCTGCCTGTTCCCGTGGAGACCTCGTCCTCCTGTCCCCTGTACTGCCAGGGTCCATATATCTCTACCTGTCTAGTGCTTTAGCCTCCATGTTGGCTGAGGTGGGACAAGACACCCATTCCTGCCAGGGGTGTGGTGCGTGTACAGCTTTCATTCTGGGTCCTTGAAGCTACTTCTGTAGGGTGGCTCCTTGTACTCCAGCTTAGCCACACATTAGGCACTTAGGTGGTGGGATGGCAGTGAGTTCTCGCATGAAGGCAGACTGTACAGTTGGAGGCGAGTGTGGCGGTGGTCTGGATGCCCTCCGGAGTCTGGGGTGCCTTTGGTGCCTCCGCCTTGGTACACTGGAATCCAGCTGGCCTTTCCAATCCACAGCCAGCAGTGACGACATGACCCTCACCAGCCCCAGTATGGACAACTCCAGTGCAGAGCTGCTCCCCAGTGGGGACTCACCACTGAACAAACGGATGACAGAGAACCTGCTGGCCAGCCTCTCAGAGCATGAGCGGGCTGCTATCCTCAATGTGCCCGCAGCCCAAAACCCTGAGGACCTCCGTATGTTTGCCAGGTAGGGAGCAGCTGACTGCGTGGGACGTGGAGGACTGTTAATGGGAGTGAGTGCTGGTCGCCTTGCACAGCCCAGTGAAGTGGTGGCTCCGGGGTCCGTGTGTGCACAGCAGGAGCTGTTGTCCAGGCTCTGCAGGAGTATGTCCTGATTGTTGGCCCTGTATCAGAGCCATGTCCATCCTGCCTTAGGTGATGGAAGGGCATGGTGTTATGGGAGAGGTCAGGTTGTCATTCTGTTTGAAGAAACACACTGCAGACTATTGGAGTACCATTTGCAACTCTTAAGTGCTGATCCAGGCCTTTCTGTACCCAGGCCTTCTTTGTGCAGGACCCAGCTGCAGAAGCTCTCGGGAGCAGACTGCCCCATGCCATGGGGAGCAGAAGGAAGCCCTGAGCTCTCCTCCCTTCAGCAGGGTGCATGCTCAAGTGGCTTCCTGGCTCTCTTTAGGCCTACCACCACCTGCCTCGGGGGACTGGTGGACATCGGGTGCAGGATGCTTGGATCTCATCCCACAGCTCTGTACAGGCCTGCAGGCGGCTTAGACTGACCCACCAATGGCTGTCCTCAGTAGCACTGGCCTTGGGCTAGGCTCACACTGTCCTGTCTCCTCCAGGCTCCTTCACTACTTCCGTGGCCGCCACCATCTGGAGGAGATCATGTACAATGAGAACACACGGCGTTCCCAGCTGCTCATGCTCTTTGACAAATTCCGCAGCGTGCTGGTGGTGACCACCCATGAGGACCCCGTTATTGCTGTCTTCCAGGCACTGCTCACATGAGCCCAGGTGGCATGCTGAGTGTGTGGATGGAAACAACCTCCCCTCTGCTGCAGAGTTCCTGACTGGCCTTAGGGGGATAGGCAACCCTAGCCTGGCAGAACTGCTCCCTGTGTCGGTCGTCAGTCTGGTCAGAAGCAGCTATGGGGCAACCATTGTTGGGCTTTGTCTTTTCCCTGAAATTCTAGCCCAGACCTCATATTTACTGTTAGCTAAGGATGACCTTGAACTCCTGATCTTACTGCCTGTCCTCCAAGTGCTATGACTACAGATGTGTGCCATCCATGTCACTTTTAAAAAATATATTTATTTATTTTTATTTATGGTTTTGTGTGTATGTGTGCCCTCAGAGGTCAGACAAAAGCAGGCCTTAGAGTTATGGAGGTTGTGAGCCACTGCATGTGGTGCTGGGAATAGAACAGGAGAGCAGGAAGCACTTGTAATCGTTGGTATCTCTCCAGCCTCCCTCTTCAATCTGGTCCTTACGGCAGCTTCATTGCTGCGCTGGGGAAGATCTTATAGGACGCGGCTTCAGAATCCAAGCCCTTTGTGCACATACAGCTGTGTCCTTCTCATCCCTTTCCCAGCCTGCCCCTTGTGGAGCTACCCTGGAGAGGGTCTAAAACACTTGTTTAATCATTCTGCTCTTAGGTGTATATACTGCACACTGATGTTCTCCCTCTCTGTTGCTATATGTACTGGGTACCCCGGTTTCCCGACCGGGATAAAGAATTAACTACATGAACACGAATTCTGGCTGAGACTTGGACAGTTCTCTACAAACAAGTTATTTATTTTACTTTTGAACAATCAGAGCACGCTGTTTGCTGAGGCTGATACATCTGTTCAGCCACTCTATCTACCACACTGACCCATGGGCTGCCCTGGACATAGAAGCGCAAGGGCTTCTGTGTCCATTCCCCTGCATGGCCAATACCTATGCGGGCTGCCGCCACCACAGCTGGGCTGCTGGACTCCAGAGGGCCATGCTCCAGCCACACAGCCTCATCTTGGGCCAGGTCTCGCTGGTCAAAGCTCTTATCAATGGCTAGGGCCTGGCACAGTTTGGAGGGACCATTACAGAGCTCGCGGTCCTTGAGGGAACGGCCGACAGTGCTTTTCCGGAGGGAGTTTCGAAGCTGCCGCATGGTCTCTAGGCCCTCCAATGGCTCTAGTGCTCTTAGCAAGACACAAGCCCCAGCCCCTGTGAGACAGACAGAAAGCTTGGAAGTAAACCTCAGGTCTCCTGCCCATGCACACACCCAGTGTCACAGAGGTGCTGCTGTCTTTCTGAACCTGTAAACCACTGAATCAGACCCCTCTCCCTCCGCCTTCTCTATAGCATTGACTAGGCTGCTAAGCCTTCCCTGAGTACCTTGGGAAGCCTCCACCACGGAAGACTGACAGTCTCACCACTGTCCTCAGAGCCAGAACTATGATCAACCAGTGTGGGCAAGACTTGGGCATCAGCTTCCTCTTTCTGTAGCTTCCCTAGTCTTTTTTTTTTTTTTAAAATGTGTCTCTGTGTATTCATACATGTATCTATGTGCTCTGAGAGGATCCCCAGGAGTTAGAGTTATGGGCAACTGTAAACTGCCTGATGCAGGATCTGGACTGGGACCCTCTGGAAGAGCTGTAAATGTCCTTAACCACTGGGCTATCTCTGTAGCCTGCTTCCCTGGTCTTCACTGTTAGTGGCTATGAGGGTGACAGAGGAAGCTCCAGAGAGCTAGCACCTCTAGGACAGAGGCATGTCACTCTGCTAGAACACAGCAAGTCTCAGACCCAATCCAGAATGATACAGGTCAGGAAGGCCTGGACAGTCAGTCCTTTGAATCCCCCACTAGGCAGTACCCCAAGGTCACTACCTGGGACGTCTCTCACTGCAGGGAGAAGCAGGTTACAGAGTGTCGGTAAGTACAGGACACATGGTCCCTACTCAGTCCCCCAGAGCCACCTTAGTACCCCCCCTTCTCTTGGCTCTTCCTCATCCTCATGCAAACACTTTGACCCCCATGTCCTTGTGGAACTCTGCTACACATCTGCTTTAACTTGGCATCCTGAGCTCTGCTCTGTTTGGCCTTTCAATCCTCATTTTCTTCTCATACCCTCAGCACTCACACCTGGCCAGTGACATCCATGTCCTCAGCCTCTACTCAACATGGATGGCCCTGGCCAGGACCCTGTGCACTCTTGTGGGACTGCGCTCAACTTGGATGGGCCTGCTTGCCTCTGCCTTGTCCACCCTGTGCTCGGAACCTCTTCTCTCCCAGAGACTGTAGTACTAACCACGGTTAGTTAGCTCGTTCCCTTACATCAGCCACACAAGCAGGGTTGGTTCTGTCCAAGAAGGTTTCTGTGGTCTTTGTTTTTAAATAAAAACTGTTTTGTCTGTATGTATGTCTGTACTACTTGTATGCATGGGGCTGGGAAGAGAACCCAGGTCCTTTGCCAGAGCAGCTGATGCTGTTAACAACTGAATTAATCTTCAGCCCTGTCTTGTGATCTTTTGATGTCTAGTCATCCATAGTGTCGCTCAGAATTGGCACTGTGGTAGGTGCACAGCCAGTCCTGTGGTCCACTCACCTGCAGCTCCCAAGTCCCCTGTGGTAGACCCTCAGTCACCTGCTGTAGGTAACAACAGTTCCCTGTATCAAAGTACTTGTCCAACAAACCAAGAACATTGGTCACTTAGGGACAAACAGGGAAGGCTCAGCTCACAGGTACTGAGATATGCCATCCACACTCCTAGCCAGCAGTGGCTTTGGCAGGATGGTACTGGTTCTTGGTTCTTCTGGCTCAGACCACTGAGAAACACAAAGCCACATGCCTGTCAGGACAAAGCTGGACCCCAGAGGAGAGTTGGTTTCTCCCATGAGCACTGTACCAGCATCCTTCCACTAAAGCTGTTGGGCCAGGTCTATGTGCTTATCACAGGGTTTCTGGCAGCATCCCCGCCTTACCTGCTAGGTGCTAGTCAGGCACCATATTCAAATATGTCCCCACACGCTGCCTAATGTCCCCTATGGGGGCAGAAGTGCTCCTGGCCGAGAATAACTGAACTCGATCCCATAACAAGGTTTTCAGCAAAGTTCCTGTGTGCGCCCAGCTCACCCAAAGTCAGGCTCTTGCACTTCCCGACCTCCATCTGACTCCAAATCTAACTCCAGACTCCGGCCACAGACTGCTTTGCATTCAGGTTGGCCCATAGCCTCTATTGTGTGTAGCTCAGCTGCCTCAGCCAGCCTCGCCCACCCCTCAAGAACAGCCAATGCTCCTGAAATCCTAACTCTGCCCTGGCAATGGCACTTTCCTACTCAAATACCTATGTACCCAAGTCTTTCAGGGGGGTTGGCCAGCTGCTAGCCTGTCTGTTCCCTCAGGCCCAGGACTACTGACCTTGACTGGAGACATTCAAGCAGAAGTACATGCCATAGATGAGGTACACGTACAGAGTTCCAGGTTTCATGAACATGCCACGGTTACGGGGGGTCTGCCGGCCACCCCTTGAGTGGGCAGCTTCGTCTTCTGGCCCCAAGTATGCCTCAGTCTCTACAATGCGCCCACGGAGTTCTGTTCCATCAGCAAGTCGCCGGACAAGGACCTGTGGGCAGTGATTCTGCTCAGGTTGATGGGGGCCAACCCACCTGGACAGTCCCCTTAGACCTCTTTTAAACTCAAGGTATACCAGGCATCCAGGCCCAGATGGACCCAGCTACCTGGCTTCTCCATTCTGCCTCTTGGGCTTTTTGCTCAGAGCCTGAATGCTGATGTTAGGGTCACCAGCCCCTCCTGACCAACTCTAGTTCTTATTCACTAAGGGTTCTAAGCACACCTCAGGATTCACTTGGAGTCACAGTGCAGGTTGACTTCCAAGTCCCCTCAGTGGTGGTCTCTACCTCTCCACATCTTCCAGAGTTCCCTTAATGTTCATTGGGCCCAAGGGTGTCCCTACTGTGATTTTGTGGCCTGCTTGTGAAGCTAGGCTGCTAAGGCAGCCACAGAGGATCCACGAGCTCAGATTGTGCCCACCAGTGCTGAGGCCTTAGTGAGAAGTAGCCAGCAGGTCCTGCTCATGCAGTGCCAGCTCGGACTGTAATCCTAGGAATGACCAACATTGATTCAGCCAGGGCTTGTAGAAGGATTTCAGCATCCAGCCACGTTAATTCCCTCACAGGTTTGAGGGATTATTTGGTCAGAAGGCACCTTCTTCTTAGCCCAAGTAGAACCACGGTGCCAGTTGGTAACAGCAGGGTAGAGGAAAAGAGGGGGCCAGTGTTTGTCAAGGAAGCCTGAAAATTCTTTCAGGAACCCAGAACACTGAAGACAGGAATGTTTTAGGAAGAGATAAAGGCCAGGGAGTGTTCCTTCACAAACTCTACCCACGTGCTCCCATGTCTCCAAGGGCCACACTGGGAACCCCACACGAGCTTCTTGAGGAACCTCCTGGGGCTTTTCTGATGGAGGGTCTGGGAAAAACGACATGCTCCTCAGTCCAGAGTAGCTGCTGTCCTGGCAGCCCACTGCAACGAACCTTTTACTGGGCTTAGGACCCACACCTGGGTTTTCCTTGACCGAAGGGATGGATACACAGGCGAAAATACCCCTTTCTCTCCTGGACATCATCTTGTCTACCAATGCAGGTTCCAGTGGGCATGTGTGGGAGCCAGCTGATATGCCAGGAAGCTGAGTAGAGGCAGGCAGATGTGTGATGGTGGTGACGGTGTTGTTGGGCCATCCTTGAGCCCTTGACCTGAGATAATTCTGCACCATGGTTTATATCGTAGCTGTTGATTATTACGGTGCTGTTAGAAGGAACACAGATCCCTGCAGCTTAAAACATCCTGAGAACAGAATCCCATCCCTGCTCTGATAGGTCAGGGTCTGTTCCTGGAACTCGAAGCCCCAGTTCTAGTAGAGAAACTGGCTGTTCGTAGCCATGATGCCATAAAAGGAAGCTTGCTAAAGGAAAAGGTAGGCCAGGGAACCATTAGAACCAGAGGGTCTAGCTCTAGCACCAAGGAGTAGTGGGTTCTAGATGAACCCCGTCAGCTCCACGACGTGCACTTCAGAAGGAGACAGGCTGTACGGTAAGCTGCCCCAGGCTGGGCCTGGAGTAGTCCCCACTTCCACTGTAAGCATGGCTGGGCGTGTGCTGAGCCTTGGGTACTGAGCCATGCAGTGAGGAGGCCAGCTCTTTCAAGTGATTCAGACGCTGGCAGCCTAATGGTATCCCTGGCCCCAGTCATCAGGGAACAGGGTAGGCAAGAATGGTCTCTCACAGATGCTGGGGCCAATACCCATCAATGGCCCGTGCAGACACCCTGTCTTAAGGTTACTTCAGAACAGTCCCTATTTCCCTGGTGGATAAGCGTCAGAACATACCTCTTGTTATTGCCCAAGCAGGACAGTTGCCAGGGGCCCTGCTGACTCCACCAAGGGACACCACTAACAATATTCTTATTCTTTGCAGTGATCCCAGACAACAGTCAGACTATGGGGCCCATATGGACAAGGAAGCTACCTATGTATGCACAAGGGAGGCCGAGTCAGGGATGAGAGACCGAGTAGTAACAAGAAAAGAGCTTCTGGAACTTGCTCCTGTATTACGTTACCTGTCCCAGAAATGCACGGGCTAGGGTGACTGCGGGCTGGTCAAAATACTCCGGTCCTAGCCGGGCAGGGCGGTCCTCTGGGCTCGAGAAGTAGATACTTCGCAGGAGGCCAGGGGTCGAAGAGAGTCTCTCCTTAGGGGTCTGCTGCTGCTCTGACTGTGCCAGTCGCTGCTTTTTTTGCCCGATCTTTCGTGAAAGCTGTTATGGTTAAAAACAAAAGAAGTGTCTGCTTGCCTGCCTGTTCCTTTATCTGTAAAGTAAGGTGTCTATTTAAGCCATTCTGAGGCATAAACAGAACCCTACAGCTAATACAGCCTCAGAGGGCCTTGGGACTTGGTGTAGGTAATATGGGCTGTTAGTGGTGACAGGATGGGTGGGCATTCTCTGCCCATACCTGCTGCACATAGGGGAAACATAGGTAAGGGGCATTAGGAGAAGGTGGGTGCCTGACTCCAATACAAACGAGCTGGTTTTTCTGATTCCTGCCAATCACACCATCTCCACAACTTGTTTCTGGAACCTGGTTCTTTATTCCTAATCCTGGCCAGAAATTAAAATACAGTCAGAACCTGGGCAGGGCCTATCGGAGTTTGTCCAGGCACTACTCAAAAGATAGGCCCCTCGGTATTGACAAGACCTGGCATACAAATGGGTGTGCATGGAGATGTCCGCCTGCCTGGTCACATTCTAAGTGTTCAGGCACCTGCTGTCCTCTGACTGCTTGGATATTAACTAGGAACTGGGACAAGAAATCTATGGGTCTATAGGACCAGCAGGTGCTACTCTACCAACAGCCCATAAACAAAGCAAGGAAATCTGACCACATCCTTCAACTATTGTGGTACAACAGGAGGGGATTAAAAGGACAACTGGGTAGTGAACCTGAGATCTGTCCTCAGTTCAAGATGGGCTGGCTGGTTAACGAATCATTACTTTAAAAAAACAAAACAAAACAAAACAAAAAAATCACTGCGCTGGCTTTGAACTCCTGATCCTCCTGCTTCTAGTCACTTCTCAAGTACAGGCGTGCGCCACCACGCCCGGGTAAGACCCATTATTTTTATCTGTTGTGCTGACGTCCAGGTTGGACTAAGGCTGCCAGGTGGCCGGGAATGGATGCTGACGTGACCGTCTCTGCAGCCCGACCCACTGTGCCAGCTCGCCGTGGGCTCAGACTTCGCGACGCTGCGCCCCCTCTCACCGGCGCTGGCATCTGGCCGACCTCACGAGATCCGGTCACTTGGGATCCTGCTCTGGCATTCCCTGGGCGGCGGGTTCGTCCAGGAAATGCAGGGTGCTCGGTGTCGGGGAGCACCACGGACACCGGTTTTAGGGATCCTCTGCCCAGGCGCGCAGTACCACCGCGGCCGCGCATCTAGCCGCCGCCAGCACAGCCCAGGCCACCGGAAGCGCAGTGAGGGCGGGGACTGAAGCCTGAGTCTGCGCAGAAGGCGTACAGCGCGGGGGTGGGGCAAATCTGCAGAAGAGGCGGAGTGAGGAGCCTAGAGGGAGGGACAGGGCGGGGCGAGTGTAGAAACCTTTACTTTCACCACTAGGATTGGAACCCAGGTTCTCTAGGTCTGGTTCTGTCCCAATGGCCCGACTGCCATCAAGCAATACTCTCTGAACCTGGACTGACTTTTCGAGGGTCCCGGATCAGAAGGCCCTGCCTTGAGATAGGGTGGGCCACAGAGGGTGCGTTGGGTGTTGTAGAGAACAAGCATGAGGGAATCTCAGTCTGGTTTTTTTTTTTTTTTTTTTTTTTTTTTTTGGTTTTTTTTGTGTTTTTTGTGGTTTTTTTTTTTTTTTTTTTTTTTTTTGGTTCTTTTTTTTTCGGAGCTGGGGACCGAACCCAGGGCCTTGCGCTTCCTAGGCAAGCGCTCTACCACTGAGCTAAATCCCCAACCCCTCAGTCTGGGTTTTGATCCTGGAATTCTCCTTCTCCAGCTTTATCGCTGGATGGTGGAACTGACCGGAAGCGGATGCCTTCCCCATCTGGAGAACCCTACCCTGGGTGATCACAGCTGATAGGTGGGAGGGAAGGGAATTCTGCCTCTGCAGTGGAGCCCCACTTACATCCCTGGACCCCTGATGCTTGGAACTGCTGCGAAGAGGGCTCACCACCTAAGCAGAACTAGCTTGGAGGGCAGGTCCAGAACTGCAGGGAGCTGAGCTGGGTAACCGTTGCCCAGTATCTCTTAATTCTTACTTCTCTGGGACCTAAGCTTGCCCCTTACCTTATCTGTAACCTTTCAAATGAGGCTGTGCATCTGTGCAGGAGACTTGAGCCTCGAATGGGAAGTGACTGGCCCAAAGGAAGGGAGGTCCTGGGATAGGCTCTCCTCTCCCACTTCAGGTGAGTGGCAGCCTCCCCACCCAGCAGCATCACCCTCACCCTCTGCAACCATTCTAGGGGTGGTGCAGGTTTGAAGGGTTTCTTAGCAGACACATTCCTACCGTCTCCATTCACACTGCCATATTCACACCTATATATTCACACCTATATTCACACCTTTGAGGGCTTGTTAGAGCTGTCTTGGATTTCTGAGCTTCTGGCATCTGGGACCAGAGACGTGAAACAGGACAGAGCAAGAGGCCATATGCTTGGGACCCTTACATGAACAAGGCATTTAGCCTAAGGACTCTCTGGTCCTCAACTGCTTCTCACTGGCCAGCTCAGGGACTGAACTCTGGCCCAGGCTGGGGCTCAGCCATTCCCTCTCCTGGGCCTCAACTGGGACTTCCTGGGGAGGGAGCGGCAGCCTTTGCCTGCTGGAAGCCATCCAGCTGTTTGTGGCACTCTGTGCAGTTTCCGGGGGTGGGGTGGGGGCAATATGTTGTAAATTTGAACTAAGGAGGTTGGCCTTATCCCCATAGCCATTCTGAGGGAACAATGCCTCTCTTTTCCTGTGAGGATAATACCCCTTCCCAATCTAGGAGGGAAACTGAGACCCTAGTTGGGTTCTGGTCCCCTGGAGCATTCTGAAGACTCCTAGAAAGCTGTCTCATTCCCACCTTTGGGTGAATGACAAGCTCCTTCTGTTTGGTGGGCAGCCTGGCTTCTGCCCCAGGCAGAGACAGGGGTGGTGGCCAGCATCTTATTCTCCAGATGTTCTGGCCAGAGTGTGGGATTGTGCAACGGCTGCCCCTCCTCCACACTTCCTGGTTTGTGGTGTGAGGCTCCCACTACAGGCTGGAAGTGCTGGGTTGGGCTTCCCTGTGTGTTTTGCCAGCAGGCTTGCCAGGAATAAGAGAATGTCCAAGAGGAAGGAGCCTGGGACCTCTTCTGTGCCCAGTGTACCTTGTGCCTGGCTGGTGGCAAGGATGCCTGCCACTGGAGGATTCTTTGAAAGGAATCAAGGTTGGGGTTGGTGATGGTGTGAGTTATTTTGATTCCCCACAGGTTGTGGGGATGTTGGCACTGCCTCCAGTGATGGTGGCATGGGCTGCCAGTTCCTGACAGCTCTCTAGGCTTCAGTTTTACTGTCTCAGGGGCCTAACACATTGCTTCAGTCTCCTGTCTAACATGGGCAAAGCAGGGGATGTGCTGAGGTCAGTTGGCTCCTGGTTTGGAAACAGGCAGCCTTCAGCAGCTTCTCAGCAGAGTGGCCGCTGTCACCCTGGCGGTCCTCAGCAGTCTCTGTAGCTGGGGGACCCTTGATAGTTAGCTGTTTGATAGTTAGAGGGTAACCATCAGACGGGTCAAGAGAAGGTCTGCTGTCAGGCTGCTAGGATGTTGGCCCAGGAGCTTATAGGGCCCCCTTCTGAGTCCAATACCATGAGGGGTCTTCTCCCCAGACAGCTAGTGTCCAGAGTCAGTCTCTACATCTCTCTGTGTGGTGCCAGGAAGCTAACTGAAGGTTCAGGAAGTGTCCATTGGGAGCCCTTTTACTGCTCAGGGGTCTTAACCACACAGGTGCTGACAGAGTGCTACACAGGACCTGGAGCTAGTGTAGAAGCCCGTCCATCCCGACACCTGTCCACCAGTTCCCGAGTATTAGGAATTGCAGCTGACTTCTGTTCTTTACAGCCAATAAAAGTATGAGAGAAGCCATGGATTGAATTCTGTGTAAAACATTCTTCCACCCAAAGTTTAGGTCAATAGGACAGGTAGGAGGTACTGGGACTATAGAGACTGGATAAAGGCCTGACAATTTTTTCCACACACTCTTCTACTCAAACTGTCCTGATGCCCTTACATCAGGACTTTACGATGAGTTTCATCTGGGGAATCCTGAACCCCCATATGCTGAGATGGACGTTTGTCTGCAGGCACCACGTTCTCAGGAACAACTCCTATGCATGGACATAGGAGGGGTTTGCCAGAGGGGCTGCCGCAGACTCCCCTGGAGTGTGGGAACTACAAGGTTTGGAGCAATGAATCCCAGAGAGCTGTTTTTCTGCCACTGCATGCAGACAGCCTTGTCTGTGGTACTCTTACATTGAAGATGACTCCGGAACTGGAAAGATGGCTCAGCAGTTAAGAGTGCTTGTTGCTCTCACAGAGGACCAGGGCTTGGTTCCCAGCACTCACACTGGACAACTCACAACTGTCTATAACTACAGTTCCAGGGAGATCCTTCTGTGGGCCACACACAGAGAGGCATAAATAAACATAGAATTCTTTTTGTAAGAAAAGAGGACTAAGTCCTGGGTGTGTCTTCACAGTGAGTCTCTTGTACGGCTTCTTGCAGCTGGGAATAGATTTCTAGGTCTAGGTGACCCCTGCAGCACCCACAGCAGGAAGAGGAGGGACCTAGAGGCACTAGATTCCCAGCTGTGGCGGGTTCCTGATTTTGTGCCTACCCCACACCTCTAGCCAGCCCAGTCTGGGCATCCAGACCCTGCTTATTCCTAGCATGAGTCAAGAATGCTAGGTATGGAGATTGTCCCATCTCTGGCTTGGCATATGTGGGCTATAGGAGCCCAGAACGACTGCACCACGACAGCAGCCTTCTTCTCACTGGTTTTCAGCCTCAGCTGAGAGCAAAGGAGCACTTCGTGGCCAGCGTACAGGGGGATGAACTATGCCAGACGTGATGCGTGAGCACTGAGGCAGAGAGGAGAGAAGAGTGAACGCACACGCGGATGTGCAGATCAGTGCTATCGCTCAGCACAATGGCTTGAGGGGTGGCAGGTGCAGCCTGACCCTTGTACCTGCTGGGAAAGAAGTAGGGGAAGGGATAATCACTGAGCTGCGGTTCCCGTGACACAGTGTAGCAGGGTATGAACGTGAGGGTGCACATGTGTAAATGTGTTAGGGTAGAGAGTGTGAGCCCATGGGAATGAATTTTGAATAGGTGCGCGCACGTGTCTGTGTAAACAGATGTGTGAGGGCTTGAATGCGTCAGTATTTATTAGAAAGATCAGGCGCGTGTGCACTGGGGAAGTGAGGGCTTGGGGACCCTAAGTCATGTACCAGTGCGTGCCTTCGGAAGGGGCGTTCAATCTGGCCTTTGGGTCCCTCCCACCCCACCCTCTTGCTCTGGAGGTCCCCTTCCTCCCTTCCCAAGCACAGGGACAGCACGGGGTGAAGAAGTCTGGAAAGATGAACCCATGACAGATGTTGTGATCACAGTGGTCGCCGGCGAGCCCGACTCCCAGCTACAGGTGTCTCTGCGAGACCCCTGGCAGAGCGCAGCCGGAGGTCTTCCCGGAGGAAGCGCCCCGGGCTGGCGGCGGGCGGCGCGCATTCCTCAGCCCTGAGTCAGGCGGCCGCCCCTCGGCCGGGCCCGCCCCCGGCGCGCACGCCCCTCGGCCCGTGGCATTCCCAGGCGGACGGGCCGGGCCGGCGCGCGGGCGCAGGCAGGGACTAGGCGCGGGCGCCCTCCCGGCCGGCGGCGGCAGCCGGTGCAGACCCCTCCGAGGACCCTGCGGCGGTGAGTGGCGTCCGGGGTCTTTGCGCGGGGCTCTAGGCGGGCGGGTGCAGGGCTTAGGTTCCGGCGCGCGTCCTCCGATCGCTGGCAATCGGTGCGCGGAGTTTCCCGAGCGCCGGCGGAGGCGGCGCGGCCCGGATTCCAGCCCGGCGCCCCACAGAAATAGCCCGTGGTCGGATCGGCGCGGCCTGGCGGGCGGGGCAGCCGGGCATTGGCCTCGCCGGGTCTCCGGGGCCGGGAGTCCGAGGGCCGCAGTCGCCCGGAGCAGCTCCTCTGCTGCCAGCCCCTCCCCCCATGCCCTCCTTGCTCCCAGGCCCCCGAAGGTGGCGTCTGAAACTCTGCGCAGAGCGCGCGACTTCGGGCCACCGGGTCCGCTTCCTCCCACTCACGGGAGTAACAGCGGCAGCTGCGGGCCGGGGAACTCGGCTGGGCCTGCACGACTCGCTTCAGCCCGGTTTGCATCGGGAAACTCGGGAAGTGCTTCCAAAGACCTCTCCTGCCCCGTACAGTGGCCCCGAGGCCACTCTCGGGGTCTTAAAGTAGTCTGGGCGCGTTGGGGTGACCACGGACCCTAAGTGCCCTGGGATAGGCGAGAGGGCCTGTCTGTCCTGCTGGGAGCATGCTAGTAGAGCTGGGTGGAGAATGGTCAGGGGACTCCCCCTAGGCTTTCTTTCCGCTCAGATAGTCCCGACCAGAGTTCCTGCTCCGTGTGCCTCTTGGGGTAGTGTGTCTGTCTGCGTGGGCGGGGCCTGGATCCGGAGGTCCCCCCCCCGCTCTGTCCTGGGAAAGCCCCCCCTCCCCACTTCCTGTTGAAGCAGGGAGAAGATTCTAGGATGAAACTGGCTTTTCAGGTTTAGACCAGCTAAGAAGTCGGGGCAGTCCCAGGCTAGGTGCTCCCCACCTCCATGGGGCGAGCCTCAGCCCCTTGCCCCCGCCCTTAAGCCTAGAGGATGCTGGGGAACTCAGCAGCTGGCGGGTTCTCAAGAGGTTCCAGAGCTGAGTCCTATGCTACCAGGGTCATTCTGAGCAATCCGGGTAAGAGGGCAAGGGTGTCCGGTAGGCCCAGATTGAAGGTACAGGTTCTGGCACCCTTCCACAGTCCTCCAGGCGGCCTCCATGGCTGGCTAGCTCCTCTGCAGGAGCCTTACTGGGAAGTCCTCTTGGGTGAGCCAGCCATAGCTCCCCTGGTGGGGGGGGGTGTCTAGTGGTGCGGGTTTGGGTCTCCTGTTAAGGGACAGTCAGAGCCCTTCCCTCCTATCGCCCTGGCTCTAGTCTGTCCTCAGCGTGCCCCTTCCCTGTAAGTAAAGACTTTGCCCAGCTCCAAATGCTTTGCAGCCACTGGAGCTAAGGATCCCTCCCAGTTCCCTGGCAGACCTGACCGAGGTGCTGAACTCCCTTGAGGCCCTGTAACCTCAGGCAGTGAAAGGCCTCTCTGAGTTAATCTGTAAAATGGGTGGACATGGTGATCACCTTTTACCATCGGTTATTACATCACCAAGGCTAGTTAGGCTCAGGTCTGAGGCAGGTGTCCCTGGCCTGTGGTGACTGAAGCTGTTGTTGCAGACTCAGTTTACCCTCCTGGAGCCTCTCCAGTTTTGTCCTGCTCCTTGTGGTTTCTGGGAGGCGTTTCTGAGTCAGTCAGGGCAATTCTGGATCTCAGTACCTCTCCTTTCACTCAGAGACTCAGCTGTGCTGCTGATTTGGGACCAGAAGTGTCCAGCTTAGTGGGCACTAATCTAGAATTTGACCTACGGTTAACTCCTTACTCCAAGCCCCTTTCTGAGAGCCTGGCTTGGGCAGGCTCCCTTTCCTCTCTGAGCCCCATCTGGGTCCGGGACTTTGACTGGCCACCAGGGACGTTTGAGTTATGGTGGGTGCTGTCTTTTCCAGGGATGGCTTCTTTCCTCTTGTGCTCTCCCATCCCTTGATCCCTTGATCCCTTGATTCCTTGATCCTTTGGGTCCCAGGGCTCCTCTAGGGACTAGGAGCTCCCCACATACCCCCTTGTTCTGTTGCCCTCTCTGTGTGTTCCTCTCTGAGATGGTGACAGGTGAGGAGTGATGGGGAGGGGCAGAATCTAGAGTGTACTGGGGATGAGAGAGGGCCCCCTGCAAATGCTTGCCCTGTTCTGCAGCGCCCTGTTCTGCAGCGGAAACAAAAGGAGTCAGAGACAGCCTAATGGTTCACAAAGGGCCCAGCCAACACTCCACATGATCCCATTGATAAATGAGGCAGAGAGGCTGGGGGAAGTCACAGTGTCACAGTGCCTTGTGGCGATGGACCAGCGGAGAGGATGTAGAAAGCTGGTCCCTGGCCCCTCCGCCAGGCTGAGGCTGGGTATCCGATTGGGGGACAGGTCTCAAGTGGGATGCTGGAGTGCAAGGTGGCCGTAGCCCACACCAGAGGATGCAGTGTCACGGCAGCTGCAGTCACTATGTCCTGAATGTCTGTGCTTCGTGACTGCACTTTCCTACACTCTACGTGTAGGAAACGTGCAGGGTGCGTCTTCGAGACCGCGTCCGTGTCACAGCGCCAGCTCCCACCTGCAGCTCCGATATTTTTGTCTGTTTGTTTGCTTGTTTGAGACAGTTTTCATTATGCAGCCTGGCCTGGCTTCCAATTCAGAATCTTCCCTCCCGAGCTGGGTGCTGGGGTCACGGTTGTGCAGTACCATGCCCGGCCACACCGGAAAAAAAAACTTCGACTGTCTTCTTCCCACTCAGGCAACCGCCCCTTCTGACCATTCAGCTGCTGCTTACTGAGCACATACTGTGTGCCAGGCACTTTCATCAGCCCTTTTCCAGATGAGGAAATGAAGGCTTGCCAGGTGTGGCGGTGCATGCACATCTGTAATCTCAGCACTTAGGGGGTGTAGGCCAGCATGGGCACACGAGATTCCGTCTCATAAAACCCAGAAGAGAAAGCCCGGGTATGCTGTTTGTAAGGGGTGGAGACTACGGTGTAGGTTATAATATAGATTTTTGACCCGTTGTTGTTCCACCTGCCTTCTGGTTTCCTGGCTGTTCTAACCGGACTCATGAACGGGGTAGCCTGAAGGGTCTCTTGTCCCACCGTGGGGTAGACTTCTATCTCCTCCACAACCTCCCTCCTACCCGTCACAGTCATGTCCACCGGCCAACAGTGCATTCTGAGATTTGCTGCTACCTGAGCTCCGGGTTGGCTCTTACCCTCCACTGGAATCTTGCTTGGGTCCCTGACAAGGGTCTGTCGCTGGACTTGACTCCATTCCCACCTCCAACCCCTGAGCTTGCTTTCCAACTCGTCCCACTTACTCTGGATCCCTTTTGGGTGGCTCCTTATGCTTCTGGGGTGACTCATGGTGTGTGACCCCAGGCAATCAGCCTCACCATGGGCCATGGTTTCCCACTGCACCGGGGCCAGCAGAGGAGAGAGTAAGGGCTGTTTGGGAACAAGAGCCCACTGTGTGCCAGGGGAGATCTAGACACTGAGCCACTGTGGGCCGGCAGCACGCTGCTCCTTGGCCTAGACTCTTTGTCTGGCCTGGTATGCCCCTCCCCCAGGCCTTGTGAATCCCACTAGCTTGAGGCCCTTTTAGGAATAGAGCTTAGGGTGGGGCAAGTTGGGAACAGGGCACTAGGGAAGGGTGGGTGTCCTTTCTCCAAACTGCAGGCCTAGAGTGGTGTGTGTGGGTTCTCTTCTTGTGTTTCCTTTCACCATAGTGAGGAAGGGGACCCCAGGAAACCCAGATGTTTGGGCAGAAGCTGGTCATGGGGTAAGGCCCATATGCTTGCTCACAGCCCTCTCAGCTTGTCCCCTCTTTCCCGCCCCTGTCACACTTGCCTAGGCTGGTCAGCTGTTCTCTCTAGGTCCTGCTAAAGGGTCATCTTCCAGAGTCCCCACAAACCGACTCAGGAGAACTGGCGCTGCCACCCTGTGCTAAGGTAAGGCAGCACCAGTGGACAGCCCTGGAGGCAGGTAGAAAGCACATTGCAGGACCCATGGAGAAGAAAGGGAGGTCAGAGAGAGTCGTTGGTTAGGGGGATGGAGTCATGGGTACTGGGAGTTTTTACAGGCAGCAGCTTGCATTCCCGAGAAAGGCACCAGTTCGATACCTCCTAGACGTGCTGAGCACAGGCACCTAACCTGTTGGAAAGGCCAGTTTCCAGCGCTCACCTGTGGTTTACTCCCTATGATCCCGTGACTGCTCTTGGCCACGTTCCCTTCTGGAGCTCCCGAGTGGCTGCTTGGGATGGACCAGAAGGCAGGAAATGTTAGGTGTCCTCCATCTTCTCTGGTACCTGGCCCCCTACCCACTGGTTCTCACAGGGCTCAGCCCTGCTTTGGGGAGTTCACTGCTTTCTGGGCCTCATTTTCTCAGTTTTGTAGTGAGAACGGAGCCTCTGTCTCCTCCAAGCATCGAGAGGGAACAGGCTGGTTACACGGTCTAGAGTCTGTTCGGGTCTGCAGATTCGAAGGTCCAGGCCTTTGAGTCTTCTGCCCTCTGAGCCTTAACTTCGAGGAGCCCTACCCTTGCCTGCGTCCTCATCTCCAATTTAAGGCCCTTCACTTGGAGCAGGGGTTACGTGTATATCTGCTGAGGCTGTCGTTTATAAAGGGGGAAGTGAGAGTCCCACAAAGGTCAAGACTTCCCTGACAGTCTAGAGCTGGGCCCTTCTGCACTGGCTGGAACCTGGCTGGTCTCAAATGCACAGACACCTGCCTGCTTCTGCGCCCTGAGTGCTAAGACCAAGGGTGTGCAACCGGATGCCTGGCTATGTATTTCTTTCAAGACTGGGTGTCACTGTGTAACGCTGGCTGTCCTGGAACTCACTGTGTAGACCAGGCTGGTCCTGGACTCACAGAAGCCTGCTTTTGCCTCCCAAGGGCTGGTACCACCAACCAGGCTATCTTCTATCTATCTATCTATCTATCTATCTATCTATCTATCTATCTATCTATCCATCCATCCATCCATCCATCCATCCATCCATCCATTCATGCATCCAGAGGCCGGAGGACAACTTTGTGGATTCAGTTTTCTTTTCCACCTTTTTGTGGTTTCTAGGGATTGAACTCAGGCTTATGTAGAAGGCAAGTGCTTTTCCCTTCTGAGCTGCCTTGGAGGACCAGCCTGTGCGATAGGCTTGGGTTCCTAGGTATTCAGGGTGCCTTCCCCAACCTGTCCCTGCCTCACTGCCTTTTTGGGCAGTTGGCGCCACCTCGTGGTCATTCACTGTGGTTTCTGCTCCAAGAGAATTTGTTTCGATTTGTTTTGTTTTAGGCAAGGTCTCATTGTGTAGCCCTGGCTGGCCTAGAACCCACTGTGTAAACTGGGCCAGCCTCAAACTCACAGAGATCCACCTGCCTCTGTCTCCTTAGTGCTGGGATTACCTGACACTGTGGAATTTCTCTTTGTAAAGTCCTCTGGGTACAGGAACCTGCTGCCCTAGTTATTGCTCTGAAACCCCAAGGAGTCCTCTCTTTCTCTAAATGTGGGGCGTCTTCTGTGTAAGTGTGTGATCGATCGTGAACCCCACAGAAGTGGAAGTCACGGTGGCTAAGATGGCCTAGGACGGGAGGGCCAGAGCCCCACGCTCACAGATTTTGTCCTCCTGCTCCCGGATGTGCACAGCCTTCCTTATACCCACTTCCGGCTGCCAGGAAGTAAATCCTCACTGCCTGCTGCCAGACAGACTGAGCACATCTTTGTTTGTAGGGAAATTGCTACCCAGGCTTTAAACTTCAAGAGAGCAGGGGTCCGTTACCAGCGTGCATTCATAGTAGGTTTAAGTGTGTTTCACCTTAGATTCCTATTGTCGGAGCCCCTATCTGTGGGGAGCTCAGGCACAGGGTGTGCCAGCCTAGATCAGGAGCTGTGAGCACCTCTGTTGGGCTTGCAGTGCTCCTTCTAGGTTTAGACCCACTATGTCCCTGGAGACTTGTCAGGGTTGTCACTCTACATAACCCTACACCCCCAGGCCTGTCTCACTGCACCCGGAACCATGAGCGAAGCCCGGAGAGACAGTACTAGCAGTCTGCAACGCAAGAAACCCCCATGGCTCAAGTTGGACATCCCAGCTGTGGTGCCCCCAGCAGCAGAAGAGCCCAGCTTCCTGCAGGTAGGTTCCGGCCAGTAGGAGTTTTGGAATTTTGGGAATTCCCTGGCCTGGCTCCTCACCGCAACTCTGTGGTCTAGCCCCTGCGGCGACAGGCTTTCCTGCGGAGTGTGAGTATGCCGGCTGAGACAGCCCGTGTCCCGTCACCCCACCATGAGCCTCGGCGGCTGGCGCTGCAGCGTCAGACATCCATCACGCAGACCATCCGCAGGTACCACACCGTCCTGGCTGTCACCCAGGTTGGGGGTAGGGAGGGACCCGAGAGGTGGCATACAGAATCCTGTTAGGTACTGGGGGTGGGGGATGGGAACGGGGCAAAGGTCCCTTCTCTCTGAGCTTTTCTTCTCCATCTTAATCCCAACACTTGGGCATCCTCCTGTTCTGGGGACCCACGGTTGGCCCTCCGTCTGCCTCTCTGTTCCCCAGGGCACACACCCTCCTTTCTCCCTACTCTAACACCCTGGCTCCTCGTAGCCGGCAGGTACGCTTTGGGCGTGTTCATACTCTGCCTCTTTTGAGGCCCCGGGCTGCTCGCAAGGCCCACCCACAGCGCCAGTCTCTCTCTTGGTCCTTGCTCAGGTACCTTGCGTAGGTCTTGAGTGTGTTGGTGTTTTTCGGCACGTGCATGTCCTGTAGCCTCTTGGAGCTGCTGGAGTGCTTGGCAGTCTCTGGCTGTTCATGGCAGGGGCAGTGTTTTTATTTGCATGTTCAAAGACCGTGGCCATCCTATTGCTGCTGCCGCTACTGCTGAGTTCTGTAGTACCTGAGGGCGATGGGGGCTGCCTGAGGCTGAGCCCTCTCCCTGGACTCAGGGTTGGGTGAGGGCCTATGGGAACCTTCTACTGATTAGTAGGAATTGGGGTGGCCACAGTTGGAACTCCCCGGTCCTATCCTTGGAGTGACTGAAGCCTGCCGCAGGGCCCACTACCCAGGTTGGCCTTTGAGGATCCTTGACTGGGGAAGGGGGACAGGAGATATGGCTTCCCCTTGCTGAGTCCTTCTCATGCCAGGGGGACAGCTGACTGGTTTGGAGTGAGCAAGGACAGTGACAGCACCCAGAAGTGGCAGCGTAAGAGCATCCGTCACTGCAGCCAGCGATATGGGAAGCTAAAGCCACAGGTCATCCGGGAGCTGGACCTGCCCAGCCAGGACAATGTGTCGCTGACCAGCACTGAGACACCGCCTCCACTCTATGTGGGGCCATGCCAGCTGGGAATGCAGAAGGTGTGTTACACACTCCTCACTCTGCTCCTCTACTTGGGGTGGGAGGAAGAGAGGGTTGAGGAGAGAGAGAGTATCCCTCTGAGACTGTGGCTGGGAGAGCAGCCACAAAGTCTTAGAACAGCTCCTGAGATACCCCCAGCTAGGGACCCTAGGAGGAAAAGAGTCATGGTATCCCATGACTCTTCGTGGAAGTCTTGCCTGGTTCTGTGTACTGACCTAGCCTCTTTTCCATCCCACCAGATCATAGACCCTCTGGCCCGAGGCCGGGCCTTCCGCATGGCCGATGACACCGCCGATGGCCTGAGTGCCCCCCACACTCCCGTCACACCAGGTGCTGCCTCCCTCTGTTCCTTCTCCAGCTCCCGCTCAGGTTTCAACCGGCTCCCTCGGCGTCGCAAACGTGAATCCGTGGCCAAGATGAGCTTCCGGGCCGCTGCAGCGCTGGTGAAGGTAAATGCAGCAGTCTGGCCAAGGTTGTAGGTGTGGGAGCTGAGCCCGCTCCGACTTCCAGGGCCTCAGGTCACCTCCTCAGGTCACTTCCTCGTCCCCAGGGTCGGTCTATTAGGGATGGCACTTTACGAAGGGGACAGCGTCGGAGCTTTACTCCTGCCAGCTTCCTGGAGGAAGACATGGTGGACTTCCCTGATGAGCTGGATACATCTTTCTTTGCCCGGGTAAGAAGAGCCTGGGAGGTGGCGCCCCGTCTCCCTCTGTCTCTGGATCCCCTTTGACCTCACTTATTTGCTCAGGAAGGTGTCCTCCATGAGGAGCTGTCCACGTACCCAGATGAGGTGTTTGAGTCCCCATCAGAAGCAGCGCTCAAGGACTGGGAGAAAGCCCCGGATCAGGCAGACCTTACGGGTGGGGCCCTGGACCGCAGCGAGCTCGAGCGAAGCCACTTGATGTTGTGAGTGCAGCCGGTGGGTGAGGGGAGCAGAGGGAGCAGCTGGGCTCTCGGGTGCGATGCTACAGTGTCCATAGCTTGGGCTAGAGACCTTGGAATCTAGCCTGACCACCGTGGGTATGTCCAGGGCTAGGCACAGCCCTACTTCGATGCCCTCCTACAGAACTCCCAGAGCCCAGGGGCTAGAGTTTAGATGGGAGAAGACCATGACCTAGTTAACGCTGTTGAGAGACAGAGCCCGAGTCTAGGGGATCCCCATTCTCTCCCTTCCAAGCTGCAAGGGGCTTACTGGGAAGGCGGAGATGAAGAGGAATGACTCGCTGGGTGTCTTCACCCCTCGGAGGGCCGGAGAGACACTGCACAGTGCTCTGGTTCTGCCCAAGAGAGAAGGCAGTGTGTAGGTTCCGGGCAGGAAGTGAACACGCTGACCCCTTCCAGACCCCTGGAACGAGGCTGGAGGAAGCAGAAGGAAGGCGGCACGCTAGCCCCGCAGCCCAAGGTGCGGCTTCGCCAGGAGGTGGTCAGTGCGGCTGGCCCCAGGAGGGGTCAGCGTATCGCTGTGCCAGTGCGCAAGCTCTTCGCCCGGGAAAAACGGCCGTATGGTCTGGGGATGGTGGGACGGCTCACCAACCGCACGTACCGGAAACGGATTGACAGCTACGTCAAGCGGCAGATAGAAGACATGGATGATCACAGGTCGGCTGTGCTGGGATAGAGGCCGAGCTAGGAATCCCAGTCAGGACGCTCCTGGTCTCACCCCCGTCTCACTTACTCTGTCTTCAGGCCCTTCTTCACTTACTGGCTCACCTTCGTGCACTCCCTGGTCACCATTCTGGCTGTGTGTATCTACGGCATCGCGCCTGTGGGCTTCTCGCAGCACGAGACGGTGGACTCGGTGAGCCCTGCACCCAGATAACATGGAGTCTAGGCTGTGGATGCCGTGGTCCGGCTCTGGGAGGATGGAGCCCTACAGATTTGGTCTGATCTCACTTCCTACTTTCCAGGTACTTCGGAAGCGGGGTGTCTATGAGAATGTCAAATACGTCCAGCAGGAGAACTTCTGGATTGGCCCCAGCTCGGTGAGGGCAGGGCTGGGGGTGGAGCTTGGAGGTGCCCCACCCATCCTGGGCTGAATCCACAGCTGCCCTCTCCCTCTCCACAGGAGGCCCTCATTCACCTGGGTGCCAAGTTCTCCCCCTGCATGCGCCAGGACCCACAGGTGCACAACTTTATCCTTGCTGCCCGGGAGCGTGAAAAGCACTCAGCCTGCTGTGTGCGCAATGACCGGTCTGGCTGTGTGCAGACGTCGAAGGAGGAGTGCTCGGTGGGTGCCCTGTAACTGTCAGTGCTGTCTGCTCTTAATTTCAGACTTAGGCCTCACGGAGTTCTTTCCCAGCTCCTCTCATCCTTGCCCGTCACTCCTAGTTTCTGTGGAGGATGCTCATTGGACAAATCTGGTCTTGATTTGGCCCTGCTCTCTCAGCACATGATTGCATTATATCTTTTTTTTTTTTTCTTTTTCTTTTTCTTTTTTCTTTTTTTTCGGAGCTGGCGACCAAACCCAGGGCCTTGCGCTTGCTAGGCAAGTGCTCTACCACTGAGCTAAATCCCCAACCCCGATTGCATTACATCTTAAGTGGATAGGACTCATTTTCCTCTACCAATTTAAAGCTGGACGTGGTGGTGCAGGACTGTAAGCCTAGTCATTAGGGAGCCGAAGTAGGAGGATGGTTCAGTTCCAGGCCAGCCTGGGCTGCATTTCATGGTTCCAAAAGGAAACAAGAAAGAAAAATGCATGGGGCTGGAGAGATGGTTCAGTGGTTAAGAGCATTGACTGCTCTTCCAGAGGTCCTGAGTTCAAATCCCAGCAACCACATGGTGGCTCACAACCATCTGTAATGAGATCTGATGCCCTCTTCTGGTGTCTGAAGACAGCTACAGTGTACTTCTATATAATAAGTATAATAAATAAATCTTTAAAAAAAAAAAGAAAAATGTAAAAGACTGGTCCATCTTTGGCACCATAGTTGATGTCCCTTTTCTAGTTCAGGACGGAGGCTGTCTCTATACCTCGGTTATGCCCTAGGGCACCTTGTAATATTCCCCACATGTTTCTGAAGTTTAACTTAATAGCTGTGTGGAGCCAGGAGTTAGTTCCGGGGCCTTGCCTTTGATTCCTGACTGTTGCTAACTGAGCAGACGGTAGGATCTGACTGGGGCTGACCCCCTGTCCCTACAGTCTACGTTGGCAGTGTGGGTGAAGTGGCCGGTTCATCCTAGTGCTCCCGACCTGGCAGGCAACAAGAGGCAGTTTGGTTCTGTCTGCCACCAGGACCCCAGGTGAGTGCTCCTAATTCCCCTCTTACAATGCCCGTGGCATTGGTGTAGAGGATTCGTTGTTTGGGTGAGGAGGGTGGCATCATTGAGGACAAAGACTCTAACCATTTGGGCTCGTGCAGGGTGTGTGATGAGCCTTCCTCTGAGGATCCCCACGAGTGGCCAGAAGATATCACCAAGTGGCCGGTGAGCTGGGGTCTTTGAATTGCTGAATGGGGGAGGGCACACCCGCATCTTCACACTGCCCTAGCCTCTGCCCAGCCTGTCGGGCAAGGCTTGCCTCTGTGAGCAAGGAGTCAGGGCAAGGGAACTAGGTGAAGGCACGAGAGGTCAAAGAGCGTTATTCTGGTTTGCAGAAGGCTCAGCCCGGGCTCTGGGTGTGACCTACTTGACTCAACGGAGGCCTGGTTTCTATCTGAGTCTTACCTTTGTCTCGGTTCCCAATAAGGGTTAGGCCAAAAGGCGTGCCCTTCCCCTCCCCCGCCCCTCTCTCTCTCTCTCTCTCTCTCTCTCTCTCTCTCTCTCTCTCTCTCTCTGTGTGTGTGTGTGAGTGTGTGAAGTGACCCTGGCTCTTGTTTTTCTTTCTTACCCAGATCTGCACCAAAAACAGCGCGGGGAACCACACTAACCACCCTCACATGGACTGTGTCATAACGGGCAGGCCCTGCTGCATCGGCACCAAGGGCAGGTGGGTGCTCACGTGTAGCTGGCTCAGAGCAGCACTTTTCTCCCTCATAAAAGCCCGACATAACCCGATTCCCAGTCACAAGGAGTAAGACTGGGCCAGTGGAGGCGGGTGGGTCTGAGATCCTCCCGAGTAGTGGGCAGGCGTCCGTAGACCTCAGCAGCCTCCATCTGTCAGGCTGGGCACCCTCCAAACCCTGGCGTGACCCTCTAGGTGTGAGATCACCTCCCGGGAGTACTGTGACTTCATGAGGGGCTACTTCCATGAGGAGGCCACACTCTGCTCTCAGGTAGGCCTTGAGGGCACGCCCCTCTCCGTCCCCGCCCACTGTGGAGGCTGACCAGCCCCTCTGCACAGGTGCACTGCATGGACGATGTCTGTGGCCTCCTGCCTTTCCTCAATCCCGAGGTGCCTGACCAGTTCTACCGCCTGTGGCTGTCCCTCTTCCTGCACGCTGGGCAAGTGGGACTGGGGGCTGGGCTGGTGGTCTCATGCCCTAGGAGTAGTGGGACTGGAGGCAAAAGGGAAGCCGCCTTCTCTGCTGAGTGCCCCTCACTGCCCACAGGATCCTGCACTGTTTGGTGTCCGTCTGCTTCCAGATGACGGTCCTGCGGGACCTGGAGAAGCTGGCAGGCTGGCACCGCATAGCCATCATCTACCTGCTGAGCGGTGTCACGGGCAATCTAGCCAGCGCCATCTTTCTGCCGTACCGGGCAGAGGTAAGATGCTTCTCAGGGTGGGGACCCTCTATAGGTGTGCCTGTGTCTAGCATGGCCCCATCTGTGTCGGAGATCAAGTACACTCTGAGAGGTGGGATAGGAAGATGAGCTTCTGCAGTGGGGGTGGGCTGGTGCAGCCTCAGTGGCTTACGGCTCCCATCCCCCAACATCAGGTAGGTCCGGCCGGCTCCCAGTTTGGTATCCTGGCCTGTCTCTTTGTGGAGCTATTCCAGAGCTGGCAGATCCTGGCCCGACCCTGGCGTGCCTTCTTCAAGCTCCTGGCCGTGGTGCTCTTCCTCTTTGCCTTTGGGCTGCTGCCCTGGATCGACAACTTCGCCCACATCTCAGGTTTCGTTAGCGGCCTCTTCCTTTCCTTTGCCTTCCTGCCTTACATCAGCTTTGGCAAGTTCGACCTGTACCGCAAGCGTTGCCAGATCATCATCTTCCAGGCCGTCTTCCTGGGCCTGCTGGCCGGCCTGGTGGTCCTCTTCTATTTCTACCCAGTGCGCTGTGAATGGTGTGAGTTCCTCACCTGCATCCCCTTCACAGACAAGTTCTGTGAGAAGTACGAGCTGGATGCTCAGCTCCATTGAACCAGCGGTGGACACCCCAGGCCACCCTGGCCTCCTGTGGCCGAACAGACGGGTGCTTCCTGAACACTGACCTCTCGTGCCTCGAGCTCCCGTTGAACCCTCACACTGCTGGACATTATCATCCGAGTCCCCATGATAACCTTCTAACTACTCCCCCCCCCCCCCCCCCTGACAACCACCTCAGGTGGTCAATAAA
The DNA here is from genome assembly GCF_021556685.1 of Rattus norvegicus. Classification (NCBI taxonomy): domain Eukaryota; kingdom Metazoa; phylum Chordata; class Mammalia; order Rodentia; family Muridae; genus Rattus; species Rattus norvegicus. The sequence goes on from NC_141543.1 coordinate 21,412,198, forward strand.
TGGACTGGGAGCGTTTTAGCTGCCACTAACGTGACCGGGGTTGCCACTCTTTCCTGATCTCTGGCTGGGGTCATGGGGGATGGCCTTGGACATACAGTTCGACAAGTCAGTGGTTCTCAACCTGTGGGGCATGACCCCTCTGGCAAACTTCTATCTCTGAATATTTATGTTCCGATTCAAGAGAGTAGCAAAATTAGTTATGAAGTAGCAACAAAATAACTTCATGGGTTGGGGGGCAGTCACTGCAACATGAGGAACTGAATTAAAGGGCCGCAGTGTTTGGAAGGTTGAGAACCAGTGTTCTAAGTCGAAGACATCACTGGCTCTCACCTCTCTGTGAGGTCTCGTAGGATGGCTGGTAGCCAGTGTTGGAACATGGATCTTGGGGTGTCCTGCTGTGTCCCCACAGTGGGGAGCATCTTCTACCCCTGTAACTCATTCCTTGTCATGCTGTCTCTTTCCACGGAGGCTGGGAGAAAAACTGCTATCGGGAACCTGCGGGTGGAGGTTTGCGGCCACCGTCACCACAGGCCCTGGGGTTGCAGGCTCCCGTTTCCCCGCAGCAGAAACAGCTGCTCGATGTATATTTCCTCCTTGCTGAGAGGCCGTAGTGAGAGAGGTGAGCAGTGCGGTCCCAGGGCTTAGGTGCAGCCCCTGAGACTTTACTGCTCCCCAGTACCAGCCACCTCTGCCCTCACCTCCCTCTGGTATGGGACAGATCCAGCTCACCCACACAGATACTACGGCTTTCTGGTTTTTACAAGATACAAAGCAAACATATTTATTCTGTAGTCCAGGCCCACAACCACATAGGACCCTCGGGCCAAGTTCAAAGGGAAATAAAGGGCAGAGGAATTTCCCACATTCCACCTGGGCACTCCAGGGATGCAGCTACACCAACACCCTTTCCCCTGAGGACAAGCAAAGGGCACCATCTTGCTGGGGAAGGTCAGCTCCATGTGTCTGGTGTTCACTTTTGCCTAAGCTTCTTGATAAAGGAAACCTCATCTCGGTTCCGGATGCCATAGCTGGAAAAAGACGGAAGGGTAGTGGCTGACCTCCAGAAGGCTCACCTGGGCTTAGGAGGGATCAGGAATAATCGAGTAAGGGCAGCCATATTGTTCTTCCACCCCCAACACCAGCTGCTGTGAGAACAGCAGGGCTGTTTCTCTGCCCCGAATTTCATGGGAGGTCTCAAGGAAATGCCCACAGGACAGTCAATCCAGCCAGGGACCCTCTTACCACTGCAATTTGCTGGGGCACAGGGCACCATCCCACAGACCTACAGACTTACTCTCTGAGCTTCTTCCTGTCCTCTGTGAGCTTCTCCCCAGCTGAGGTCAGATGGTACGTCCGCCACACATAGGACCTGCAAGAAGGACGTAGGTGATGCATGCGCCACCCCCCAATCCTCTGGGTGGGTAGACTGAGCGGCTGGGATGACAGAGGCTGGCAGCACATAGCCCAGGGCATTGGGATAACTACATTCTCCTTCTGGACACTTTCCCTGCATGACATAGGCCCAAGGCAGTTGCAGAAGGCGCTGGACACATCTTACTAACAAAAAGGTGACAGACTATACTGAGGGATTTCAGATAATGGGATACTTGATCTGATAGAATAGTCAGAGCCAACAGCACCCTGGTGAGGAGGGAAGGGGGCCGCTGACAGGTAGGTATATACCATCTGTTAACTAGGGAGACATTAAGGTGTCAGGTGTCGGGCTGGAGAGATGGCTCAGTGGTTAAGAGCACTGACCGCTCTTCCAGAGGTCCTGAGTTCAAATCCCAGCAACCACATGGTGGCTCACAACCATCTGTAATGGGATATGACACCCTCTTCTGGTGTGTCTGAAGACAGTTACAGTGTACTTATATATAATAAATAAATCTTAAAAAAAAAAAGAGTGTCAGGTATCTCCAAGTGACACTATCCATGGGTAGGGCCATGTCAGTGAAAGGGCATGTTGTGAAGGGACCACTGGGGCAGGACTCTCAGACATAATCACCCCACTTTGACATGAGAAAGCTCTCGTGATATGGGACTGTCACCGCATCATTGGTAGTGGGGCACTGGGTGGTACACACATGAAAAGCTGAAAGTTGTCTCCTTACAGAGTGCCCTTGCAAGCCCAGGAGTGGGCACAGGGAAGGCATTTCTGCCCCACTCACCAGCTTATGTGCTGAACACCTCCTTCCCTCTCCTGCTTGAGCTGCACGTATCTCTGGATAGCCTTCTTCAGGTCCAGGACTGTGGCATTCTGTACAACGACCACAGCTGTAACCATGGAAACATGGGAGAACATCCATGTGGGTGGCCACACACAGAGCCCCGGGTGATGGAAGAGAAATCCAGGGCTCTGCTCTGTTGGTCAGGGTGACTGTCCCAGCACACGCACACCCAGACATGGTCTGAGTTTCTCACTGACTAGCTCTCGTCTAATTCCTTGCTGATGTGAAAGCCCAGGCTCAAAGAGAGAAGTATGGTTGTGGCTTGAATGAGAATGACCCCCACAGACTCAAATATTTGAATGTTTGCTTTCCAGTGGAACTGTTTGGGAAGGGTTAGGAGGCGTGGCATTGTTGGGGGCGTGGTCTTGTTAGGGGAGGTGTGACCTTGTTGGGGGAGGTGTGTCACTGGGGGTAAGCTTTGAGGTTTCAGAAGCCCACACCACTGCAATTAACTCTCCTTCTGTCCCATGCCTATGGATCAGGATGTAAACTCTTGAGTTACTGCTCCAGGACCACGTTTGCCTGCCTGCTGTCTGCCTGCTGCCATGCCCTCTGCCGTGACGGTTAGGACTGCAGCTCTCTGCGACCATAAGCTGTGGGGACAGCATTTTCTTTTATAAGTTCCCTTGATCACAGTGTCTCTTTCTAGCAAAAGAAAGTGACTAAGACACTGGTACTTACGCATTACCTCTCCATCCATCTTGCACACACGGACAGTCATCGCCTGGCCATATTCCAGTGCGATCTGGGAGTTGACCTCTTCTAAAGTAACCTAGGGAGGTGAATATGCCAATTCGTTTAACACCCCATCAACAAAGGAAACCAAGCTTGCCTACTGTGTGTTAGGAGTTTCAACTAACACTGGGCCCAGCGATTCTGAGAGTACTGTGTCAAGAGGCTCCAGCCTGTGCCTCAGGACCATGTTGAGGCAGGGCAGGGCGCAACTGACCAACTACCAAAACCTTGTGATAACAAAAACGCTTTTTGTTTTGAGGCAGGGACCCACTAGGTTACCTTGGCTGGTCTGGAGCTCTAAATGGATCGGGCTGACCTCAAACGCACAGAGATCCCCTTGTTTCGGCCTCTTGGGCTGAGATTAAAGGTCCAGCCAGTTCAAGAGATGTTTTAATAAAACACCGAGGGAAGTACAAATAAAGTTGTGTAACTCAGTGGTAGAGTATTTATTTAGCATTCGAAAGGCTCTAGGTTTGGCCCCTAGTTCTGTGAGCACAGAGACGCTAAATAAGGACACCATTGATTGGCAAGGTTAAAAATTACATTAAATAACTACTAAGCCACGCATATTAGAAGTTTCAGGCAAGGGTTGGGGATTTAGCTCAGTGGTAGAGCGCTTGCCTAGCAAGCGCAAGGCCCTGGGGTCCGTCCCCAGCTCCGAAAAAAAAAAGAAAAGAGGAAAAAAAAAGTTTCAGGCAAGTTAAAGGCTAGTCACACTCACTGATAATTGAGTTAAAATCTTAGTGTTTGTTTAATTCAAACTTCACGGCTAAGAGGGAGTGTTTTGGGGTTCCTCACCCTAAGCTTTACGCTTACGCGCAGAAGCGTCTTTCGCTGGCGGGACCACCAGTGCCCGTCCACACCCCCGAGCCCGGTTGTGCACCTGGATCGGAAGGTCGCAGAGCAGCGGGTCTTGCACCACCATAGCGAGACCTTCTTGGAACACGTCCACAGCCTCGGAATGGGGCAATGTCTCCTCGTCATCCTCGTCGTCCTCAGGCACCTCTGGTCGAACCTCAGTCTCCGGATTTTCCAGGGCCGCCAGTCTGTTGCTTTTCCGGCGCTCCTCCAGGCGGCCTTGCCTTCTAGGTAGGAAGGCAAAAGGCGCGTGCGCAGTAACTGTGCTCCGCCCAGACGAGATAGCTCAGCCATTGGTTCACTGCGTGGCTTCCGTAACCAATGAAATGTGCGAGTTCAGGGAAGGGGAGCCAGCAGACAGCAGGTTATTGGCCGGATAGAGTAGGTCACGTTGCACGGTGCGAGCGGCCGAGGAGCTACGAGCAGTCTGGTCCTCCGGGGTTGAGCTATGGTCCTCCGGGGTTGAGCTATGGCCAGACTGCTCTTCTCTACGGAATGGTCGTTAAGGAAGGCCAGCACTGCTATCGTTTCGCACAAGATGCCCGGACCCCGTTTTGCGCAAGACACCCGTGCCCGTGTACAGCATCACTCTACAAAGTGACGCTGGGAGGTGGGCGCCTCCTGCAGCCTGGGCGCTGCCTTTGCCAGCCAGGTCGCAATCGACCGAGATTCTACCTCCGGCTCCATTCCAAAAAGTGGCTTGAAAGGTCCACCTTAGGAAGCCGGTCATGGTGGAGTCGCCAGAGAGTGGTGGCACACGCCTTTAATCCCAGCGCTTGGGAGGCAGAGGCAGGTGGATCTCTGAGTTCGAGGCCAGCCTTGGCTACAAAGTGAGTTCCAGAACAGCCAGGGCTATACAGAGAAACCCTGTCTCAAAAACAAAACAAAAAGATAATAAGAATAAAAAGTGAGGTGGAGCCTTGGCGTGGTGGCGCTCACCTTTAATCTTGGCAGTCAGGAGGCAGAGGCAGAAGCAGAGGCAGGTGGATCTCTATCTGAGTCGAGAGCTAGGTCTGTATAGGAAAGCCGGGGCTACAGAGAAACCCGGTCTAAAAACAAAAACAAAACAAAAAAAATCTAGGCGGGACCTGTGGTCCTTGGAGCTGTCCAGGGCGGAGGTGCCATGATCTACAGTCCTCGTGTTCTTCCTATTGCTCTTTTTACACCACCAGTCACTGCAACAACTGTTGTTATGAGGACGCTGTGGAGTCAGCACTGAGGGCTTTTGTTTTGCCCCCGTCACGTTTCCCTGGATAGCTACTTTAGCCACTTGTCTCACTTTTTAAATCTTCTGTGTATGGGTGTTTTATCTGCATGTATTCCTTCTGGGCATGATGGGTGTGCAATAGTCCCAGAGGTCAAAAGGGGGTGTCAGATACCCCAGAACTGGAGTTATGGACACTTGTGAACCATCTTGTGAATACTAGGAATTGAACTGGGTCCTCTGGAAGAGCAGCAGCCAGTGCTGCCTCCTTCCCCTTCCCCCTTCTTCTCCTTCCCCTCCTCCTCTCCCTCCCGCCACTCCCTTCCCTTCTCTCCCCCATCTCACTCCCCCTCTTCCTCCTCCCTCCTCCTTCTCCTTCTTCCTCTCTCTCTCTCTCTCTCTCTCTCTCTCTCTCTCTCTCTCTCTCTCTCTCTCTCTCTCTCAGTGATAGTTACCCTATTTAAAACTCTAACTCTAACTCCCGTGCCAAACCTGTTGTGTGCCTCTAATCCTAGCACTTGGGGAGACTGAGGCAGGAGAAATGGTTTAAAGTCCACAAGCAGAGATAAAGAAGAAAGTAAGAGGAGCAGGGTTACCTGGGGGAAACCCTGTCTCAAAACAAAATAAACAGAAAATCTAAGGTATAGATTAATGTGGGCCTAAGTAAGCATGATTTATCTCTTGTCTGTGACATTTTTCTTGTCGATATTGTTAGATTACGTCCTGCTGACTAGGGGCTTCCAGTTCTTTGGGGGCAAGTTTGATCTTCCTCATCAGGACATCCACTTTCTCCTTTTTCTCTCTTCGCACATAACTACTTGACAAACTGCAACAGAACGTGACCAACAGCATAAAACCACAAACCAGCCAACCAGAATTCCCTCTACCAGGGCCCTGGCATTTATAAACCCTCTGAAAAGTCCCCAGAATTCCAGATGTCACACACTCGCAGAAACCATCTGCAGCTGGCAAAGCCACAGCCCCTGTCTGAGTAGGAGGCAAATCACCATCAGCTGCTGGAGAATCTGAAGTAGCCCCTCCCCCACGCCTTCTGGGGTCTTTTTTTTTTTAGATTAAAAAAATTAATGTATGAGTTAATTCAATGTATTTAATGTATTAATTTATTTAATTTAATGCATGTACACCTGTATGCCAGAAGAGGGCCCAAGATCTTACTATAGATGGTTGTGTGGGTGCTGGGAATTGAACTCAGGACCTCTGAAGGGCAGGCAGTACTCTTAACTGCTGAGCCATCTCTCCAGCCCGTACTTCTGTGTTTTGTTTTTGTTTTTTTTTTCTTTTCTTTTTTTCAGAGCTGGGGACCGAACCCAGGGCCTTGCGCTTGCTAGGCAAGTGCTCTACCACTGAGCTAAATCCCCAACCCCTACTTCTGTGTTTTTAAAAAGCCAAAATTCTCACTCTGTAACCCCATTGACTATGAATGTGTTCTATTGGCTCTGTCCCTCAGGGGCCACTGGGTGATCCAGAAGGACGTATCACCTCTCTGACATGAAACCCCCATTGTGTATTAGGTGCTGAACCATGGGAAACTGCACAGAGATGCACATCCACTCGGCCAACGAACTGAGAGCCCAGACGGCTTTGCTCATTCTACATACTGAGGTGTCAAGAAGCAACAAACTACCGACAATAGTAATAATTAGTAAAAATAACACAGAGTGCAGGCCTCGAGGAAGGTTTACATCAGGACTCTGAGGGTTTACAACATGAAGATCTGTCGCAGTTAGTGCTTTGAGTATGATAGATTCCTCTTATCGTCTCAGCCGTTTCCTTCTTTCTGATTTTTGGGACAGGGTCTCATGTAGCCCGGGCTGGTCACTATGTGGAGGAGAATTATAATAATGCATCTGTGAGCCTCCTGACTCTGGCTCCTCATGCAGGACTACAGGGTTTCTCTGTAGCGTTGGCAGTCCTGGAGCTCGCTCTGTAGACCAGGCTGGCCTCGAATTCACAGGGATCTGTCTGCTTCTGTCTTCCAAGCCGTGGGATTAAAGGCATTCATCAACAAATGTTCGACTCTTTTTTCTTCTTTTCTATATCTAATAATCTTGCTTTTATCTTGAAAATTAGGAATGACTGATATTTCCGAGACTCTAGATTCTGCTTTATTTCTCTGGAGGATGGTGATTTTTGTTTCTGCGTTTTTGAGACAGGATCTCTACCCTGGGCTGACCTGAAGCTCGCTCCTGCCTCCTGAGTTCTGGGGCTGTAAGCGTGGCCCACGTCTGTGTTATATGGCGCCAAGGATTGCAGCAGGGCCTCAGGCATGCTGGCCAAGACTCAGCAGCGAAGCGACAGCCTCAGACCCTTGCTTTGTTTTTTAAGATGGGTGACTCGGGATGGCTTGGAACTTGTCACCCTCTTGCTTCAGTTTTAGAGCCCTGGGATTGCAGGTGTGTGCTGCCACACCTGCCTGTGATTATATATGTGTATGTGGATATAATGTATGTGTGTGAAAAGATTTATATGGAGTATAGAGATCCTGTCTCAAAAACAGAAACAGAAACAAAAACCACCAGTCTTCAGAGAAACAGAGCAGAATCTACAGTCTCAATAACGTTAATCATTCATAATTTTCAAAATAAATAGAAGACTTAGCTATACATATATGTGTATGACTATGAGTTAAGGTATCAGTACATTTAACTCTGGCTGTCCTAGAACTCACCACGTACACCAGGCTGGTCTCGAACTCACAGAGCTCATCCTCCCTCTGCCTATTGAATGCTGAATTAAAGGTGTGCGTCACCATGCCTGGCTTTGTCCTTGAAGTGGAAGCAGCGGGAGTCTCTCTAGGGCTGTGTGGCCCTGGCTGGGCTGCTGGGAGCTGGCTTGCACACTTCTAGTTCAGGGACATTCAGTCATTTAGAAATAGGGGCTTCCTTCTGTGCCTTTTTTTCCCGGGTTTTCTTCCTTCCAGTCTAACCCTTGTGGTTTTCACAACTGGGATTATGGTATGGGTGGTAAGGCTTGCTGTCGTGTGTGTGTGTGTGTGTGTGTGTGTGTGTGTGTGTGTGCGTGCGTGCGTGCGCGCGCACTACCCATGCCTGGTGGTCTACTCTCTTAAGGCAGTAAATTTCTGCTTAACCTACTTAACCACAATGAAGGGACACTGGGAAAAAGATGGTTCTTCTCACAGGATACCACAGAAGGGTGCCTCAAGGAAGTAGAAAGCATATGTTTGTAACAGATGTGTTGGAGATGCCCTGATGAGGACTTCAACACGAAAGAGATGTTTGTCCTGTGGTAACTGTGGAGCTGGTTGTCACTCAAGTCTTTGTTTCCATCTCCCCTAGGCCTGGAGTTGCAGACTTCAGGGAGTCTCCTCTCTGTGCCATTCAAGGTTTTATGACAAGGCACACACATAAGCACACAGGAACTCACACACGACTGCATATGTGTACACTCAAGTGTAAACACACGTGCACCCGATGTATGACCTGTTTGGCTCTCTAGAGGGCATACATACACATGTAACAGTAAACTCATTCATGCTTTGTTAGACTTAGATTGATTCAAGGAAGTGCAAAATAAAATTTGGCCCTGAAATGTGTTTGTTTATCAGCCTTGCAAAGATGAGTGGCTGATAGTGGGGGCTGGCAGAGCTGCTCGGCGGTGGAACATCTGCCCAGCCTGCACCACGCCCTGATTCCTTCAGTCAGCTTGCAGCAGACACCTGGTGAGGCTCACACCTAGCTCGTCAGGCGAGGGTCTTCTCACATCAATATTAGCAAGAGAAGCTGGTACAGTATATTTTTGAAATCACACTTAGACTTTTTTGTGTGTGTGCCAGGCTTAGTATGAGAATGTGTGTGTGTGTGTGTGTCTCTGTGTGTGTGTGTGAGAGAGAGAATGTGTTAGTGAGTGTGTGTCTGTGTGTGTGAGAGAGAATGTGTTAGTGAGTGTGTGTCTGTGTGTGTGTGAGAGAGAGAGAGAAAAAGAGAGAGAGAAAGAGAGAGAGTATATGTGAGTGTGTGAGAGTGTGTATTTCAGTGTGTGTCTGTGTGTGTGTGAGAGAGTGTGTATGTGAATGTGTGTGTCTGTGTGTGTGAGTGTGTATGTGAGTGTGTATTTGTGTGTGTGTGAGGGAGTGTGTATATGAGTGTGTCTCTGTGTGTGTCTGTGCGTGTGTGAGAGAGTATGTATGTGAGTGTGTGTGTGAGAGAGAGTGTGTATGTGAGTGTGTGTTTGTGTGCGTGTCTGTGTGTGTGAGAGAGTGCATATGTGAGTGTGTGTGTGAGAGAGTGTGCATGTGAGTGTGCGTTTGTGTGTGTTTGTGTGTGTGTGACAGTGTGTGTATGTGTATGTGAGTGTGTATGTGAGTGTGTGTGTGCGTGTGCGTCTGTGTGGTGTTGGTATCAGCGCTTATGGGGAGGGTATTAGTCCTTGACAGAGGACTTTCTATGGCTGCCAGCATGCTGCTCAGCTTTTCTGGCTTTCTCTTAGCATGGATGTGCATGGCAGGACCACACTATTTTAATACTCAAGGCTGGTGAGACAGCAGCCTCCCGAACAAACACAATAAATCAATAAAAGATAAAAAAAAAAATCCACCAGTCCAGCATGGTGGCACACAGCTGTATTGACAACACTCTCAAAGCAGAAGCAGGGGAATTGTGAATTCTGGGATAGCCTGGGTCACACAGTTACAAAACAGACCAAACAGCCAACCAACAAAATAATTTTTGGGGTGGGGAAAGGTGGGATTGGTGGAGATGGCTCAGTGGATAAGGGCGTTTGCTGCCAAGCTTGAATGACGACCTTGATTTCTGGGACCCACTCGGTGGCAGGAGAGACTAGATCCTCATGATTTGTTCTTTGACCTCTACATGTGCACCACAGCCCTGCACAAGTGTGCACACAGACACACACACGAACACATATATACAGATGCAAAAACATACAGAGACATATACACATGCCTGCGTACATACACACACACATTCACACACACAGACTAGCCAACACAATAAGTAAATAATGTTTAAGGAAAAACAAGAAGGCAACGCTGGAGGCCGAGGCTTGAAGGTTGCTTGAGGCCAAAAGTTCAAGATCAGTGTAGGCTACATATTAAGAGCCACTCTCCAAGCAGAATCAAAAATTCCAAACTTGTAGCAAATTTCATGAGGTACTGGTTCTGTTCATTAAAGATCTGCGCTCAGAACGTTTGTCTCCTTTGTGTTCTTAAGGGGAGCACACAGCCGTGGAAGGCGTGAGATGCTGTGCGCCCCAACCCTGAAAGATGTCGCCAAAAGCTAGGGGTGTAAAGAGGCTGGCGGAAAAGCTGGCAGCACCGTGATTCCAATGAAAACAAAAAACGTCCTTGACTTCAGTGACCTTCAGAAGCATCAGTGGCATCAGTGCTGGGCTGGAGAGCACTGGCTTCTCTTCCAGAGGCTCTGGCTTGAGTCCCAGCCCCCGAGTCGGGGCTCACAACCAGGGTTCTGACTTCTTTGGATTGGCCTCTGAGGGCAACAGGCACACACACGGTGCACAGACGTATGTGCAGGCAAAGCATCTATACACATAAGAAATCCCTCTGAAATGAAATGTGGCGATGCGCAACTTCCAGCCGAGCGCTCAGGAGGCAGAGGCAGGTGGATTTCTGTCAGGGTTTTGGGGTCAGCCAGGTCCAGGGTAATGAGAGTTCCAGGGTGGTCAGAGCCTCATAGTAGAGAGGCCTTGCCTCAGATAACAAATAAATAAATAAATAATAATAATAATAATAATAATAATAATAATAATAACAACAGGGTTGGGGATTTAGCTCAGTGGTAGAGCGCTTGCCTAGCAAGCTCAAGGCCCTGGGTTCGGTCCCCAGCTCCGAAAAATAGAAAAGAAAAAATAATAATAATAACAACAACAACACATACATACATACATACATACACACACACATACATACATACATAGAACAAAAAAACTAAATAAAAATTTATAAAATTGTCTGCTCCCATGACACCTGTTGGGGAGAGTAAAGGATTTCCCATTTCTTTCTTTTTTTTTTTTTAAGAATTATTTATTTACTTTTATGTATAGGAGTGTACTGTAGCTTTTGTTTTTGTTCTAAGACCTATTTTATGTGTGAGTACACCGTAGCTGTCTTCAGACACACCAGAAGAGGGCATCAGATCCCATTACAGATGGCTGTGAGATCCCATGTGGTGGCTGGGATTTGAACTCAGGACCTCTGGAAGAGCAGTCAGTGCTCTTAACCACTGAGCCATCTCTCCAGCCCCAGGATTTCCCATTTCTAAATTTCTGTTGTACTGTTTATTTTTCTTTCTGTGCCTTTCCTTATTATCTATTCATTCTCCCTTCCTTCCTTGGAGTGGGCTGTTTTGAGACAGGGTTTCTCTGTGTAACAGAGCCTTGGCTATTCTGGAACTGACTATATAGATCAGGCTGGCTTTGAACTCACAGAGATCCACTTGCCTCTGCCTCCTGAGTGCTGGGTCTAAAGGCGTGTGCCATCAAGATACATTGTTGGTTTTCCTTGACTGAATCTCTCCTTATATTTAGCACCACTCAGAGACTTCCAGTGCTTGTGACTCAGAAAAACCTCAAAGGGGAAAAACCTAGTGAGGGTTCTGCTCAAGAACGGCTCTGTTCCCAGTCCTCGCCTCCTGTGCTGAGCCTGCTGTGTTTCCCAGGAGGATGTGAGCACTCTGTCATTCAGGAGACAAATGTCTGCAATGCTCAGTGTCAATGGAGTGGAATTCTCGCCATTCTCTGGCTTGCAACAGGTGGCGACAGGCACCTCTGAGCTCTGTGGAGGACAGTAGCTCTGTGACAGTAGTTCTTGTGGTTTTTGATGTGGGTGGCCCTGTGTCAGCCTGCTGAGAGGTTCGTCTCTCTTATCTCCTGGATCAGGTAAGGGGCTTTGCAGTGCACCCAAGGACAGTTGGCAGTAAGTCACCTCCTGGCTGGGGCTGCGTGAGACTCTCCATGGCCCTGGGAAGATGCTTTCCAGAAGGTGAGTCTGTATTTAGGGCTTCCTTGACATGAACTTGAGGAGACAAGGAAGATACCATGTCCTCCGCAATGTGGGTAACATCACCCTCCTTTGACCTAGTCTAGTCTTGAATATCTCCCAGACATGACATCTTCCCAAAGATAATCATGAAAAGAGAAATTGCGATGTTCAGGGCTGGGGTGGGGGGTAGGGGTGGGACGAGGGTGTCTGTGGTCAGTGTGTACGTGCCCTGAGCAAGAAAGGGAAGGGCACCAAGTTTGTCAGCCTGTATTATGGAAGAAGCTTTACTTTCTGAAGTGATTGAGCTTTTTGGAGGGGAGCAGAACCTAGCTGCGTAGGCCCAGGGTTGGTTAAAGTCCTCTAAACCTCTCCATAGCTCTTGAAAACTTTGTGGTAGGAGAGGGTCTGGGAGGCTGAGTTTGCTCATGGAATTCCAGAAGATGAGCTTGGTGGGGCTGGGAGAGCATACGTCGGTAAGTAGAATCCTCTGTTTCTGGTTACGGAGCTTTAGAAGGTCTTTCTGCTGGGACTCCCCCCTTTCCCCCAGCTTGATCTTCCATGGACACTGATGCTCTAAGCTTACTCTTGGCCAGGGCTCAGCCTCCCAGGAGTAAATTATAACCCACGACACCCACTCTGGTAAAAAGGTATGGATACCATGGCCAGAGGCAGGGTGGCTTTGGTAGGGAGGTGGGAAGGGCATTTTATTACAGAGTTGGACTGGGTGCAAGAGACTCACAGTATCAGGTGCTCACCCTGGATTACCAGACTGGCTTAGTCAGCTTTGCCTGCAAGTGGCTGCCGGGGAGGCCCCTGCTAGTGCAGGGAGCATAAGGCACAGCAGGCACTTCCTCACGGTGGCAGAGGGAGTAGTGGAGCACCATTTCCTCCCTCCCACCCACCCACCCTGCAAGTGTACACTGTCAGTACATCTGCTTGCGTCCTGTCTTCTTCAAGTGCTGGGGGGGGGTGCAGAGCCGGCTGAGCCTGGGTGCAGACATCCCATCAGTCAAGGGAGCTGGGCTGGAAGGTGGGCAAGCGCTTTAGGATGGGTACGGAAGCCAGAGGGAGGCACAGAGTAATAGTGCCAGGAGGAGCTTCCCAACCCCCGTGCCCAACCACTTCTCAGTGCCACTCAGACACATCCCTCTTTTTCTTCCCTGGCACATCCATCACATCCGGCTCCTGCCTCTTCTCCAGCCACACGTACCATGGATATCTAGTTGCCTTTTCTGTAGGAAGTATACGGGAAGGTGCTGTTGGAGGGCATCTTTCTCTGCTCCTTCTGGCCTGTTACCCTGGTCCTCACCCACTGCTGGCTCCAACCTTCCAGCTAGTAGCATCCGACTGCATCAACTCATCAACGTCCGCACACCCTGTGCTGTAGCACAGGGATCCCCTGGTGCTAGAGGAGGACCTCACAGTCTGCAGTACTCCAAAGGGAAGCTGTGTCCTGTGCCCACCTCCAGCCCCATTTCCTGGCACAACTTCCATATATCATAGGCCCCCTGATGCTTCTGGAGAGCAGGGTGTCTGCACTGCTGTCTTCACCTCCAGAGGGAAGACGCTGCTGGACAAGGCTCACTTTCAGAGCGGCCTCCTTCCGTCCTCCACTTCTGTGGACTTTTCAGGTGGTCAGGGGAATGGGGAGTTGCCCCACCCCTGTTAAGATAGAGGGCAGGGTGCAGGGCTGTAACTCAATTGGTAAGTGAACGTTCAGCATGTACAAGGCCCTGGGTTCAATACCCAGTGCTAGGGGGAACAAAGAGAAGAGGAGACAGAGAGATGGGTTAGCGGTTAGGAGAGCTTGCTGTTCTTGAAGAGAATGAGGTTCAGTTTCCAGCACCACACAGTGGCTCACGCCTATCTGTAGGCATGCATGTACTACATAACACACACACACGAGCAAAACACTCGTGCACTTAAAATAGGTAAACCTAAAAAAAAATAAAGAAGAAAAGAAAAAAAGTTGTAAGAAGGATTCAGGCCAATGGCACAGTTCTGCCATTTCAGCTGCCTGGGAGGCTGAGGCAGGGGAGCTGTAAGCTCAAGGGCAGCTTGGGCAACTTAGTGAGTGCCGTCTTCATTAGGTTTCTTATTGCTGTGCTAAAACATTGTAAGCAAAAGTCACCCAGGGAGGAAAGGGTTTATTCTGTTTACACGTTTACATCAAAGTCCACAAAGGAAGTCAAGGCAGGGGCCGGTGTGGAGACCATGGAGGGGTGCTGCTACTCACGGCTTGCTCAGTCTGCTTTCTTTTACACCCCAGAACCACCAGCGCGGGGATGACTGGCTCTACTGCACCCAGTCACTAAACGAGAAAATATATTACAGACTTGCCTGTAGGCAAATCGTATGGAGGTATTTTCTTAAGAAATGTTCTTCCTCAAGGACCCCAGCTTGTATCAAGTTGACATAAAATTAACCAGGATAGACCCTGACTCAAAATAAAAAGTGGGAGAGAGAGGACCAGGAATGTAGTCCAGGGATGGAGTATGAAAGTACCTTATGCGTGCGTGGACACGGATACAGACACACAGACACACAGACAGACACACAGACAGACACACATCAGGACTTGGCTACAACTCCTTGTAGAGTTCTTACCTAGCCACAACTGTGCTGTTGTTGTTGTTTTTGTTATGTCATCATTGGTTTTGTTTTGGAGAGGCTGAAGGGGCCGTGTTCTCAGATCTGCTGTGAAAAGCCTTTGCTGGTGGAAATCCTATAGGAGGACACCTACCAGCCAGGGAGCATTCATTCCAAGATGGTAGATGTTGGTCTCTTTAGGATCTATGTGGTTCTATGGCCTAGTGCGTCTGGGTTGTGGTCAGATGTTTTTGGTCCCAGCCCAGCTTCTTCAAGGACCAGTGAGTATTCCATTGTTCACGAATGTCCTAAGTACCTGGTCCAAGGTCTGCCTGTTAAGGTAGGGAGTCCTCCTGTCAGTGATACGTCCAAACCCGTGGTGGTCGAGCTCCAGGGAGAAAGAGGCTTATGCCACCTTTGGCCTCATTGATTAGGTCAAGCCCCGGGACTCATACATTGCTCTCAGGAAGTTCATGGATGTTGTGGGAGTTTGTGGGACCCCCTTCCCCAAACAGAAGGGCCAAGAGTCACTTGCTGGTTTAGTCTCCGGTTTCTCTGGGTCTCTTCTCATCATCAGAAGGGTAATGACCCCACCCTCTCCAACAGAGCAGGTGGAGGTGCCTGGGCAGAGGAAACGTCCGCCCACACAATGGCTTTATTTGCATCAGATTGCATCAGACCATTTCTAACTCTGGTGCACTTGCCTCTGTCCCTGGCTAGAGAAGGGGTCCATTGGGCCAGAAGTCACTCCACTCCCTGCTCTCAAGTCATCTGCTCACAGGTCAGCCTGAGACTGCCGTGGACTGATTCCCTTCAGTGGTGGCAAGGTTATCCCTGAGGTCTGCGTCAGTTCTCGGCTGGATGTGGTGGCAGTGCCAATCCTCTCTCCAGGTCCTGGCACTCCGGATCCTGCTCTCATATGTTCTAGGACCGGGCTGAGACTCTCATCCCCACTGTGCCAATAATTATCCCAAGAGGAGACAGATACTGCCCAGAGAGCTTAGCTTTGATACCCTTGGAGACCCAGGGGGCAGCCTCTATCCCAGAGGAGGGCAAAGCCTTAACAGTTTTGTCTAGAGATACAGATGGGCAGGCTGCTGAGCTGTGGGTTGAAGTTCACACAAGTCTGTCTTGAGGTTGTGAAGACTGGGTTTCGGGTAGGTGGGTCAGAGTGCTGTCTGCGGAGGCTGTGCTGGCTTCTGAAAGGCCAGTACTGTGGTCTCTGTGCTTGTGTTTCCTTCTCCCTTATCACTAATCAGACTTGTATAACCAGGGTGGCCCTGTTTCCTGCTCAGAGACTATCAGTGAGCCATCTGTAGATGCAAATGACTCTTCTGACAGGGCCTCAATAGAATCATGCAACCAGGCACTTCCTAAGACTTAGCTTCTGGTCTCCAGCCACTTGTGGTTCCCCAAGGTTCCCAGGGTTCAGGGGCTCTCTCTGTTCAGGAGGCTCCCTTTGGTGAGACAGCTCAGAACAGTGGATGACAGGCAACTTGCTGTCTAGACATCTGCTGCCTGCCTTCCGAGGGCAGAACTCTGGGATGAGCCTATTTCAGGAGTAATGAGGGAAGAGAATGTGTACAGGCTTACCCTGTGACCCAAGAGAAGAGCCCTGGTCCTCTTTGTGAGTCTACTCTGCATAGCTCTGCATAGTGAATGAACAGCCTTTCACATGAGAGTTGTCAGAACCGAGGCAGAGCCAGTGTGGTGGCTCGTGCCTTTAACCCCAGCATCCCTGTACTCAAGAAGCAGAGACTGGAGTGGAGGATCTCTGAGTTTGAGTCCAGCCTGGTCTACACAGTGATTCCAGGACAGCCAGAGATACATAGACTCTGTCTCAAACCCCCTCAATGTCCCCCCACCAAAAAAAAAAAAAAGACAAAAAAAGAACCAAGCCAAAAAGTGCAGGTATGGCAGAACCCAGGGTAACATAGGGAGAGGTCCCCAGTCTCAGAGGATGGCATGAGACTGTGGACACGCTGCTACCGGAGCCTAGGATCCTGAAGATCTGAGTTGGAGGGGACTGCCTGCATGCGGAAGGTCCCAGCCTTTGGTTGGTTGGGCCAAGGGTCTTTTCTACACTTCAGCTAATCAGGGAAGCTGGAGAGATGTGTCCAGTCCTGTCCACAGGACACACTAAAGGTACCTGCTGGGTAGAATCCTGTGGAAAGCACACCTCCCACAGAGTGCCTAGCACAGGGGGCGCCTCCCACAGGGTGCCTAACTCAGGCCCTAGAGTTTTGTCTTTTGCAGGTTGTACCGTGGAGGGAGCAGCAGTGAAACAGGTCTCCTGGTTCCTGATCTACAGCTGTGTCTGCTCCTGTGTCTGCTGGGGAGTCTCCGTCCCAGCGCAGGAAGGAGGTAAAGGCTGGGTGCCACATCTCCCTGAGGTGGCTGCATAGAGAATTAGGGGAGTTGGGGACAAGTTAGCACCTGTAAAACATGGGCCCAAACTCTGTTGGCACGTGTCTTCTAGTATCCCGGGGTTTCCTACCCAACAAAGCTCTTAGGTCTGACTGGCCTACATATCATGTTCAAAACCCAGCCACCCCCAAGCCTCTCATCCTGCCCCTGACCTTCCCTGGGGATTTCCTTTGGAGTCTGTCTGGTCAGATCCTCCCCACCCACCTCAGCTCTGCCTTAAGGCCCTACTATGTGCTCCCACCATCTCCATTCCCAGGGCGGAAGGCTGGGACATTCACTTGCTTCAGCAACAGTGTTTTCAGGATTGACTGTCACTGGTCAGCTCCAGAGCCTGGCTCCAGGGCCTGGCTCCTCTTTACCAGGTGAGGATGGAAGGCCTACTTGGGGAGGACACAGGGTCCCTGTGGCGGCACCGTCTGAGCTACTAACACACGGTCTTCCTTCCCAGTAACCAGGTGACTGACATCAAGCACAAGTGCACCTTCTGGGACAGTAGGTGTACCCTGGTGCTGCCCAAGGAGGAGGCGTTCTTGCCCTTTGACAACTTCACCATCACACTCCACCGCTGTGTCATGGGACAGGAGCAGGTCAGCCTGGTGGACTCCCAGTATCTGCCGAGGAGACACAGTGAGTGGGGCAGCCCTGACCGCTGTGAGGTCATGGCCTTGAGCTTTTGAGTCTTCCTGAGAATCCTAACCCAGCAAGATGCAGGACGGGAAGCAGATTGGACCCTGGGAAGGGAGGGAGGGCGTGATGAACACCAGGGTCTATGCAGAGAATGGAAAGACATAACCTGCTGGGGGTAGAGACCACAGTCTGAACTGCTGGAAATGTGTGTCAGACACAGTGGGAATTACTCCAGGAAGATCTTCCAGTAGCCATTTGTGAAGGAAACCAAAGGCAAGATTCAGAAATTTACCTTGCTGCAGAGGCTTAAGGAAGTTATTGCCTGACTTTCCTGAATTAGTCTTCAAATGAGGCCCTGGTCTGAAGGAGCCTCACCCATGTCCTCTTGGGAATGCTCTTGGTCTTCAGTTCTGGCTATGCTGAGGGTACACAATGACAGCCGCAGCCTCACAGGGCCCCTCTTTGTTTCAGTCAAGCTGGATCCGCCCTCTGATCTGCAGAGCAATGTCAGCTCTGGGCGTTGCGTCCTGACCTGGGGTATCAGTTTTGGTCTGGAGCCCTTGATCACATCCCTCAGCTATGAGCTGGCCTTCAAGAGGCAGGAAGAGGCCTGGGAGGTAACATGGTGGGAGTTCCCAGGGGTCTCTCTCCTGGGACTGGCTAGAGTCACTGGTGAGAACAGAGGCGGGTCAGAGCTGGACGTGTATGTGTGTGTGTGTGTGTGTGTGTGTGTGTGTGTGTGTCTACAGACAAACCTAAGCTTGTGTGTACGTATGTCTACGAAGGTAGCATGTGGGTGTACCTATTTGTACATGCATGTTTGTATGTGAACCTGTAGATGGGTGGATGTGCTAGGCGGAAGGTGTAAATGTGACACGTGTGTACGTGCACCCATACATGTGTGGGAGTGGGTGTGTTGGTGCATGTGCACCCATTCTTTAGGACCCTGCACTCAGTCAAATGCTTACAACCCTGCAGCAGGCCCGGCTCAAGGACCGTATCGTTGGAGTGACCTGGCTCGTACTTGAAGCCATCGAACTGAATCCCGATACCATCTATGAGGCCAGACTGCGTGTCCAGATGGCGTTAGAGAGTTATGATGACAAGATGGAGGGGGAATATTATAAGAGCCATTGGAGCGAGTGGAGCCAGTCCGTGTCCTTTCCTTCTCCCCGCAGGAAGACTCAGGGTGGGTGCTAGGTGGTGGTTGCTTTGTCACGGCCGGGACTGAGCGGAGTCTCTCCCTTGGTTTCTCCTGCCCTGCCCCCATTTCATCAACCTGCAGCCCTTCCCTCATTTCTGAGACATGTGGAGTCCAGAGATAACGGCCATCCTTAGGAGCAAGTGTGTCCAGGGCTTCACAATGGCTGGAGCTTCCGGCTGAGGCTGGACAAGCCCTGGGTTTCTCTTGTGAGAGTTGGGCTGTACAGTGATGACCACCGGCCGTGTGGCAGACAGGAAGGGGGAGGTACAGAGGAGAGCACCCAGGGACATCAGATGTGACACAAATGCCAAGGCCCATCCTAAACCCTTTCTGCTTTGGCTCAGAGAAGTAGTGGTGACTTCTTTGCCATGTGGACTTGGGAGAACATCTTGGTTCTGAGGCTACTCACCGTTATGGATTCTTCTGCCTACAGGGCTCCTGATCCCACGCTGGCAGGGGTCAGCCAGCATCCTTGTTGCTGTGCCCATCTTTCTTCTGCTGACTGGCCTTATCCACTTTCTCTTCAGGCTGTCTCCCAAGTAGGTAGCCAATGAGTGTGTGTGTGCATGTGCATGTGTGTGTGTGTATGTGCTTGCACGTGTGCGTGAAACTGGGGAACTGCAGCGGCCTGTTCATGGTGCAGAAGTGACCTCTGGAACCATTGGCTTCATCTGAGAGCTAAGGACACAGCTAGTTGTTACCAGACCCTGATCCTACTCCTGGGGATGGGTCTGTGAAAGGGTGCAGACCGTGGTGTAAATGGATCCATAGGGCATTAGTCAGAGAGGCCACTGTCCTGGGGTCTGTCCAGAGGCTGGATTTACTTGCTTGCTTACTTGTTTGTTTTTGATGGGTGTTACTATATGCCCGTTTTGGTCTTCAATAAATGGGCTTATGTGATCTTCATGCCCCAGCCTTCTGGGTAGCTAGAGTAACAAGCATGTGTTGGTGTGTCCAGTAGCCCTCCGAGGACAGGTTTGAATACAGTAGGCACATCTGGTAGGTAGAAGAGAGCTCTGGTCTTGGCAGTGACCTAGGTTTTTCTGGAATGTGGCACTGGGAAAGGCCTCTCTCTGGGTCCCTTTGGTTCAGACTTTTCTATTTTTGGCTGCAGGGTGAAGAGAATCTTTTACCAGAATGTTCCCTCTCCCGAGGCATTCTTCCATCCTCTCTACAGTGTGTACCATGGGGACTTCCAGGTGTGTACAGGGCAACTTCAGGGAGGTGGGGTCGAGTGTAGTATTACCGGGGCCGATATGGCTTAGAAGTCTGCCTTGTGTGTGCAGAATCTAGGCTTAGACTGGGGCCATGAGCAAGCATGGGGACCTTGTTCGTGCTCCGAGCCTCTCACAAACATAGTAGGTTTACATTTGTGCCCTAGCTTCAGTGGGCGCATATTGTGTCATTTAGATGGGATGGTGTAATGGGATATAGCAATGGTGGACGGGGTGAGATACAGGGGCATTTTGTGGAGGCTTCTGGGCCCACTGAGAGGCACTGAGGTCTTTGGGAGGTTCAGTTCTCCTGTTGCTTCCAAGGATCCAGGCTCCAGTTCTGTGCAGCTGCATTGGGGGTGGGTTGGGGTGGGGGATGCTGGCTGGGCCTTGGCAGCGTTCTGTCATGGTTTTGGTTTGTCTTGGGCACCTGGTTCATGTTGCCATAAGCTTGTGACCCTGGGCTGAGGAGGACACTGAGGGACCTGAAGAACTCGGGGCCTGCTGAAGGTTTACACATGGGAGGAAGGTAGACTGGGCACGGGCACTGCTTGGCTGCGGGAGTGCAGGTTGGAGCCTCCTGGAGGAAGGGGTCTGGGCTGTGCAGGGGAGAAAGTCGCTCCCAGAGGGAGTCCCGAGTATGTTGTCTGAGACTTCCTCCTGTCCCCTGTTCTGATGCAGACCTGGATAGGGGCCCGCAGAGCCGGACCACAAGCAAGACAGGATGGTGCCAGCGCTCCGTCGGGAGACTCAGAGTCCAGCATCTGGGAGGCCATCGCCACACTCACCTATAGCCCAGCATGCTCTGTGCAGTTTCCCAGCCTGAAGTGGGAGGCCACAGCCCCTGGCTTCCCAGGACCCCCAGGCTCAGAGCTTGTGCTGCCGGCAGGGTGTCTGGAGTTGGAAGGACAGCCATCTGCCTACCTGCCCCAGGAGGACTGGGCCCCACTGGGCTCTGCCAGGCCGCCCCCTCTAGACTCAGACAGTGGCAGCAGTGACTACTGCATGCTGGACTGCCGTGAGGAATATGACCTCTCAGTCTTCCCAGAACACACCCAGAGTCCCGAGTTCACACTGGCTCAGCCTGTGGCCCTTGCTGTGTCTAGCAGGGCCTGATAGCTACCAAGGGATGTGGGCATTCTCATCCCTCCTTATTCTCAGATGGCACCAGATGCAGAGCCAGCGTATCTCTGCTAGATGCACCATGTCTGTTTCGGGGAGGTGAACAAAAGGCCCTGGGGCTGGCCCTGGGGCGTGTATAGAACTCGGGAGAAGAGGCAGCTGTGCACCGATCAGAGGCTACGTGGATGGAAGCAACAGACTGAGTCTCACCCCGCTGCTCTGCCTCTCTGGTGGAGATGTCTCCGAGTTCAGCATCTTAATACCCGCCTTCTCTTCTTTCCTCTCTCTGGCTTTTTCCCAGGCCGGAAAAGAGGGTGTGACAGGCAGCCTGGTCTATCCTCGTGCCCCTAAAGGGCTAGCCTGAGCCCAGGGACACTGATGAGACGACATCGGTGAAAAAGTGTTCTTTCTCAGTGCCTTCCCCATTAAGACCGGAAGGGACGCTTTCGACTTTGCAGACCGTGGATGGCGGGGGGTGGAGGGAATGGCGGAGCTTTGAGCAGGTGGGGAATGTCCATCTCTGAGCTTTTGGGGTTCCAAGACCAGCTGGAAGGAGTCTCACCGAATGATTCACAGATGCCTTACCAGTCTGTGGCATTTTCTTTCCTGGTGTTGTGATAAAACACCGTAATCAAAAATGACTTACAGAAGGAAGAGTCGGTTTTGGTTTAGAGTTCCAGAGGTGTGGAAGCATGGCAGCAGGAACCGGAAGCCGAGAGCTCACGTCTCAACCAAAAGCTGAAGCAGAATGGACTGCAAGCGCTGTCCCCGCCCACTCCAGCAAGGCTCCACCTCCTAAAGGTTCCGCAGCCTTGCTGAACAGTGCGGCGGAATAGAGAGCAAGTGTTCCAGTATCTGAGCCTGTGGGGAACGTTTCTCATTCAAACCACCTCACTGCCTGCCCCTAACCTTCCACTGTTCTTAGGAAAAAAGCTGACACCCAGGGCCATGAGACACGGTTGGGAGTGGCTATTTTTCAGCAGCTGTGGCCTATGAAGGACACCGATACCCCTAACTGCCTCGTGGGGTAGCCGGGAGAGAGCGATGGTGGGCTAGAATGTGGCTGTTATTTTCCTTGGCTTGCCGTAACAGAAGACCAGAAACCGGGTAGCCAACACCGTGGATTTGTTTTCTCTCTGCTCTGCGGTACACGGGTCTGGAATGGAGACACCAGGAAGGCCGTGCTCCTGGAAGGAAGGGTTTGTTTCAAGCCCTGCTTCACATTTACTTTCCTCTGAGCCTCCTCTTCCAGACTGAGACCGGATGCCACCCAATGGCGGGGACAGGGCGTTTGTGCAGATTTGCAGCTGTAAAGCACTGGCCCAACAGAAGTCCTCTTGCTACTCGGAGGGTTTTTAAAGGACAAGCGTGGAAACTGTGTTAAGTGTGAGGATGATTTCTGATCCCGTAACACTGTGCAAGAGAGGGCCGCACTACTACATGGAGGTCATGGAAGAGCGGGGAGGACGGCAGCATTGTGGGCTCAGAGCTGGTGTTCTGGGACTGCTCACAATGGTGACAGTGATCAGGATATTTAGAATAAGTCGGCATTTCTCAGGTAGAAGAAATTTCTAGTTTGTCAGTAAGCCCTCAACTATTTTAAAATTTATCTTTCATTTAAATAATTACCCTTTTCGTGAAGATAGGCACAGTATATAAACCTGCATAAATACTACCCTGGCTTCTACTATTCTCTTCCTGATTCCGAGGCTTCCTGTTATGCTGTATAAATCAGCCGATGTAAACCAGCACCAAGGTTTGTGTGTTTTGTAGGTCATGGAATCATCTGCGAAAACAAGGAAAGAGTAAAATTTTACAAAAGGCAATTTAAGATTTGGGAAACCCGGGCTTTTTAGTATACTCCTGTAACACCATTCCCATGACCATCAGGGCCCTTACAAAAAGAAGTAAGATGTAATTGGTGAGAATAATTGTCAGCAAATATTTCAAAACATTGTAATTAACCCTGGGCAGTGGTTACTGGACAGTCCTCGTGTCTTTTGTCTGGGTGTTAATATCAGTTACTTAGAAGCTTGAAGAGGATGGAAAAGCTCAGTGTCTGTAGCAATTCATTCAAAAGACAAGAGCAACAGCCCAGGAGAAAGATTCATTTTGCCAGGGGAGTGGTGGCGCATGCCTTTAGTCCCAGCACTGGGGATCAGAGGCAGGTGGATCTCTGAGTTCGAGACCAGCCTGGTCTATACAGTGAGTTCCAGGGCTACCCAGAGGAACCCTGTCTCAAAACAAACAAACTGGAGTTTTATTTTTATTTAATGAAAATGTACATAGTCCGAATAAAGCATTTTGGGATCTGCCGTCTGGTCTTTGTCACACAGAGATGACAAATTCTCAGGAATGAGTACGGTTATAAAGATCTGTGTGAGAGTGACATTTTCTTCCAGCATCTAACCTCAGATGTATATCACAATCAGATCATGTTGGAGGAGAGTTTTCTGCATAATTCAGTCTGCGATGATTTATTTCCACATCAACTCATGGCATCTAGAAAAATTTAAGCCATCAAGGCCTTTCTGGGATGGGAGGTACGGCTCGAAGCTAGAGTGCTTTTACGCAGCATGAGAGGCCCTAGTTAGCGCCATAAGAGAACTGTCCCTTATTCTCTGTATCTGTGCTTTTCATCTCTGTGGCAATTATCTTAGGGTCTGAAATGTGAATAAAGGCCTTCCATATTCCTTTTATCTTCAAATAATCATATTCTCTTATAAATAGATAAGTATATCAGGCTGTTCTTTCATGTATGTATTTTAATAAAGATTTTTTTCCATTAAGAACTGTTCTGTGGATAGATGTTTTGCCTGCCCATATGTATGTCCACCATGTGTGTGTGCAGTGCCAGAAGAGGGCGTTAGATCTCCTGGGACTGGAATTACAGATGGCTGTTAGATGCCATGTGGGTGCTGGGAATCGAACCCTGATCCCCTGGAAGAACAGCCAGTGCTCTTAACTGATGAATCCCCTCTCCAGCCTCACCTGGACCTTTCACGGTCAGTATATTTATAAGAATTCTCTCCAGAGTGAACCTCAACATCAAAAAGGTTTATATGTTCATTAAAGGTGCTATCATGCTCCTCACATTTGAAGGGGGCTTCTCCAGCATGAACCTTGCAACATTCTGTAAAACTTGAACACTGGTTAAGGGTTCGCAACATTCATAACATTTGCGGGGCTTCCTCCGCTGTGGGCTTTGATGTTTACTAAGGACTGAACACTGGCTGAAGGATTTTCACATTCTTTTGTTTGTTTGTTTGTTTTTGAGACAAAGTTTCTCTGTGTAGCCAGGGCTGTCCTGGAAGTCCCTCTGTAGACCAGGCTGGCCTTGCACTCAGAGATCCACCTGCCCCTGTCTCTCCAGGCCGAGATTACAGGTGTTCACCACCGCTGCCCGGCTGGATTTTCACAGTCGTCACACCTATAGGATCTCACATCTGTGTGATATGTATGTGTAATTATAGACCTTTTATGTACTAATGCATATTATATATAATTACATATCATGCTTAATAAAGCATGGACATTATTAAAAACCTTTCCATTCTTCTCCATGTCGACATCCAGTTAGACCAGCACCGTTTGTTAAAGACGCTTTCTCTTTTCCATGGTATGGTTTTCGGCTTCTTTGTCAAAAATCAAGTGTCTAAGGGTGTGTGTGCCTGTTTATTTCTGGGTTTTTGATTCGATTCCATCGATCCACCTATGTGTTTCTATACCAATACCATGCAGTTTTTATTTATTTTATGTATGCATACACTGTAGCTGTCTTCAGACACACCAGAAGAGGGCATTGGATCCCATTACAGATGGTTGTGAGTCACCATATGGGTGCTGGGAATTGAACTCAGGACCTCTGGAAGAGCAGCCAGTGCTCTTAACCACTGAGCCATCTCTCCAGCCTGCAGGTTTTATTACTATTGCTCCGTAGTGCAGCTTGGGGTCAGGAGTAGAGAAACTCCAGCAAATCTTTTACTGTCCAGGATCGTCTTGAGTTTTTTGCTTCTCCATACGAAATTGAGAATTGTCCTTTTGAGGCCAGTAAAGATTCGTGCTGGAATTTTGATGGGGATCGTATTGAATCTGTCGATTGCTTTTGATGACATTTCACTGTGTCGCGCCCACCTCGTCCAGCAAGGAAGACGCAACACGGTTGGATTCTTCTCAACAGCCTTTACTGCAGGACACCTTCTTTGTTGATACAGGGAGGCGGCGGCAGCCAGCCCTAAGTGTTACAGCTCCAAGTGTTACAGCTCCAAGTGTTACTGCGCCGAGCGGCAAAGCCGCTCGGCTTATATACACAACAGTATGCTAATCTTCTTTCAGGGATTGGTGGGGCACGAGTCACCCCACTGCCATCCCAGCTACTTGTCCTCCAGAGATTGGCGAGGCATGAACTCCCATTTAGCATAGTACCGCCCCAGCCAGACTGACGTCAGGTGCAAAACTCCACGCATGCTCAGTACTGTTGTTAGGAGGGCGCCAGATTCACCTCATTATCATACAGCTGTCGCACCGCTCCCTACATCACTGTGTTAATCCTGCCCATCCACGAGCACGGGCGATCATTACATTTTCTGATGCCTTCCTCTATTTCTTTCTTCAGAGACTTGAAGTTCTTGTCATACAGGCCATGGTATTTTAGATTATATGTGGCTATTGTGAAGTACATTGTCTCCCTAACATCTTTCTTGGCTTGTTTGTCCCTTATATAGAGGAGGGCTACTGATTTCTTTGAGTTAATTCTGTATCCAGCCACTTTGCTGAAGTTGTTTATCAGTCGTAGGAGTTCTCTGGAAGAATTTTTGGGGTCTTTATGTATACGATCATATCATCTGCAAAAAAGTGACACTTTGACTTTTTCCTTTCCAATTTGTATCCCCTTGATCTCCTTTAGTCGTCTTACTGCTCTGGCTAGAACTTCAAGTGCTATATTAAAGACACAGGAGAGAATGGTCAGCTTTGTCTTGTCCCCGATTTTAGCAGAAATGCTTTAAGTTGCTCTCCATTTAATTTAACGTTGGCTATTGGCTTGCTGTCTGCTGCCCTTTTTTGTGCTGTGCATAGGCTAGCTGGGCTCTGGTGGAGCCATATTGCCCTGGTTCTTGTTGATTGTGTTCTCACAGTGTCCTTTAGGCATCTGGTTTTCCTTGGTGTTGCCTGGATGATCCTGATGGCGGCAGGAATATGGGAGGAGCCATGAACCAGACAATGGAAGTCAGGGTACTCTAATCTGTTGGCTGTGCCTCAGGAAGACCCCCCCCCCCTGCAGGCTGTCTTAGTCAGACACAGTGGAGGATGGATCCAACTCTGTAGGCTGTCCCAGGCAGACCAGCTGGGTGGCGGGCAGAGCCAATTAAGATACGTGGTCGGGCAGGGTTCTAAGCTGGTTAGTTTTGGGGCCCTGAAAATTTTCTCAGGGTGGGGAGCAGGAAGCTCTTAAGGTCCAGCCAGGCTCCTCTAGACTGAGGAGTGAGCCTGGAGCTAGACAATGGGGTTCTGGGGACCCCACTCCATGAGGCAACTCTTGTAAAGGAAAGCATTTAATTAGGGGCTTGTTTAAGATTCAGAGCAGTGGTTCTCAACCATCCTAGTGTTCTTCATGTTGTGGTGACCTCCAGTCATAAGATCGCTTTCATTGCTACTTCATAACTGCAATTTTGTACTGTTATGAGTCATAATGCAAATATCTATGTTTTCCAATAGTCTTAGGTGACCCTCGTGAAAGGGTCCTTCTACCTCAAAGGGGTTGCAGCCCACAGTTTAGAGGGTTCCGCCCATGATCATCGTGGCAGGAAGTGGACAGGCTTGGCGTTGGAGCAGTAGCTGAGAGCTTTACATCCTGATCTGCAGACAACAGGGGGGGGGGGGAGACAGAGAGAGAGAGAGACAGAGAGAGAGAGAGACAGACAGAGAGAGACAGACAGAGAGAGACAGACAGAGAGAGACAGAGACAAACGGAGACAGACAGAGAGAGGTGTGGGGGTGTGAGAGACACTGGGCTTGGCATGAGCATTTGAAATCCCAAAGCCACCCTCAGTGACACACTTCCTTCAACAAGGTCACATGTCCTAATCCTTCTGAAACAGTTCCATGCTCTGGGGACTAAGTGTTCAAATATATGAGTCTAACAAACAAAAAATGGTTTAGTTCTTCACTTAAATAATGCTGTCCAAATTAAAAACAAACAAACAAAAACCAGTTTGGTTCTTCACTTAAATAATGCTGTCAAAATTAAAAACAAACAAACAAATAAATATATGAGTCTAAGTGGGCCATGCTCATGCAAACCCATACAACCCACATCACATAACTGAAACTAAAATAAAAACCTACAAGGTTCAAGAAGACCAATCACCTGCTGCTAAGTTAAAGACAGAAGCAAAATGACATCCCACAAGTCACCAAGAGGGAATAGAAAATGACCTCTCCCAGGCCAGCAAGGTGGCTCTTCAGGTGGAGAGCGTGTTCACACCTGTACACAAGTGCAAAAACAGAGGCCTGGGGAGATGGCTCACAGTTAAGAGCGCCTTGTTCCCAGCACCCATACGGTGGCTCCTAAGGGTCTGGAGTGACAGTCCCAGGAGATTCATTGCCCTCTTTTGTCTGCACTGGCACCAGGCCTGCTCATAGAGCACAGTCATACAGAGAGGAAAAACACCCACACCACAAAAAGGAATCTGTCCAATTGAGCAGAACTCACAAATATACTTGGAGACGATGTCGTTGGGAGTTTTAAAAACCGACACAGAGACACACATTTAAGGAGAAAAACGAAGAGAAAAGCTACGGTTTTCTGATTTCCCATCTTCTTTTCGTTTTTCATTTGTTTTGAGGTACAATTTAAATTTAAAAATTTCAATTAATTTAAATTTAATACATGTGGCAATGTATTATTCTTGTTCCTTCCCCCCTGAAAATGAAAGGAAGTAATAAAACATATGTTTGTAATATGGAGGCAAAATGTAATGAAAGCCCCAGCCGCATCATAAAGCCAGTATCTCAGTCCCAAAGGGAGAGCCTTCAGTCTCTGTGCAAAGAGAAACTAAACCCATGGCTTTCCTCATCAAACACAATGCTGTACTCGAGTTGTGACGATAAGAAAGCAATTCACAGGGGAAAGCCAGAGAGAGAAAGAGAGAGAGAGAGAAAGAGAGAGAGAGAGACAGAGACAGAGACAGAGTCAGAGACACAGAGGGAGACAGAGAGAGATAGAGACAGAGAGAGAGAAGAGGAGAGAGAGATAGGGAGAGAGAGAAGAGGAGAGACACACAGAGAGAGAGAGACAGAGAGAGAGAGAGAGAGAGAGAGAGAGAGAGAGAGAGAGAGAGAAGAGGAGAGGAGAGAAAGAACTTTAGCCAGAGAAGGAAATTCTCAGTTGTAACAGGACGGCTGCACTGTACCAAGGACATGTCACTGAAGTGACACCAGTGGCCAAAATAAAGAAAAGTAGAAGCCTATTTTAATCCACTCTTGAGAAGACATCAGTTTAAGGAACGCCAAGCTGCGGGTGCACCTACGCAAACGCCTGCCAATGGGGTGCTGGAAGCTCATGGCGCTCGAGGATGGCGTCTGGTCTTCTCCTCTCTGCACAGTCTCCCAGTGCAGGTCCCTGTAGCCTGGAATGAACCCTTCCGTTCACTTGCCGTGAGATTCTCCTGGGAAACCGTGCACGTTTGCAGCGTGTCACACCGTGCACGTTTGCAGCGTGTCACATCATACTTCATTGGAGGTTTCTGCATTTTTGGAATGGGTCTACATCCCCAAATTTCTACAATTCTTAAAATTTGTGAAGGTTTCAACCACTTTTTTTTAAAAAAATAAATTTTCTGATCCCCTTTCTAAACTCTTCCCTTCTGGAATTAATACAATTTGAACAAATTTGTATTTCTGCTTTGAGGTTTTCATGTATTCAGACAATGTACTTTGATCATATCAACCCCCTGCTACCCACCTAATGTTCCAGGAAACCCACAACCTGTCTCTCTGTAAACTTCGCTATCTCTATTTTACATTTATTATTACTGTGTCCTGAGTCCATTCAGTGCTGACTATAGACGCACAAATGTGTGGTCACCCACTGGGGCATGGACAAACCCTCAGTAGCAAGGTCCACAAAGGAAAAACGACTCTCCCCTTTGTAACAGTGTCCACCTCCAGTGGCTCCTCCAGTTGGGTTGAGGCCTCCCTGTCTCTTTCTTTCTTCCTTCCTTCCTTCCTTTCTTTCTTTCTTTCTCTCTCTCTTTCTTTCTTTCCTTCCTTCTTTCTTTCTTTCTTTCTTTCACATACTTAATTCACTTTATTTATTTACTTTGTTTTTTGGAGGTCGACCAGTTGGCCTCTTTTCTTTTTTCATTTTATTTTTATATATGTGAGTGCACTATCGCTGTCTTCAGACGCACCAGAAGAGGAGGGTATTGGATTCCCATTACAGATGGTTGTGAGCCACCATGTGGTTGCTGGGATTTGAACTCAGGATCTCTGGAAGAGCAGTCAGTGCTCTTAACTGCTGAGCCATCTCTCCAGTCCCTAATTTTTAAAAATAAATAAATAAATAAAATCCTTATGTGGTACCCACAGCTGGAACCTAGGTCCTCTGAACAGAGACTCTGGTGTGGGTTTTCGCAAGAATTCCTGATAGGGAGACCAGGTGAACACGGTCTCTTTCCAGAGGTCAGGGGTCAGGTAGCTGTAGGTCTTGGAGATGGCGTCAAAGGTGGCCTTAGCAAAGTTGCCCAGGGTGGCAGTGCAGACCCTGGCTGAAGTGTAGCAGTCATCTATACTGGCCATCATCAGTAGCTTCTTGGGCACAGGAGCAGAGACGATGCCAGTGCCTCTGGGGGTGGGGATGAGACACACCAGCACAGAGCCACAGTGGCCTGTCACCTTGCATGGCACAGTATGGGGCTTGTCAATCTTGTTCCCCGAGTAGCCTCTCCGCACTGGGACAATCGAAAGCTTGGCCAGGATGATGGCCCCTCGGATAGCAGTGGTAACCTCCTTGGAGCACTTAACTCCAAGACCAACGTGGCCATTGTAGTCCCCAACAGCTACAAAAGCTTTGAACCGTGTCCGCTGGCCAGTCCAAGTCTGCGTTTGCACCAGCATGATTTTCAGAGCCTCATCCTTTAGGGATGCGCACAGGAAAAAGTCAATAATCACAGACTCCTTAATGGGCAGGGAGAACAGGTAGATCTCCTCCAAGGACTTGATCTTCATGTCCTTAACCAGGCGGCCCAGCTTGGTGACGGGGATCCACTGAAGGAAGAGATCAGTCAAAGGGCTGCCTCTCCGTGCAGAGGGTGAGCAGCCCGCCCCATCAGCGGCCGATACCCACCTCCTTGTCTTCAGCTTTACCTCCATGACCATGGTTCATGGCCCCTAAGACCGCTGCCGAATCCTCCGCGGAAAGGAAGCAAGCCATGGCGGCCTCCTAATCCTGGGCCTCCGGGTCCTCTGGACCCTTCCTCTGCACCGGCGTCATTCCCCATTTTGTTTTTCCCAAAGAAGTCCCTGCTGGAATTTTGATTGCCTCGATCCTGGGAGAGTCTTGTGCAGGCAACCAAGGCTGCTGTGAACGGAAGTGTACAATGGTGACGTGGGACAGGCTCTATAATTGAGAGGTTCCTGACAGAGAGGGCCAGGGACTGAGAAATAAAGAAGATAGGAAAGTTTGGGATCGGGAGGTTCTGCACAAGCTGGTGCTCCCACGAGCACGTTTATTAAGTACAGCATCTTATTTATGTTCTGTGGGGGGAGTGGTGGTGGTGGAAATGGCACAGAGTCAACAGGAAGCTATCATATAGTGCTGCACAACGGGGACACAGGATAGTGCAATGTGCCCACACAGGCTGAACACACAGCGGTCTTGAGGGGTCGGATTTCCACAAACTGAATTAAACCTTAACTCCTTCAAGATCCCGTTCTCAGCCTCAGACTGGACTTTGCCATGTCTGACCCTTGGCGAGAGCACTGGACTCTTGTTCCTGTTGGCCTTCTTCAGGGCCTCTGACGGCCGTGACCCGGCCTGTCTGTTAGCACAACGGCCATGTCACAACGGCCATGTCATATCCAGGAGCTGCACTTAGCTGCACCCTTCCTCAAGCTCTGGCTTCTACACTCTGCCCCGCCCCTCTTCCGCTATCTTCGACCGGGCTTGTTTGGGGAGAGATTGGTATTTTGGGGAGAGATTGGTATGGATGACCTAAGAATGACTGAGGAGTCACTTATCCTCAGGACTCTGGCTCTGCACTAACTTCTACCCACTGCAATAAGACGTCCCTTTGACCACCATTGGGAACAACAACAACAACAACAACATATGGACATAAACATAAACATTTACAAGGGACTTTGGTAGAGTGACCGTTCAGTGAGACACCACCAGAAGCTTCCCTTAGCAGTGAAGATTTCCCAGTGACAGGCTTTTGATAAACTTTACAGTCCTGGGCATAATAAAAATCCCCACTGGGGGCCAGACATGGTGGCACAGGCCTTTAGTTCCAGCATGCAGGAGGCAGAGGCAGGTGGATCTCTGAGTTTGAGGCCAGCCTGGTGTACAGAGTGAGTTCCAGGACAGCCAGAGCTACACAGAGAACCCTGTCTTAACACACCCCTCCCCTCCCCCCAAAAATCCCTACCTAAGAGCCCACCTCAGGTGCAACCACCAACCATCGTGCTACCATTGCACCGACGGGCAAACCGCACCTAGCGGGCTGGCACTGCAGCATGGAGGGTCCAACCCTTGGTCAGACCATGGATGTCTTTTCCCTCCCTGCAGCCTGCACAGCACCCTCCAGCACTGTGAAAGACAGACTGCAGGGAGGGCTTCCTGGTAAGTTTAAGACGAGTTCTCTGTGTCCTGTTAAAAAGCCCAACAGGGGTTTATCATTGGTCACCGTCAAGAGCAATAGCAAGTAGCGTGGATTGATTTCTGTGCCTCTGGGGTCTCTCTGCCCAGTGACTGCTGGGGAGGTATCCTGGGCCCAGTTCAGATTTTCCCTTAATAAGGAATGTTTTCTGGGGGCACCCAGAAACATGTTTTCAGGCAGGGTACCTCTGTTCAAACTCATTTTTAATATTACATATTTTAAGAAATCAGCTTACAAATGTGTAGATTTTTACAGTGGTTCTTGTACAGTAAGGCTACCAGACCCTTAACCCCTCCATTCTCCTATCCCTCCAGCCCCCTCCCTGTTGAAACCTCTAACCCTGAGTATCCCACCCCCCAACAGACCTTCATGTCCCGTGTTCTCTCAGCTCCTCTAATTACATCTGTTTGCCTGAGTTTCGAGATTATAGATTTTCACATGGACTTTTCAAAAAGTAGGGAAGGCGCTATGAATCCGCACAGGGGATGTTACCTCCACATTATTTCAACCTTAGCACATAACGCTGTTGAGGAGAGCGGAGAGGCCATGATCTGACGGTTCTCCCTCTGCTGACGTCTCCGGTTCCTAGCTCTTACTCTGCTTGGTGCTTTAACTCACCTATTCAAGCACTGACCTTGAATTTCTTAGTTCAGTTCTGGATTTACTCAGTGCAGCTGTTATTTTTGTCTCTTTGTGACGTTTATTTCTTACTAACATAGTACAGGTTTGGGGCTTTTGTTTGGATACGTGATTATGTATTTTAAAGATTTATTTACACGAGTACACCGTTACTGTCTTCAGACACACCAGAAGAGGGCATCAGATCCCATTACAGATGGTTGTGAGCCACCCTGTGGCTGCTGGGATTTGAACTCAGGACCTCTGGAAGAGCAGTCAGTGCTCTTACCCACTGAGCCATCTCTCCAGCCCCCGATTATGTATTTTAATTTTTTTATGTGCCCGAAAGTGGTTATCTTCAATTTTTGTCAAGTAACGCATAATTTAATGTGTTTCAAAAAAAATGTAAGAGACTTTTTTTTTGGAGCTGGGGACCGAACCCAGGGCCTCTACCGCTGAGCTAAATCCCCAGCCCCATGTAAGAGACTTTTATGAAATCTAATAAGAACTTCATTTTAGGGGGTAGCAGTTCAAAGCGCTTGCTACTCTTGCAGAGGACCCAGGTTTGGTTCTCAGCACCCACGTAGCAGCTCACGACTGTCCACAACTCAGGGACCAGACTCCATCTTCTGATTTCTGTGGGCAAAAGGCGCTGCATATGATGCCCAGACATACATGCAGGGGAAACAGACATACACACAAAATATAAATGTCTAACAAACCCCACACCATGCTGACATATGTAGTCAACCAAAAAAATCTGTTATTCTAACATTTATACAAGTCTGAATAACATTTGTAAACAGGAAACCTTAGGTGTCCTTGGCTTGGCTCAAAAGAACAGGTTTTTTTTTTTTGTTTTTTTGTTTTTTTTTTTTTAGTCAGAGCAGAGTCGAGTTTGTGGCTGGCAGATGAGATTCTTTTTATTTGTTTATGTATCTTAACTGTTTTGTCACATTAACGTGTTGGGGGGGGTTCTGGATGGTTTTGTTTTTTTTTTGCCTCGTTGAGCAAGAAAATCCTTCGTGTTCCAGTGTGTGCATAAATTTAATGGGTAGTAACTTTTGGGTGATGTTTGGACATCAACGGGTTTAGAAATCAGCCTTCATTGTCTTTTACGCAGGGGAACCCACTTGCGAACCAAGCAAGAGAGTCTGAGGAATTTATGAATTCTTGGTGAGGATGGCGGGGTCTTCTCTGTATTCTCTAATTTCTCTAATTTCTCCAGTTTCAGGCTTTTAATTTTTTAACTCTCGATCTCTGCCTCCCTCTAGTGTCCAACTATGGTAATGCAGCCTCCTGGGCGCTGCGGAGAGATCCCCGAGCTCTTTCTTGGCTTGGAAGCCACCAACCTCTCCTAGCTGCTACAGGGACCCAACACAACAGAATAGGGACAGAAACAAATCCTCCCACAGTCCCCAAGTCCAGGGTACTGACTGCACATCACATCTCTATGTTCCGAGGACGGAGCTGCGAGGTGGAATCTCTGCTCTCTAGAAGAGAATAGCTCACAAATGTAACGCCTTCGAAGTCATTCTGGCTGCGCTCGCCCGGGGGGGGGGGCGGCTTGGGGGGGGGCTTGCCTGGTTAACTTCATTCTTTAAATGCACATTTTTTTGGAATTTCACACATGAGTCCACGGTATTACATCACTTCCACCCCTCCCCCTCAGTCCTCCATCTCCTTCTATTCCCCAACAACCTCCTCTAGGAGTCAAAAACCTACACAATCCATTTAATGCATCTGTATGTGTGGTTAGGGCTGGTCAATCAGGATGGGGAAATCTACTCCGGGCTTGTCCCTCCCACAGCAGCCATTGACTGCCTGTAGCGTTTTGTTTTGTTTTGTTTTGTTTGTTTGACACCAGTGGTTCTCAACACAGGGGTCACTTAAGACCACAGGAAAATACAGATACTTACATTATGGTTGAAAACAGAAGCAAAATTATAGTTATGAAGTAGCAATGGGATAATTTTATAGCCAGGGGTCACTACAGCATGAGGGAGACGGTATTAAAGGGTTGCAGCATTAGGAAGGTTGAGAACCGCTGAGCTGCACTCTCTTATTTTTTCTGTCACTTTAAGAAAATAAAACTCACCCTGTATACTCTCACTAAGTGGGTATCTGTAGCAGTATTTGATTAATCCGCCCTACTCCCCTGCGGCAGCATGCACTCCTTGCCAGCCACCCCAATGCTCTGGATTCTTGGATGAAAGTTGCACACGCTCTGTCTCCTATTTTAATATGCCTTAATCAGTGGCTGGGCCACTCCCAAACTTGTCCATTGCTGACACCTCCCCTCCGATACTCCTGAATTATTACTCACTAAAATCTATATTATGACTTTGCTATCCCGGACCCAGGCCTGCAGCCTTCCTGAGCCCTGATCCCCGACTTTTACATGTTGGCAGTCTCTCTGTCTCTCTGTCTCTCTGTCCTACACTTCTCAGGCCTTGGATCTTCGTCTTTTCCTGGCAATGTCAATTCCCCTTCTTCCTTGGTTCCTTGCCCAAGAATCCTAAAGTCCTGTCTCCCTGCACAGCCATTGGCCACTGGCAACTTTATTTAACAATCAAAGCCAACTGGGGACAGGGATCCTCAGGGTCTCACACGCAGTTGTGAGGGTTCCCCTGTAATTTGGGGAACTGAATTAACAATTAACACACGTGTCTTAGAACCAGTCCACAGCAGGTTTCCATGGAGGGGAGAGGACCTAGGGTGTCCTACTGGTTACGGAGGTATAAATAATACAAGGGTTTGAGGATGCAGCTCTTGTGTGACAGGTCAAAATACACGGGATATTAGTGCACACACATATGAAGTCCAAGGAACTGCAGTGCGTGTGAGAATCCAATATGTGATTCTTTTAGATCTGCCTACTGACAACAAACCCTGGAATGACCGTAAGAGTAAACCAGCAATGACGTCGGGAGAAGAGTGGGTACTAAATATCTAACTGTGTATTAATAGAAAGGCCACACAACAATGTATCTAATGCATAAAAGCATGATTCTTTAAAAATATACTATTTATTTACTGTATATGAGTACACTGTGGCTGTCCTCAGACACATCGGGCATCGGATCCCACTACAGATGGCTGTGAGTCACCATGTGGTTGCTGGGAATTGAATTCACGACCTCTGGAAGAGTG
The DNA here is from genome assembly GCF_021556685.1 of Rattus norvegicus. NCBI lineage: Eukaryota > Metazoa > Chordata > Mammalia > Rodentia > Muridae > Rattus > Rattus norvegicus. Next base: position 21,448,057 of record NC_141543.1, read on the forward strand.
CAGTTAGACCTCTTAACCACTGAGCCATCTCTCCAGCCTGAAAGCATGATCCTTACAATGGAAAAATAGCTATGTGATGAAGATATTGGCGAATACAAATTTTCTCTTTAGCCCGAGGATTTTCTCCCTCTCCAGCCCTTTCTTGCCAAAGAAAACAAAGACACTGTTATTGGAAAGCTCTCTGTTGTGGTCTCAAACTGGGGGGGGGGCAGCTGTAGACCCAACATGTGGTAGGAGGGAGCAGAGGGGTCTATCCGTGCTAATCTTAGCCCAGAATTCTTATGCTGAAATCTAAACTCTAGTATGACGCTGTGTGAGGAAGGGGATGCTGGGGAGGAATCCGATTATGAGGGTTGGACTCGGTATTATCACGGGAATCCTAACACCTGTCTCGTTCTTCTTCATCCAAGGGCAAGGAGGTGTTAGCAGACTGCAAACCGGAAGAGAGTCTTGTGCAGGACAGACCCTGACTACCTGGCACCCAGGCGTCCTGTGAAAGCAGGGGATCCCAGCCTCTGGGAAAACGCCCTTTGTGTCTCACGCACTCTCTGTAAAAGTCTTAAGGATTCCTCTGCTGGGGTGAAGCAACTGTGTGATAACCACTTGGATAACCTACCCACTCTCATTTCCTAGCCATTTAGAAAAGACTTTCTGTTTTACTTTATGTGTATGAGTGTTTTGCCTGCCTGGATGTCTGTGCGCCATGCCTTGCTCCTGCAGAGGGCCGAAGGGAGCATCGGATCCCCTGGAACTGGAGTTACAGATGGCTGTGAGACACCACGTGGGTGCTGGGAATCAAACCTGGTCCTCTGCAAGAGCAGCCAGTGCTTAACCACTGAGCCTCCATCCCCCTTGGTCTTTTCATTTTTATATTTTTAATGTTGTTTGAACAATCAACCATTCCCATTACTTCTTCATCTTCCAGGCCCTTCTCATGGGGTCCTGTAGCATGGGGTGGCTTTTGAGGAGACATGTTGTTTCTGCAGTGAGATTTGCATGTTTCCAGTTAGTTGATTGATGGTTAGTGTCTAGCAACCACTTGCCTGTCAGCAACAGGAGGAACGGTGGAAAGATCTCTTGGGCAGAGACCCCTTACAGGCCAGCATTAGGAGACGGCCTGGCAGAGCTTTGTATGTGCCGGGAACTGGGTGGACCGAAAAGTGTGGGCTGGATGGTTGGGCCTGGCAGAGTCCTCCCTCATCAGCAGCTGGGGAAGGTGGGGACAGATGATTGGTGCCTAACAGGTTCTAACTTGTTGACTGGAGAGTGCTCTCTGGGTTGCTGGGGCCTGGGGACACCTCATCTGTCATGCAGGGGGGCTGTCACTATGGAGTATTTTGATGTCGTAGTGTGGCATTATAATGGCACATGGGGGGTCACTATGCCATAAGGGAACATTGTGATGTAACAATTCAGTATTGTGATGTCATAGTGGAGCCTTAGGTCTTATCGGTAGAGCATAGTAGTGTTGTATTTGGGGCACCACGATGTCAAATTCAACATTGTTACAACAGAGCTTGTCATGTCAAAGTATGGCGTTGTGGTAGCAACAAGCATTGTGATGTCACTATTCATCACTGGGGTGGTACAGCCAAGCGTAGTAATGAAAAAACTCAGCATCGTGATGTCAAAGATGCAGCTTTGCCATGTCCCAGGGCAGCGTGGTGGTGTCACCACTGTGTCACGGTGAGGTTTTTGTGCAGTCGCTAAGTGTATAGTCACATCGGAATGCTTGCTTGTGACACGGCTTCGCTGCATCCTGACACCACAAAGCTCCATCCTGACATTACAGTGCCCCTCTGTGAATCACAGTGCTCTACTGGGGCATCCTGATGCCACACTGTAAAAACAAGAACAAAAATACATGAAAGGAGGGTGAGGGCCTGGGAGGTGGAGGAGGGGCACGGAAGGGGAAGAAAGAGGGGAGCGCGTGGTAAGAAAGTATCCTATGTGGCAAGAATGTGTCATATACAGGCATTAACCCAGAGGAAATTGAATTTAGTCATAAATTTTTTTTCTTTTCTATTTTTTGGAGCTGGGGACCAAACCCAGGGCCTTGCACTTGCTAGGCAAGCGCTCTACCACTGAGCCAAATCCCCAACCTCTAGTCATGATTTTTTTTATGGCTTTAGGATGTTTTCTTTCGTTTATAAGAACTAGGGGGATATGTGCTGGGGAGAGAGTCAGGCTACACGAAAGGCTTATACAGGCTAAGTTCCCTCAATGCCGCACATGTCCCTTGAACAACTAAATTCTGTCAGTGTCGCCTATGCTCCTGAACACCCTTTCCCTAACATTCTCCCTTTTATGTAATTAACACAAACTTTAACGTACCAGGAACATATGGTAGTCTACTTTCTCTCTTGTTTCTTTCTTTAAGGATCTATTTACTCTATGTGCACGAGTGTTTTATCTGCATATATGTCTGTGCAGGACATGTATTCCTTGTGCCCTCAAAGGTCATAGAGGGCATCAGATGCCCTGGGATTGGAGTTACAGACGCTGTGAACCACCGTATGGGTGCCGCGAACTGAACCTGGGTTCTCTGCAGAGCGGAATGTGCTTTGAACTTCTGAGCCACCTCTCAAGCTCTCCTACTCTCTCTTATTTGTACACGAAGAACATAAAGATTACAGCCTCAGAAAGCCATTCGTGTCCCAGCATGACAGTTTTCCTTTTTCACGAGGAGATTATTGGTTTAGAATCGCGAAGGAACGGATGCTTCCCAAGCAGAAAGAGTTAAGATGGGATAGAAGATTTAGCACAAATGAGGCTCTAGCAATGGCTGCAAAAGGAAAACCCATTCTCCAGATTCTCACGACTGCCTCAGTCACAGTTCTATCGCTGTGAAGAGACACTATGACCAGGGCAGTTCTTAGAAAAGAGAGCATTTAACCGAGGGCTGGCTCACAGTTTCAGATGGTGGATCTGTGATCCTCATAGCTGGGAGTAGGGTAGCGTGCAGGCAGGCATGGTGCTGCAGTGAGAGCTTCGCATTCTCATCCACAGGCAGAGAGATGACTTTTGAAACCTCAAATCCCATACCCAGTGACACATTTCCTCCAGCAGCCACACCTCCCAATCCTTCTAATCCTTTCAAATAACTCATTCCCGGCGACTAGGCTCATATACGTGTGCCTAGGTGGCTATTCTCATTCAAACCACTCCAGACCACCTTTCTTCTTTCAAAGGGTCTAAAATGCTTCCTTTGGTATAGTGAATTCATATATAACCATATGTGCTAGAACACAGAATGTGCTGCTTGTAATAACCCCTCACAGTAGCCTCTCTCATCAGTGTAAGAAGAAAACACCATCTTAGGCTTCCCAGAGTCTCCTAATTACGGCCTGGGTCCTCCTCTTTGCAAATGTAAGTAACGTTATGCTAAGACTTGCTATGGAATATGTGCTCATAAAATAGCCAGGTGTGGTGGCACGCACAGCACAGAAGAGGCAGAAAGAGGTGGATTGAGTTTGAGGCTAGCCTGGTCTACATAGTGAGTTATAGACCAGCCAAGGCTATATAGTTAGACCCTGACTCAAAAAACAAAAGACCATCCTCCCCAAATAAACAGAATGTTGAAGGTAGAGATGCAAATTGAGTTGTCCAAAGGAGTATGAGAAGCAACCATGCTCACAGGCTTTGGAATGCCTTGCTTTCTCAAAGGCTTTGATGCAATTCTGTTTGTAGTCTAACTACCATGCTTCCCCCCCTCCCCTGCCCTGTAGTGCCCACCTCATCTGGCAAGGAAGACACAACACCGTTGGATCCTTCTTAATAGCTTTTATTGCAGGACCACCTTCATTTTGCTAATACGGGGACCTCAAGCAGCAAGAGTGCTCGCCTTATATAGACAGCAGGCTGAGGCTATGCTAATTGTCCTTCAGGGATTGGCGGAGCACGAATCACCTCATTAGCATGATACTGCTCCCTCATTAGCATATTACCGGCCAACTGATGCCAGGTGCAAAGCTTGTGCATGCGCAGTACCGTTGTTCACCACAGGAGGGCGCCCTACTCCGCCCCGCCCCCCAAACCCCCACACACTATATGAAAGTATGGTGGATGAGACCTGGGGACTGTGTGCTTATAAAACAGACCTTGGTTATACTGAACACCTTAAACTGAATGGAGGAGGAAAAAAAGTCTTCTAAATCTTCTTTAGCCAACGTCTAAAGCTGACCCCTTCTGCATTGTGAATACTGACTTAAGGATGGCTGTGAAATGTGTGATCACCATATGCAGGTAGTGGATGTAGGATACGTGGGCCGTGCTACCAGACCGGCATAAGAATCCCGGGAACGTTAGAGATCTGAGATGGCAGGAGTGGGGCTGTCGGCTCCCTGCCCTCTGCGCCTGCTCTGGAACACATAATCATGACCCCTCAACTGAGAGGACCACCACCTGGACCCCCTCTCCATGCTATGAGGCGTCCTCAGTATAGCCTTAGCTTTCTTCAGCCAAGGAGCTTTCCCTTCCTGGATATTCTCATGCCCTTCCCCAAAATGATATAATCCCTGGTTCACCCCGAAAAAAGCATGTGCGTTCACACCCATCCCCAATAAAGAATTATGAACAAGCTAAGGTCATCTCAGAGAGCTGCTTCGTCAGCAATCGCCACAGGGAAGGCCTTTGCCTGAGACGCTAAGACTCTTGGAGAGCGCCTTTCTCTTCTCCTGCTCCCCCAGCATTCTGCACTTGTCCCCAATTGGACCAGATCCTGCTCATCTCGGACACTTTCCCCTTCGAATCTGGCTGCTGTGGCTCTCACATCCTGAAGAAAACACAGGCGGTGGACTCCCGTGCCAGACTTCGACCTGGCCTCAGCGCCTGGCAGAGAGGCAGAACCTGGGACCCACGGCAGGAGTCATCATAGGCTAAGTGTTCTCAATGTAGGTGGGACACATTTACAGGCTGCGGAGCACAGTTTCAAGGCTCTGACATGGTTCTTTTTACAGAGGAGAATGCTCCCGGAAGAGCGTACCCATGCTGGAAGGAAACTGACCTCCCAGTAAATCCTCCCACCGAGTCCCGAGTCTTCTTCTTCTTAGAATCGGCAGGGGCTGAGGCCTCAAAGGCCGCTTTTTACATGGTGAATATGAGTTAAGGGTTAGTGAAGAAAAACCTCCAGGCCACACGCTCAGAAGGCAAACTTACAGCTATCAGACATCCGAATATTTCCAGTTTGGAGAGCAACGGAAAACAGACAACTTTATAACTCAGGAGGGAGAAGTTCTGAATCTCGAAAACTGATTTCTTTTGGAGCAGGTTTCCCTCCTTTTAGTGATGGGGAATGCCAGCAACAGACTGCTCGCTGCCTGAACTAGAGAGTTAGAAAATCTGCACCGTCCACTCGGTAATAGGCATTTTTAAAAAAGATTTATTTATTTATTTACTTATTTATTTATTTATTTATTTAACATATCACGAGTACCCCGTAACTGTCTTTAGAGACATCAGAAGAGGGCATTGGATCCCATTACAGCTGGTTGTGAGCCACCATGTGGTTGCTCGGAATTGAACTCATGACCTCTGAAAGAGAAGCCAGTGCCCTTAAGCACTGAGCCATCTCCCCAGCCCCAAGTAACAGGCATTTTAAAAAGTTGGGAAAAAGATCCTCTGTGCATGGCACCCACAGGACCATCAGAACACACATTACGGGACTATACACAGACACCCGCCAGACCCTAGGAAAGGAACTTTGATTCAGAACTACACAGTACCCAGCAACCTGAAAACCCAGTGGAAGCTCCTTAAACTGGATTCAAGTAGCACTTTAGACAACAGTTGACCTCCTGAAAGTCCATCAAGAGATGTGAGCAGCATCAGAGACTCGTCCTGTGAAGTGCTACACACCGATCAGATCACATCTGCAGCCCCGTATCCCTAAGGAAAGCCCTTAAGAGTGAAGAGGCTTGCCCACTGCAGAGACACTGCCAGCTGTGAGACAGCTTCTGGAAGTGGGCAAGGAACACTGAGAGTTAATCCAGGCATCAGGCCAGGCAGTGTTTACAGTCTGCACTCCTTATCTAGCGCAACTTAGTTACTGCTCTGGTGCTGTGAAAAGACACTGTGTCCAGGGAAATTTATAAAAGGAAAGCATTTAAATGGGGGCTTGCTTACAGTTTCACAGGGTTCGTCCATTAGTCCAATTCTATCATGAGTGGAAATCATGGTAGCAGTCAGGCAGGCATAGTGCAGGGGCAGTAATTGAAAGCTTACATCTAATTCTCATGCAGAAGGTGCAGAGAAAGAGGGAGGGAGGGGGAGGGAGGGAGGGAGGGAGAAACTCACACACATACAGAGAGAGAGTGAGGGAGAGAGAGAGAGAGAGAGGGAGGGAGAGAGAGGAGGAAGGGAGGGAGGGGGAGAGCTTAGCATGGGCTTTTGAAACCTCAGGCTCACACCCAGCCACACACCTTCTCTAACAAGGCCACACCTCCTGCAATAAGGTCACACCCCTAATCCTTTGCAAACAGTTCCACTAACTGGGGACTAAGCATTAAAACCTGTGGGGATCATTCTCATAAACCACCACACAGCTCTCTCTCCCTTCACTCCCATTTTTTTATCTAACACGCAATGTCACTTAGCAAGCCAGCTCTATTCTTGCCTCCCCTCTCTCTTCCTTACTCTTCTTCCCCTAGACTGTCACGACTGAGGAGTCTCTGTGTCTCAGCCTCTTGAGCCCTAGGGCTGTTCTCAGATATCTGATCATCACCATTCCATACTCAGTCTTTTTAGCCCAAAACTGCCTGCTCTCTCTTCCCCATTCATAGTCTTTGTAACTCCCCCCTTTATTTAATCCTTTCTCTGCTTTCTCTCAGCTCAGTGCTAGTCACTGGGCTTATCTATCTTTCTACGCATACCCACAGTAACTCGTGTTTTTATCCATGTGCCTCTGGTATCCTGAGATGGTACTTGGATACTGTCTTAGTAATGTTCCATTGCTGGGAAGAGACACCATGACCATAGCAACTCTTATAAAGGGAAACATTTAACTGGGGCTGGCTTATAGTTTCAGAGGTTTAGACCACTATCATCATGGCGGGAAGCATGGCAGCCTGCAGGCAGACATGGTGCTGGAGAAGGAGCTGAAGAGTTCCACATCTGGATTAGCAGGCAGCAGGAAGTGAACGGCACACACTTTCTCCAACAAGACCACTCTTTCTGTTTTTTGTTTTTTTTCTTTTTTTTCAGAGCTGGGGACCGAACCCAGGGCCTAGCAAGTGCAAGACCACTCTTTCTAATAGTGACACTTCCTACAGGCCTATGGGGGCCATTTTCTTTCAAAGCACTACATTCCACTCCCTGGCCCCCATAGGCTTGTAGCCATATCATGATGCAGAAGGGCATTGAGTCCAACTTTAAAAGTCCCTATAGTTTGTTACAGCTTCAACCCTGTAAAAGTCCAACGTCTCCTTTGCGATTAACCGCAATTCCCTGTAAAATCAAAATCAAACAGCAGGATGATGGCACAGGATTATATATTTCTCTCCCAAGTGGGAGAAAAGGAACACAGTGAGAAAATACTGACCAAAGCAAAACCAAAAAACCAGCCGGGCAAACATCAAACCCAGCAACTCCATGACGTCGAAGCGCTCTTCAGATCGCCAACTCCTCTCAGCTTTGTCAACTGCGACCCACTTCTTTCTCTTGGATTGGTTCCACACCCTGTTAACAGATCTCCATGGCAGGTATCCCGTGACTCTGGAGTCTCCAACATTTTGGACTGGAACAAGCCCCACCCCCACCCCGGTTAAATTACATTTTCACTAGCTTTCTGCTTTTGACGGTTTGCTCTCATTGCATAAACTTGACTGATCTGTGGCTTTGCAGACCAGGATACCTTTGAACTTAGAGGTCTGCTAGCTCCTGCCTTCTGATTGTTGGGATTAAAGGTGTGTACCCTCATGCCTGGACCTAAGATATTCTTTAATTCCCTTTCACAAGTTGGAAGCTTAGCTGGGTGGGATCCTGCCCTGAGGTCACCAATCCCTTTATTCTATTTAACATTAGGCTTTTCTTTAATTTATCTCCTTAAACATAGGATTTAGCATCATGCCATTTCTTGGTGTCCCCTTTCTCCTCAGATTATATATTTCTCCCCCTTACTTGTCTTGCTCTTTTCATTAGAGGTTTTTTTTTTTTTTTTTTTTTTTTTTTTTTTTTTTTTTTCCGGAGCTGGAGACCGAACCCAGGACCTTGCGCTTGCTAGGCAAGCACTCTACCACTGAGCCAAATCCCCAACCCTCATTATAGATCTTCTTACGAGTGAGCAATAATACAACAGAGACAATACTGGGCTGTTTTGAGGTTTCCTCTGCTAATGCAATTAGCTAACAACTCTTTAATTTAGCCTCAGGCAGAATTTTTGGACAGGGCAAAAAGCAGCCACATCTTTGTCAAAATGTCACAAGAACAAGCTCTAGTCTACAGATTAATATTCTTCTCCTCTGAAACCTCTGGAGCCAGGCCCCCACAGTTCAAATTACCCTCACTGTCTCCCATCTTTCTATACAGTGGCCCATTAAGCCCCATTTAATGTGTTCAACTGCCTTTCTAGTCCAAAGTTCCAAAGCCCACATTCCTCTAAACAAAAGCATGATCAGGCCTGTCACAGTAATACCCCACTCCTGGTACCAACTTTTTTGTCTAAAACCTTTTTGTTTTAGTCTTTCTATTGCTGTGAAGAGACAACATGACCAAGGAAACTCTTATAAAAGAAAATGTTTTAATTAGGGCCTGCTTACAGTTCCAGAGGTTTAGTTCATTATCATGATGGGAGGAAGCCCAGCAGCATACAGGCAGGCATGGTGCTGCAGAAGGAGTTGAGAGATCTACATCCAGAATGGCGGGCAACAGGAAGTGACTGCGACACACTTCCTCCAACAAGGCCACACCTCCTAATAGGCCATTCGGTATGGGCCAGAGGCCATTTTCTTTCAAACCACTATAATGCTGTTTTTTATTTGACTGTTACTGTATCCTCATAGGGGGATGATAGTGACTATGGTTGTAGACTGTACTCTACTCTCAGGGAAGTGCTGAGACACAATTGTGGTGCCAGGAAGAGCAGCCTAACAGAAGAAAATGATATCTTTTTTTTTAAAGATTTATTCATTTATTATATATAAGTACACTGTAGCTATCTTCAGATCCACCAGAAGAGGGCATTGGATCTCCTTACAGATGGTTGTGAGCCACCATGTGGTTGCTGGGAATTGAACTCAGGACCTCTGGAAGAGTAGTCGGGTGCTCTTAACCACTGAGCCATCTCTCCAGCCCGGAAAATGATATCTTGACTCGACCAGTCTTACCTTTTTTAAACACTACAAACAACTCCATTGAATGGATAAAAATGACTTATATTTTAAACTGTAGAACTAGAGTTTTAAAAAGGTTACTCATTGTCAGAGTCCGGATGTGCAGGGCCGGATGTGCCTCAGGGAGAGCCAGAAATATGACTTGCCAAACCAGCTATCAGCCCAAGGACATTGACCATCTGTAGCCACCCCCTCCCCTTCCTTCACCCCCCTGAGTGAGATGAGCCACCCTACCTGCCTGCCGAGCTGCTAGAGAGCACGTACTCCTTGCTGATGTAATTTCGCGCCGAAAGTAACTGTGCACCATTTGAATTGACCAATCATGTGTAACCGTGAGAATGCCCCTATATAAACCCCCGAGTTTGGAAGCTCGGGGTTGATTCCTCTGTCTCCTGTGTGGGATACGTATCGACCCGGGATCCCGCTAGTAGGGATCTCGTTAATAAAAGCTACCTCCTGCTATTACATCAAGGCCGGCTACTCGTGATTCCTGGGGGCACCCCACCCCGCAATCGGAGTGAGAGACGAGGCTCCCCGCTTAGGGGTACGCTCTTTCAAAACAATAGTCTAACCACAGGTTTTCAAGTTTCAATGCAAAGACACAGAAACACAGAAATCATGTGTCCTCCAAAAACTACCAGCCCCACAGGGTCAGTTCCGAATGACAGGGAACTAGGGAAGAGCCCAGACAAGCAATGCAAAAGAAAGGTTATAAATATATTCAAAGAAATCAAAGAGGACAAAAACAATTTCCCAAATAAGTTTTGAGAACGCACGGGCAGCTAAACGAAGCAAGGAAGTCAGCATTGGCTATGAAATGAAGTTCACTAGGGAGTTGGAAACTTGAAGGAAAACTGGGCCAGGTGATGGTACACGCCTTCGATGCCAGCTCTTGGGAGGCAGATGCAGGTAGATCTTTGCATTTGAGACCAACCTGGTCTACTACATGAGTTCCAGGACAGCTAGGGCTACATGGAGAGAGCCTGTATTCAAAACCAACCAACACCAAGAAGCTGTGTTGGCATCAGGGGTGTCCCTGCAGGGATCAGGTCAGGGGAAATGAAAACTCAGTTCAGCTGGACTTGGCCAGTCAGACTGGATCAAAACTTCTAGAGAGTGACCCTGTGGTCTAATTTTCTTATTCATTTAAACACAGTAAAACTTTGGGGGGAAAACTCTCCACATGACAGTTTTCATAGGAAAGCCCCATGGACGGCTACATCAAAAGTCCCTTGTGAAATACCCTGCTACAGCAAAGTCCCTGAAGCCTTTTGACGGGGAAACAGGGCTCACGGCTAGAACCCAGAGAGAGGGAGAATTTGAAATAAGCATAATGGTGGATCCTGGAGACAAAACCCAGGATCAAGGCTTAAACAAGTCTCAGGATCTGGGGCGATTCAGGTGGAGGTTAGCTCCTGATAGAATAGCAACTGATCACCAGGTTCTTTGACTATTTAGCTCAGCCTTCTGGGTGACTATATGTTACTCCTCTTCTTTTACGGAAGTTGAAGAGAGCAAGTCTGTGTGCTTAACAATTCTGGTTCCTCCAATGCTTGCTTTGAGCTGTGCTTCCTACAAGTATCTGTGGTGATTTGAATGAGAATGTTTCCCTCAGGCTCAGGGAGTTGAACACTCCGCCCCCAGTTGGTGGCGCTGTTTGAAGTAGGCCATTTGGAGGACGTATCTAACCAGGGGTGTGTTTTGAGAGTTCATGGTCTCAACCCATCCCCAGTTCACCCTCCTCTTCATGCTGACAGATGAAACTGTGATCTCTTAGCTTCCTTCTTGGCCACCTGCTGCCTTTCACTGTCAACAGTGCTAGCTACAATTGCCAGACAAAATGTGCCCGCTGCTGCAATAGTAGCACATTGGTTATGGAGGTAACCAGTCACCTTCTGACTGAAATTTAACCCTATTTAAAAGACAGAACCTATCCCTGGTACTGTAAACCTGATATAAAGTCGTTGGATGAGGGGGTCACAGGATTGCAGGAGAACCTATAAGGGCATGGACTGACTTCTAACTATTTATGCTTATATCCATATTGGTACTGCTCTGAGCTGTGGTCAGAAAAGCTTCTATTTGCTGCGGGCAATGCTTAATTTGTGGAAAGACTCATAACTGGTTAATGTGCTGAGAATTAGTGACTGCGGAATGTTTGCCCCTAAATGAGGCTCTCCGAGGCTCAGGGAGCTTAGTGAAGAGGAGAATAGCCAGAGCGGGGAGGAGTTCTGTAAAACATTGTCTTCCAGGCACAGCAGGGCTTTGCGTCTATGAACTCCCATGGCTGTGGCTTCCTTCTAAAGGCATGCACAAAACTAGCCCCGCCAGTGTTACAGAGTGGATAGAGGACGAGGAGCTCATAAAGCCACACAGCTCTCTGCAGAGTTAGAGGCGCTGTGGTCAAAGGGGAGAGTGGGAACTCCCCTATGTGTGGCTGCTGGTATGTTGCCCCCACTAAAATAAATAATCCCTTCCTATGCTCATGAAACCATAATTAAACGCAGCACACAGAAGACAGAAAAGCATAATGTCGTGGTTTGCCCTGGAGTTATCTGTATTTTGATGCTAATTCCACTGCCCCAAGGACAGCTGCCCTGTCACATACTCAGGAATCAGGTGACTTCACCTGAACCTTCTCCCCATTGAATTTGTAAAGTACAGGTGAGGGGCAGGTACAGGATAGAAGGAGGCCTGTCATTGGAGGAGAAGGAAGGATGGGCGGGAGAGAAGTTTGAAGGAGGAGGAGGAGAGAGAGGAGGAGACAGGAAAGAGAGAGGGTGAGAAGCCAGGCAGGTGATGTTAAGATTCTGCTCTGTGTATTTACAGGTTGTTATCAATGTTCCTAAGGGATGGATGGTACCGGGCTTTGTATGTTTAAGTGGGCAATTATATCTTACCAATTGGATCTAAGATTATTGTGTTGTGTGTTCTTTTATGTGAGGGTTTGAGTGTAGGAAAGTGTGCAGCTAGCAGATATCTTGGGGCACCGAGGTGTAGACCCAGTGTGGTAAAAGACAACCATACTTTTTTATTTTTATATTTTTACAACAGCGTAATGGTGTCTTGGGAAGAGGAATTTAGTGGGAGAGGGAAGGAAACCAGAAAGGAAAAGGATGTGGCTACAATCAAAGGATGGGTATACATATATGTATGTGAAATTGTGAAAGAACAGATACGTTTAAAAAAAAAATTCACACCTTTCCACAGTTACTCTGAAAGCCAATGGCCCCAATCGTCTCTCAAAAGAAACAGACTAATAGTTTAGATTAAAATGTAAGATCCATGGACTTGCCTTCAGGGACTCCATCTCATCATAAAACACAGACATTACCTCACAGTGAAAGGATGGAAAAGGTGTCCCAGGTAAAGAGAAACAAGAATCCAGCAGTACTAATGTCTAACAAAATGTACTGTAAACTGGAGCTTTTCGGGAGTTTAGTACGAAATGGGTCACTTCACACTAACAGGAAGCAATCCACCACGAAGATTGCAATTCTAAACACACTCACACTGCACACAGGGGTCAGTAACACAACCACTAAATGTAGAGTGTGGCTTTTCCCCCCAAAAACCGGAAATGGTTGGCTTCAACATCCCATTTTCAACAATGGATAATCGTGGCAAAAAATTAAGCAGCTAAGTATCTGAGCTGAATGGGTTAATAGATGAAGTGGATTTTATAGAAGTGTACATAGAAGAACACGTATTCTCCTCAGAAGTAATGCAACTTCCTGTTTTTAAATTTAAATTTAATTATTACACAAGGTTTCCTCAAAGATTTATCATTTTTGTTCATGCGTGCACGCACATGTGTGTGTACATGTGTGCATGCATGCATTCGTGCATGTGTGTGTACACGCATGCGTGCGTGCGTGCGTGCGTGCGTGTGTGTGTGTGTGTGTGTGTGCATTCTCTGGAGCTGGAGTTACTGGCAGTTAGGAGTCACCTAATGCACTTGCTGGGATTTGAACTCAGGTTCTGTGGAAGAGCAGTCAGTGCTCTTAGCTCCTGAGCCATCTTTCCAGACAATATTGCTAATTTTTTCCTTCCTACAGAATGTATTTTACTTTACTCAAACACAATTTTTTATTCCTCTCTAACCACACACCCTTTCTTGGGTCCAGTTAGGTCACCTGTACACATGCGGATGCATATGGATGTAGGACTGTCCCTATAGCAGGACAACATGCCACGGGCCATACCCTTGAACAAAGCTGACTTTCTCCCCTGGTGGCTGTCAATTCTCTGGCTTCTCACCTGGGAGTGGGAGCTTGTGAGATGCCTTCCATCCATGCTCGAGTGTCTACCAGGCTGATGCTGTGCAGATCTTGTGTAGGGAGTCACAGCCGTCAGGAGTTTGTGAGAGCAATTGCCTATCAAGTCCAGAAAGGATTTGTTTTACAACTTTCCCTCCAACCTCTGCCTCTTACAGTCTTTCCACCCCCTCTTCTACGATGTTCCCTGAACCTTAGGGACAAAGGGTGTGACATGGATGTCCCATTTGGGGACGAACACCCTGTAGCCTTTTATTCTCTATGCTGATTTGATCATTTGTGGTTCTCTGTATCAATCTCCTCATGGTTGAACCAGATACACGCAAAAGCCAGAGACACTATCCAGAGTGCTGATGCCCATCCTTGATGTCCTCCCCCACCGGTATCAACCAGTCAGCATCAGAGACAGTGGCTCCACTTGCTAACGCATGACCAGCATAGACAGCGACTGCCCCAGCAAGCCACATTATATACAGATGTAGATCGGCATCTTGGGGCCTCCTGGCTGCAATGGCCATGAAGCTGATGATTTTATCCTTTAAAGGTCACAGTCGGATTCCTGTGCTCTTGGTCCTCTCCAGGGGCTTCTGCTTTGCATGAGTAAAATCTGCATCCTCGCAAAGGCTCTGCACATCTGCCCACGGCCATTTATTCACATTTATTCCTATCCGTGCCACAGTGCCTACCAAGCCGGCAGAGACAGGCTGGGGGAACTGTTTTCAGTCTCTTCTGAGACTAAGGTGACAGAGTTGATCTTTTGCCCCGGACACACACAAACCCTCAGGGTATTCCTGCAGTCCCTGGAGGCTCTCCGTTTTGCTTTTCCGCTACATTGTTTCCAGCAGTCACTGCTACTGGATAGACCAGAGCCCGCTTTTGCTTTGTCTCCCTCTCCCATGAAAGCTGAGACTGGTTTCTGCTTCCCTCCAAACCCTTTCTTTAGTCCCCTGCATGGTGCTACTAGTAAATTTAGTTAATATAATTTAAGCAAGGGAGTCAACAGAGGGTCGAATGAATGAATGAATGAATGAACAGATATTTCCCTACTAACTTGTGATAAATGCTGGAAAAGCCTGGCTCAGTGTCAAGGGATTTGGGTCAAAGTTTTTTCTCTAGAACCATTTTCTTCAAAACTCACCTTGCCACCCCACCTCTGTGTGTGTGTGTGTGTGTGTGTGAGAGTGTGTGTGTGTGTGTGTGTGAGTGTGAGTGTGAGTGTGTGTGTGTGTGTGTGTGTGTGTGTGTCCCATAGACTTCTTGCTTTCCCATTCATTTCCTAATCTCTGGTGGCTGGAGTTGGGTCAGAGAACTTTGACATGGGAAGGTAAAGGGATATCAGGGAGGCTCTGTTCTCCTCTCAGAAGCAGGCTTGTTGGTTGGTGGGAATCAAAAATCTCACCAGAGGGGTTGGGGATTTAGCTCAGTGGTAGAGCGCTTGCCTAGGAAGCGTAAGGCCCTGGGTTCGGTCCCCAGCTCCGAAAAAAAAAAAAAAAAAGAACCAAAAAAAAAAAAAATCTCACCAGAGTCATTCCTGGGTTCCAATATCAGATCTCGGTCTCTGATCTGTGGGAGCGTTTCCGTGCCAGCCTCAGTTCCCTCCCTGCTCATAGCAGACTCAATCTCACTCAGCCCTGAGGGACACTTGAGAAACGTCAGTTTTCCTCTCCATTGCAGAGGGCACGCTGCCCTTGTGGGGAATTGAGGCAAGAGAGTGAATCCTCTTGTCCACAAGTATGGGGCTAACTGCAACATAGAAGCTATTGACTTTCAATGTCTTAACTCTGAGCCCCGAACCCACCCACTGCCAGGGTGACTCTAAACAGTAGGCCCACCTGCAATATGGTTCTGCTGGTGAGCACCGGGGTGGAGAAGACGGCTGTGACTGGAGCTCAAATAAATTCCAAACTCTATGCAGGCTACAGAGGCCGTGTCACCCACCACACAGACTGACACTTATTTAGGCCTTTCTGGGTCAGGCTCTTGGGCCATAAGGAATTTCATTTAATTTAGATAGTTTTTTAATTCAAAAAGATTCATTTTAATTTTAATGATATGTGTGTGTGTGTGTGTGTGTCTGTCTGTGTGGTTATCTGTAGTTGCCTGAAGAGGCCAGAAGAGGGCGTCAGACTCCCGAGAGCTGAGGGTCCAGGCAGTTGGATGGTGGAAACTGAACTTGGTTTTCTGGGAGAGAGAGCAGTACGTTGTACTCTTATTCATCGAGCTATTTCTTTAGTCTGACTTCATTAAATTTAATCATAGCCTAGAAAAGGCCTGTGCTTGGTGCAAAATGGTGGATTCCCTTTGTCTCTTCTCTGTCCCAGAGACTCAGACCTCTTACCTCTTATCTAA
Organism: Rattus norvegicus; assembly: GCF_021556685.1. Taxonomy (NCBI): domain Eukaryota; kingdom Metazoa; phylum Chordata; class Mammalia; order Rodentia; family Muridae; genus Rattus; species Rattus norvegicus. The sequence goes on from NC_141543.1 coordinate 21,464,009, forward strand.
GGAATGTCACATAGCCCTTGGGGAAATTATAGGTACGACTCCCTTTCTCCTGATAAGAAACCCTTTCAGCAAGCCTCATTCATAGAATGCCTTCACATGCTAATGAAGCGTCTGGGTATCTTAGCCTTTAGCCAGTGACCTTTGACCTCTCTGGATATTCCTAGCTGATCCCAGAGATAAGACTGTCATCTGAAACTCTGCTCCCTCTGTCTCCAAGGGCCAGTAGCCAACAGCCCTGGGGGGAAGGGGAGGAGCCCTGTTTGGTTTTCCCAGATAGGGTTTCTCTGTGTAGCTCTGGCTCAGTAGATCAAGTTGGCCTTACACTTATGGCCTTAAACTTATCCACCTGCCTCTGTCTCTCGAGTGCTGGGATTACCAGCGTGTGCCACCGCCAGCAGCACCCTTGACCTAGTTTTAAAGAACAGGCATTGCAAAGGCAATTTCACCAAAGGGAGATGTTGTGGTTCAACTCCAAGTCCAGAATCAGGCGCAGCTTTAAGATGGCAGACCCTGGACTCACACCCAGGGCTCTCTAAACCCCAGCTTTGTCCACTACACTGCAGACAGGCCTCCTGAAGAAGGGATGTGTGGTTTTCTCCCACATCAGAGGTTTCCTGCTCAGTCAAGGCAAGACACCGACATCAGTAAGGGGGGGGGAGGGGACAGTGTGGGGATGGCAGAGCTAATATGGGATGGAAAGTGAATTTCATTGGTCAGAGTGTGAATGAACCCAGGGAATCACTTTCGAGATGGGATAAAACCCAAATATTCCTTAGGAATTTCCTGACATTGACGTTCCCAATTATGCTTACAGATAAAGATTTTTGGTTCCTGAGCCCCGTCATACAAACGCCAGCAAGAGGCAACACTAGATAATGTGGATTCTGTCTCTTCTCCTCACTCCCCTTTCCTTCCTTCCCCCTTCCTGTACGGGCTAAGCCATGCCCCAGCAAAATGTACTCTGTTGAAGTTCTTCTTATCTTGGCAGCTCAAAATGTGGTTGCATTTACAGACAAGTCCTTCAAGCAGGGAGCTAAATTAAAAAGAGTCGGTCAAGTCTCTATTTAACATTACTGGTGTCCTCGTGAGGACAGGAGAATAGCCCACAGTGCCAGGAGGCAGGGCAGACATGAGGGGTACGGGAGATGGTGCCAACGGTGAGTTGGGGAGAAGAGCTCCAGAAGGACCTGGCTCACCTGCACTGATGCCAGAATTCTGGCCTCAGAGGTCAGAATGTACGTTTTCCCCAGTTCGTTAGGCCTGAGGGATTCTGCACTGTCAGTCCCAGGGAGGATTCGCTCCCTTCCTATCTTTCTCTCTTTCACCGTCCCACCCTCCCGTGTCAGAATAGAACTTAAAATGACTGAATTAGAGAAGAAAATGATGGTTTCAGGGTGGATTAGTGGCGGATCTGTCTCTGGAGAGAGGTGAAGGCAAGCCCACCTCCACGCACTTCCGACGATGCAAGCCAAAGGAAAGAGATGCCACAGTTTTAACGTCTGCCCAAGAGTATGGCATTGTTTAGAAACAGTGTTTGGAGGTTCAGTGAGGTCCCAGGAGCGTCCTCAATCGACAAATTGTGCTGTTTGTTTACTAAGTTGACTTCCAAAGCAAGAAGGAAGGAGGCAGAGGAGCCAGAGGCGTGACTGGCAGTGGGCGGGAGGGTGGTTATCCTGTGTTCCTCATCCCCAGATACCCTCTAAAATGCTACACTCTGGCTCACCAATGGCCCGGTGACTGGGTGGAGTACGGCTTCTCACAACAATTTCCCTGCCTGCTCCACCAGCCTGTGCTTTTTTTTTTTTTTTTTTTTTTTTTTTTTTTTTTTTTTTGGTTCTTTTTTTCGGAGCTGGGGACCGAACCCAGGGCCTTGCGCTTCCTAGGCAAGCGCTCTACCACTGAGCTAAATCCCCAGCCCCCAGCCTGTGCTCTTGATGAAAGCGAAACTGAGGCGACTTGGGGGGTCTTGGAGCCAACGAGGAACGAGTGGGGATTGGAACTCGGGTTCACGGGCTCTAGCACACGCTCCCGGCACAGCAGTCACCCAGACCTGCCTGCCCAGATACCGCAGAAAACGTTGTGATAAGAAGCAGCGGTAGCCGCAGAACAAAGGAGCCGCGGGCTGTGTGCACAGAGCGGCCTCGCCACCAGGGGGCAGAGCATGCGCGCGCGCACGGTCGCCTTGGGCGCGGTGGGCCTGTGTCAGCACCCGTATGTCGCTAGTGCCTTAGCGCCCCTCTCCCTTGGCTGCCTTCCTCTTCTCACAAAGCAAAGAAGTAGCTTTTCGTCTTTCAGGCAGGGTTAACTCATGGCTCTGCCCACTCCTCCTTTTTCCTCCTACACACAGAACCAGGCATCACTGGCCACTGCTCGGTCCCTCTGCACAGCCTTCCCCACAGTCTAGGCCTCCCACTCTGCTGTGATTGCTTTTGACAGTGTCAAGTGTAACACGCAAATGCAGAGCTGAGCAATCCCGTATCAGAGGGAACTTGGAGAATTTCGGGGGGCACCTGGACTTCCAACATCTGGAGAATGGTCAGGGCCCACGACTCATGTATTACTGACTACAGGGGGCTGGGAAAGTCTGATTATGGACGCCACCCTCAGTCCGCCATCATCACCTCTTGCGCCATGACTGACTACATCACCTCTGCAGCACGTCTGATTCCGGATTGTTCCTGTGGCTAAGCCTGGGCAGGTTCCCAGAGCCTTAGAGGATCTCTGCAGCCTGTTCTCTAGCAATGGCGTTTCTCCTGGCCTGGAAAGTCCGGGTAGTGAATTTTTCACATGGGTACCAGAGCTAGGTGCACAGGGGACAAGGCAACTAGGAGTTCAGCATAGGTGAGCTCCCTCTCCGGTGGCCCGGCAGGCACCACACCTCACCCTGGATTCAGCTCTGCGTGGAGCTGTTCTCCTTCCTGGAAACCACTGCTGTGTGCGTTCCCTCATGTCACCTCATACTTCCCTGCAAAGGAGAAATGTTGTCATGTCTTTTTTACAGGGCAGGAGTGGGGAGAACTAGGCCCCAGCAGGGAGGAGCCTTTCATGCTTCTCCCCAGGAAGTTTCTCAGGGTCCTGCCTTCATCCTGGAACCTTTTTGCCCTCTTTCCCCCTATAATTGGACATGCAGCTTCCCACCAGTGCTGTTCACCCGGCTGATAACAATTCCAGTCGCCCTCTAGAGACAGCCACAGGCCCAACCCACAATGAGGAGAAACGTTTGAAAAAAAAGAAAAAGAAAAGCACACCTCTTTTGAACACGTGCAGATTTCCCCCATCGCCACCCCACCTGCGATGCAGTATACCAACTATTTACATTTTATGGGGTGCATCAGGTCACCTAGAGATGATTAAAGATGCACAAGAAGATGTATTTAGGTTATGTGTAAACACTCTGACATTTTACGTCAGGGAATATGGTCGCCAGAGAATTTCAATAGCCCTGTGTCGGCAGAACTCTTGGATTTCATGGAACGGCTGATTTACATTCTCACGCATATTACTGAGACCTTCAAGCGGCTATGACATACCACAGGAAAGCACGCTATAGGTAGAAACATTTGTCCTGATTTTAGAGAACTCAGCCATCTGGAAACCTGCCATCTATAATCCCGTTAAAGGATTAAAAAGAAAAAAGTTCGAAGGGCGTGGCTGCATCACTGTTTCTGGAATACTTCATTATTAAACTAAAGTCCCGGGCTGGAGAGATGGCTTGGCGGTTAAGAGCACCCGACTGCTCTTCCAGAGGTCATGAGTTCAATTCCCAGCAACCACATGGTGGCTCACAACCATCTGTAAAGAGATCCGATGCCCTCTTCTGGTGTATCTGAAGACAGCTACAGTGTCCTTATATATAATAAATGAATAAATCTTTAAAAAAAAATAAATATTTAAACTAAAGTCCCAGGGCCAGGAGTGGGCCACCTCCTCATAGCTGATGGCCTGAGAGGCCCTTCAAAGCAATGCCATTCTTCCCACCAGGCGAGACCCTACTGCAGAAGATATCACCTGCTTTGGTTGTAAAACATAGAGGAACTAAGCAGAAAAGCAAGCGGGCAGCTTCTTCCTTGCTGGCTAGCATTCTGTGACAGAGGAGCTTTGTCATTGACTGGGGGAGAACAGTCTTGGGAGAACCTTGTGGCCTACAGTTGCTGGGCAAGACTACCCACTGGTATAGTAGTGGCCTGACCCTACTTTGCAGGGACAACCAACTGCTTCTGCTACTCCACAGGAGGGACCCAGACATGTCACTGTCACCTGGTCAAAGCCCATGGCTGTGGAGGGCATAGTCCCTAAGGGGAACCTACTTACCGTTTTTTTTTTTTTTTTTTTTTTTTTTTTTTTGGTTCTTTTTTTCAGAGCTGGGGACCGAACCCAGGGCCTTGCGCTTCCTAGGTAAGCGCTCTACCACTGAGCTAAATCCCCAGCCCTCCGTTGTTTTGATAAATGGACAGTGTCTTAGTTAGGGTTTCTATTGCAGGGACAAAACACCATGACCAAAAGCAAGTTAGGGAGGGAAGGGTTTATTTGACTTACACGTCTACACTGTAATTCATCATTGAAGGAAGTCAGGATAGGAACTCAAACAGGGCAAGGAACCTGGAGGTAGGAGCCGTGGAGAGGTGCAATTGGCCCTGCGGGCTGGCCAATTGGAGTTAAGAGCAGCCCAGATGAAACATAGTAAGTAGTAACTCGGGGTTACTGGTAGGAGAGTGGATTCTGACAGCGCAGAGAGTAGACATCTGACAGCTCTTGTGCTGTTTAAGGCTTATTGTAAATATAAAGTCCGTGAGTGTGTCTTCCATCCGGGAACCTACATGATTAAAGTGAGGGTAGAAAGCTCCGGACAGGATTTAACACACAGGCCCAACACCCGCCAAAACGGGCCGGAAGACCAAATCCATAAAGACCTAGCCCGAAGTTCCAGCAAAGCTCCTGAGTGTACTAACCTTGCCTTTGGGTTCCTGTAGTTCTGCTTCTTGCAGCTCAAGTGTGACAATCAAGATGTGGTTTTTGTGCACAAAAGACCAAGGGCCATAAGGCCCAGGGCTGTGTGATTCGGGCAAGTTCCTCATGTAGCTGCGGGCCAGTAATAGACTTCGTTTTTGGCTTTAAGAGTGTCTGTGTGGTGCGCTTACCTCCTCTTACTGGAGGTGCTAGCAAGAGCCCCAGGACTTCTAAGATGCTGGGACACCGAGGGCCTCAGATCCCCTCTGGGGCAATAACATGGAAAATGTCCATTTTGGGGGGTTGCATGCCTGAGACCTTCCCATGTACTTCTCCTGCCTTTAGTCCTACCATCCCAGAGGCGCCTGCTGTCTCCACCCTAAAAAGGGAAACTACAGAAAGTTCTTCCTGCTCTGGCTTTGCTTGAGTGCCAACCCTTATCCGTTTCATGGTTCAGATGTGTTGTAGAGAGAGCAGTGTGTGTACACTCATTAGGCTTGCCCTTTCAGTTGGCCTCCAGAATCCTGGGAAAGGTGTGATGAGTCGTCACTGTTATCTTCAAAGGACCCCAGATATCCAGCAGGCTGGAAAAGTTGCCAATCTACCAAAGGGTCCCACACCTAGCTGCTCTCAGGTGGGTAGTCTCAGAAAAGCAACCCAAGTGGACCTTGCCCAGCCCAGGAAATGTTAGATACTTTTCTGAGTCTGTACCTTTTGGTATCCTGCGACTCACGCCTCGAAAGCCCTTAGCTTGTGTCTCCACATGCAAACATCGGACGTGTCCATCAAAGCCCGCTCTTTTGAATTAAAAGTATACCCTGAGCTCATCAAAGTCGGAGAAGGCACCTGAGTCCTTTTGTGCCTGAGCATCTTGCCTAGTGCTAGGCAAAGGGTAGATGCCACCAGCCCTTGTTCAGTGCATGAATGAGTGAGTAAATGTGTTTCTAGGGAGGCTCTCGGTTTAGACAGCATCCGCTCAGGATTCTTCATTCACCAGTCCGGCTGACGACACGCGGGAGCCTCCCGTTAGGAGGTGCTGGACTCTTTATTCGCTTCCTTTATTTTTTTTTTTCTCCATAAAACAATACGATCCTCTTTTGTGCTTTCCAAAGCACACCAATCAGCATACTAATCACCCTGAAGTGTCAACGGAACCTGCCAATTTCATACATTTGCATATTTCCTGTAGGGTTCCGCCTTCCCCTCCCCCTCCCTTTCATTAGCTATTCTTGGAAGAGCTAGCTACTCAGCCTCCATATTGTTCAAACGGGCTTGATTTTTATTTCACTTTGTAAAGACAGATTTTCGGGATGACGAATGAGCCCCTGCCAATTTCATGCGTTTCCGCTCTGTACATCGACACCTTATATTTATTCTATCCGTTCCTCCTGGCTCCAGATGGTGTGGCAACACAGCCTCGGGCAAAGACACAAAACTCACTCTCTCCCCCCCCCCCTCCCTCTCCCCCTCTCCTCCCTCTCTCTCTCTCCTTCTTCCCTCTCCCCCTCCCCTCCCCCTTCCCACGCTTTCAGCTCCGGCTCTCCGGTGCCAGGTTTGAATGGGGCACAGCCCCCTGGCAAACGAGGTTTCGCCCGCCGATTTCGCTGCTGCTAAGGAACCGGGGAATGTGAGCAAGACAGTGGGAACGTCATGTGCCGTGGGCCTTGCCACTCCAGTCATAGCCCCTCACATCAAACCACAACTGAAAAGAGAGTCTGATACATTCACAGATGTTTCCCCTTTCCAAGTGTTTTATCCATTCAGGAAGCGGGACACGAGTGTCTCAAGGGAAGACGTGCAACAATGAAACAAAAGCCCCAGGCTCCTCGTGAGGGATAAAAAGCATCAGTGAGAGCATGTGTCCGTCTTGGCACTCTCTCGCCTTCTGTTTGAAATGTGACCCGGAAGTCATACAGATGAAAGACAGGCAGAGACAAAGATACCAGTGATCTTTTAGATATGCCTGCACCTGCCTCGCCATCTCCCCCAGTTAAATAGGAGCTGGAACAGACCCCAGGGCATGTGAATTAATTACGGGGGCATCTGAGTGAGAACACATCTGCCCCTGGCTTTCTTTATGGGTCTAGGGAGGTGGAGAGTTTGTATGGCCCAGAGGGGCCCAGGCCCACTGCAGTACAAACTGGAGTGAGCCGTGCACAGACAAGAGAATCAGAAAGAAGTCCTCAACATTTAGGCTCAGAAGTTTTCCTCTTTTTAGTAGGGGTAGTGGTACATATGGCAGGCTGAGGCAGGAGGATTGTGGATTTGAGCCCAGCCCAGGCTACACATTGAAGGTCAAAAAAAAAAAAAAAAAAAATCAAAAAGCAAGCCACAACAGCAACAAAAGAGAAAATTTCCTCTAAGTGTGAGACTGGACCAGGAAACAGGGTTGGGCCTCGGGAAGATGTGGTTGGGCAGTGACACCATTGACAGGCACGAGGCTGCAGATTGGATTCCAAAAGCCCATAGATATTAAAGACTTGATCCGAGCCCATGGCGACACTGTGAGGGGATCTCATTTGGATAGACATGGCTTAAGGAAGGTTGCTAGGTCTCTGAGGGTATGTCGCAGAAGAGGGTTGTGGGACTAAACTTTTCTTCCTTTTCTGTGGTGTACATGTGTGTGCACGGTAAATGTGAGTATTTGCATATGTGTATGTGGTGTGTGTGTGTGTGTGTGTGACCAAGCAATTAGGTAAATGACTTTGCTCTATCACCTGACCCCTTACAGGATACATTGCCTCTTCACAGGGCCAACCAGCAACTGGGGCAGCCAGCCAGCCACAGATAAAATCATATAAACCTGTGAGCCAAAGTAACTAATTTGTCTTATAAATTGATTACTCAACCCCACAATGGCCAAGGACCCCTTGGAGTAGCGGGGAGTCAGGCGGACCTAGAAAAACCCAGAAACTAATAGCCCATATCACACAATGCTACTGAAGAACCCGGACACTGGTGGGAAAGCAAGGACACCCTCGTCTTGGGTGAGGAAACCCAGAATTGACTGAGTTGTTCTGCCTTGAGATGAGATCCTTCAGAGTGGGCTACAGATTGGAGGGTGTGGCTGGTCTCTTCGGCTTACGATGAGCCAATTAGAAGAGCCCTACCGTTTGCACCTGGGGGTAGGCTAACTCTGCATACCTCATAAAGCAAAACCACAGGACTGACTTCAAAGTTCCTGTGGATCCTAGACCCCCATATTGTCAACTCTGCCCATCTTCTGTATACACGGTTCCCTCTGTGTCACATTTCAGACAGAAGGCATCGGAGTGCGGAGGACCATGAGATCTGCCGATAACCTTCATCCTCCACTAGGAGTTTGGGCTTTTGTGTTCCCTTAGAGGGGAATGCAGAAGGTAGCCATGTATTTTAAGCACTGGCCACTTTATGCAGTAAACATTCCAGCATCTCCCAGCCTGTAAGGAGACCTGAGTCATCTTGACCTTTGCAGTGCCTCCCCAAACTGGAGAGATGACTTGCAGGTTCAGACCCAGCAAATGGGGGCTGGGGATTTAGCTCAGTGGTAGAGCGCTTACCTAGGAAGCGCAAGGCCCTGGGTTCGGTCCCCAGCTCCGAAAAAAAGAGCCAAAAAAAAAAAAAAAAAAAAAAAAAAACCAGACCCAGCAAATGAAGATTAATAAGAAACCAGAGGAAAGGCAACTTTCCTGGGCTCACTGTGACCGCTCCTTCTCAGAGCCTGCGAATGTAGCTGTATTTAAGGCTTACAGGATGGGCTGGAGAGATGCTCAGTGGTTAAGAGCACTGACTGCTCTTCCAGAGGTCCTGAGTTCAAATCCCAGCAACCACATGGTGGCTCACAGCCATCTGTAATGGGATCTGATGCCCTCTTCTGGTGTGTCTGAAGACACCTACAGTGTACTCACATACATTAAATAAATAAATTTAAAAAAAAAAAAAAAAGGGGTTGGGGATTTAGCTCAGTGGTAGAGCGCTTGCCTAGGAAGCACAAGGCCCTGGGTTCGGTCCCCAGCTCTGGAAAAAAAAAAAAAAAGGCTTACAGGTGACTTGAAGTGTCCGGCTCTATTTCTGCTGATAACTACATTCCGGTCCCACATGCCCCTTGACGATGCTCTATGAGGAGCCTAATGAGCGTGGAGGACTCTGCCATCCAACCCAGCAGAATACCCACTCCTCAAATACTATTCTGTCTTTCTGTTCTCTGCATAAAACCTTACACACCCACAAGCATGCACACCACAGACCCGGGAGCTTTTCTGTACGATGCGTTCATGTGGTCTCGGGTTTTTCTGACATCATCTCCACAAATCAAGGCAATCCTCACAGACACACCCACAGGCCAATCTAATCTAGGTAATTCCTCGACTGAGACTTCCCTGTCAGGTGACTGTAGGCTGTGTCTCATGTCACAGACTGTGTTACATGTATCTTCTTCTTCTTCTTCTTCTTCTTCTTCTTCTTCTTCTTCTTCTTCTTCTTCTTCTTCTTCTTCTTCTTCTTCTTCTTCCTCTTCCTCCTCCTCCTCCTCCTCTTCTTCTTTAAAGATTTATTTTATTTTTATGTATATGAGTACACTGCAGCTGTCTTCAGACACACCAGAAGAGGGCATCAGATCCCATTACAGATGGTTGTGAGCCACCATGTGGTTGCTGGGAATTGAACTCAGGACCTCTGGAAGAGCAGTCAGTGCTCTTAACCACTGAGCCATCTCTCCAGCCCCTAAAATACCTCTTCTATCTCCATTTGTTTCTCTAGATTCGAGAAACCTTCTAGTACAATTTCACCGAATAGATTCTATATGCCTTTAGTTTTAAAAACTTTTATTTTTAATTTAATGTTTTATGCCTTTAGTTCTTATTCAGTCTGGGCATTTGATCATATCCCAGAGTTCCATTCACTGTGCTCTCCTTTACTGATGTTTGAGAGCTGTCACTCCTGACCTCGTGTGTCATCCCCGACCTCCTGCTCCATCTGTGTTTTTCTACATGTATGTCTGTGTTCCATGTGTGTGCCCGGTGCTTGCAGAGGCCAGAGGAAGGCATTGGGTCCTTTGGTATTGGAGCTACAGATAGTTGTGAGCTGTTATGTGGTCCCCGGGACTCGAACCTGGGTCCTCTGGAAGAGCAGTCAGTGCCACTGATCTAACTACTGAGCTGTCTCTCCACTCTGCTGCCCCCCTTCATATATATATGAAGGAAAACAGATCAAAAGCCATCTTGTTGTGGAAGGTTCATTGTGTCACAGTGTGTCACTCAGTGTACCCTTTTGTCCAAACAGCTTTACTTGCAAATCTTACTGTACTGAGCCATCAGACTTGTTCAAGGCCTCTGGCCTCTGCTACACTATCAATACTGGATCCTCTCTGGGACTCCTCTTGGATACCCTGTTGTTGCCCTGTGTTGTGGAGATCCTGCAGCTTTGCATCTGCAGGGCTGGGCACTTCACTAGCTCCAGCAGCTCATAGATGGGGTAGATGTTGGGTTGGGCCAACTCGAAGCCCTGAATCTCAGCCTGAGTGGAAGCTGAGCCATTCAGCTTGCCAGCTCTCCTGCATCCACACCACCAGGGGAAGCTCTTCTGTACTATCCAGGTGTGTGTGTGTGTGTGTGTGATCTCCTAATTACCACAGCAAAAGTGGTGGGTCAGCTGTTCTGTTTTCACCCCTCAGGCTGGCTCACCCTTGGCCTAAACCACCAGGGCCAGAGCTCTCAATTTGTGCAGACATGGGGCAGGGCCTAGGTCTCCCTCCTGTGGGTTCTCCTGTACCTACACCACCAGGACCAGCCAATGGAGCCTCTTCTTGTTTCTCTTGGAGTAGAATCTGTTTTTTTTTTTTTTTCTTTTTTCTTTTTCTTTATTAACTTGGGTATTTCTTATTTTTTTTTTTTTATTAACTTGAGTATTTCTTATATACATTTCGAGTGTTATTCCCTTTCCCGGTTTCCGGGCAAACATCCCCCTCCCCCCTCCCCTTCCTTATGGGTGTTCCCCTCCCAACCCTCCCCCCATTGCCGCCCTCCCCCCATAGACTAGTTCACTGTGGGTTCAGTCTTAGCAGGACCCAGAATCTGTTTTTCCTATCTAGACACTTCCTCCTCACCATGTAACATGTCACAGGCATCTTCTAGCCCACTGGCTTCTGTGCTTTTTTTCAATATCAAATTATGGTCCATTGTATGTGGTTGCCTGGGAAGAGTGTGAAATGATGATGGAGGAGGAGGGGGAGGAGGAGGAAGAGGAAGAGGAGGAGGAAGAGAAGGAGGAGGGGGAGGAGGAGGAAGAGAAGGAGAAGGGGGAGGAGGAGGAAGAGGGGGAGGAGGAGGAAGAGGAAGAGGAGGAGGGGGAGGAGGAGGAAGAGGAAGAGGAGGAGGAAGAGAAGGGGGAGGAGGGGGAGGAGGGGGAGGAGGGGGAGGAGGAAGAATATGGGGAATGTGGACCATGTCACAAGAGGAGCTGGAACAGACCTGTCTAGGTAGAGCGTGATCAAACCCTGGAAATATAAAAAAAATGAGATTAGTTTTATCCTTCTTCCTGTGCTTGCCTCAGAGACCTCCCGATTAAAAGGTCACAAGCAGTCAGATCAAACTCACTCCCAATAAAGAAATGCCAACAAGCTAAGAACATCTCAGAGAGCTGCCTCATTAAAGACCATTGGAGAAGGCCTCTGCTTAAAAGAACTGCAACACTCAGATTCTTGGAGAAGCCCCCCCCTCCCTGAACCCCCTGTACACGCTCTAATAGGACTAGAATCCTCCCTGCTTGACCCGGACTCCGGACTGCGGACTCCGCTTCCCACCTCCAGCCTGGCAGGCAGCAGTGTCTGATGCCCAGGAGGGAGAGGCAGACTCAGGATTCCCTATTGTATAATTATCCCTATCCTCTCCAAGCCGGTGTACCGGTGGAAAGGTGGAACCTGGAACTACAGCGGTGTACTGGTGATGCCCACACACCCGAGAGGAGAGGCAGAACCTGGTTCCACAGAGGATGAAGAGAAGGAAACCATGTATTCTGCAGAACCCTAAAGAGAGTTTCATAAACAGTTGTCGGCGCGATCCCACTACTGATCAGCACGGGAGTTTTGACCTGCTCGGTTTCCTACCTGGACCGGTTCGCCCCTCCTTAGGCAACCTGGTGGTCCCCCGCTTCCGGAAGGTCACCATATTGATGCCGAACTTCGTGCGGACACCCGATCGGCATAGCGCATTATAACCCGGAACTCCTGGACTCAAGCGATCCGCCCTGTCTCAGCCTCCAGAGTAGCTGGGACTACAGGCGTGCGCCTCAAGTTTGTGTTTTTTTCTTAAACCTCGCAGGCCTACGCTCAGTAGAACAATTATACAGGAGATTCAGTGTTTTGTGAGTTAATATTTTCTTCGTTTTGTCTTCACTCTCAGGCGTTGATTGGTTGAGGGAGAGAATAGAGAGAAGGCTCAGTGGTTAAATTAAGAGCCCTTGCTGCTATTGCAGAGGTCCTGGGTTCTGTTGTCCATATTGGTGTGGTGGCTCACAAGCATTCCTGATTCCACTTCCAGGAGATATTGCGCCCTCTTCTGGTCTCTATGAGTCCTGTAGGTATGTGTGGTACGTGTAAGGTGCCGGCAAAACACTTGTACAGATAAAAACGTCAGAATAAAAGAAATACTGGTTGAGATTTAGGAGAAGGAGATGATGCTATGAGAGTTTTTCTTCGATGCTAGGAGCCAACTCGTTCTGACGCTTACAATAGACACATCTGTTTGCTTCGGGTTCCGCAGAGCTCTGCCCTCTGTCAACACACTGATGAGACAAAAGCATTTAGGTGCCTGCACTCTGAACTTGTTGGGCACTCCTACCCACAGTGAGGCTGTCACACATTGCATGCACACATTGGATCATTTGCTCAGAGTTGAGCCCTTTCCCTCAAGCACCTGAAGATCTACTGGGGCAGGGAGTAGAGGCTCTGAGGAATGACAGTCTTAAGGGAAGGTCATTGATTCCTTTGCTGAACCTTCAATCAGGCTTGTCTAGTGGGAGATTAAGACGTTCTTGAAACGGTGTTCTAAGAATGAGTAGACGTTGTCCAGCCATAGAAGTCAGGCACCGAGTGTGCTTACAATATAAGGAGAGTCCCTGACAAGGCTCAGGGTCTTAAGAGAACAGGTGTGCTTAGCTGGAAGAGCAGGTTTAGGGGGCTCTGGACTATGGGAGTGGTCGGATGACCCTCACAGAAACTGCCCAGAGGCAATAAGAGCCTCAATAATTCTGGTTTTGATCTCAGTGTTAATTCATTTAAAGACCTGGTGTTTCCTTCACATACACTCATGCCTGGGCCAAGGGGGCACAAATACCAAGTAGGGCAGACACATAGACCGGTCCTGTTGCTCCCTTTGAGGGCATTTGGAACACCCAGGGAGCTGGTAAATTGTCATCCCTTAGTACGTCCTTGGGGATATTTATGGAAAACCTTGTCACTTGACTCTGTGGACTGAGCAGGAAGCACCACCCCATTTCAGTGTGGACACCTTCAGCCAGCCGTAAGGCTGACTGCACACAAAAGGGGGTGGGAGCTGCCCTTAGAAGCAGGGAAACACATTGTCTACTGCTCTTGGTTACCTGCAAGTTCGTGATCTTTCAGGACCTATACTAGCAGCTTCCACATGCTTCTTGGTTCTGATGTCTTAAGACTTGGACAAAACTGTATCAGTCATCCCCTGCCCTCACCCACTTCGAAGAAAGCCTGCGTGGTGGTTTGAATAGGTTTGGCCCCATTGTCTCCTATGGTGAATGCTTATCCCATGGGGAGTGGCACTATTAGGAGGTGTGGCTTTGTTGGAGGAAGTGTGTCACTGTGGGGGTGGCCTTTGAGGTCTCTATGCTCAAGCTTCACTCAGTGTGGACAGAGAGCCTCCTGCTGGCTGCCTGGGGAATTCAGTCTCCTTCTGCTGCCTGTGGATCACGAAGTAGAACTCTCAGCTCCTCCAGCCCCATGTCTGCCTGCACGCTGCCATGCTCCCGCCGGGATGATAATGGACTGAACCTCTGAATCTGTAAGCCAGCCACAATTACATGTCCTTTGTAACAGTTGCCTTGGCTATGATCTCTTCACAGCAATGGAAACCATAAGACTGTTGTGTTAATAAAAGGATAAAGAGAGGGGGGATATGTTCTATGGGGTTGCCTCAGCAGGCCCATGCTGAGACATCCCTTCACACTGAAGGACCAACCACACAACAGGATAGTATAGAATAGAGTTTATTCGGGGCATTGGGAGGGGAGGTAATAGGGTAGTAGGTCAGAGAGAAAGAGAGAGAGAGAGAGAGAGAGAGAGAGAGAGAGAGAGAGAGAGGAGTAGAGGAGGAGGAGAGACTGGCCATGAGCACGGGAAAGAAGGGGGGAGGGGAATGGGGAGAGAGGACACAAAGGGGGAAGAGGGTAAGAACAAGAGAGCAAGAGGGGAGCAAAAGGGAGCAAAAGAGCAAGGAGTGGGTGAGCAACCCCTTTTATAGTGTCAGGCATATCTGGCTATTGCCAGGTAACTGTGGGGTGGAGCTTAGACAGAATGCTAACATTGACAGCCTATCATGGGGTTTCTTATCCCACATAATCATTAGGGCAATTTTTCCTCTAATGTCCCCCTTACATCTCACCTCTCTCTCTCTCTCTCTCTCTCTCTCTCTCTCTCTCCCCCTTTCTGTCTGTCTGTCTGTTTGTCTCTCTCTCTCTCTTCCCACCCTATTTGTTGTGTAACTATATAAAAACCCAGTTAAACACTCTGGCTTGTTAAAAAACAAAGAAACAAATTGGGTTGTGTAAGGTGGGACATTAGGCTAGAGTTAGTTCCAGAGTTAATAGTCCTGGCAAACTGGGTCAGGTTCTGTCTGTGGGTTCCATATGAGCTGATTTAACCAGCCAGAAATTGGGGGGGGGGGGCGGGGAAAGCCTAACAAAAATGTGCCTGTACTGAACATGTGTGTGTGTGTATGTGTATATGTGTGTGCGTGCACCTGTGTGCATGTGCATGCATGTGTGTGCATGTGTGTCTGTGTATGAGTGTGTGTGTCTGTGTGTGAGAGTGTGTCTGTGTGTGTATGTGTGTGTGCATGTGTGTGTGGGTGAATGTGTGTGTGTATGTGTGTGTATGTATGTGTGTATGTGTGTGTATATGTGTGTGTGAGTGTGTGTGTGTCTGTGTATAGGTGAGTGAGTGTGTGTATGTGTGTGCATGTGTGTGTATATGTGTGTGTGTATGTGTGTGTATGTGTGCGTGTGTTTTCTTGTCATTATTCCTTAAACAACCTAGCACAGGCCAGTAGTTATTTACTATTTACAAGGTGTTTACACTGTGTTAGATGATATAAGTTAGGCTCTGTGCAGACACGATGTGACTTGAAGGGACTTGAGCATTTGTGCACTTTGGTACTCAGGCAGATCTGAACCCAGCCCTTGGGGTTGGGGATTTAGCTCAGTGGTAGAGCGCTTGCCTAGGAAGCGCAAGGCCCTGGGTTCGGTCCCCAGCTCCGAAAAAAAGAACCAAAAAAAAAAAAAAACCCACCAAAAAACCCAGCCCTTATAAATTTTAAGGATTAATTATATTCTAAAGATTAAGGATGGATTAAAGAGCGGAGTCCACCGTTGTATTTTATTTGAACCACTATTTCCTTTCCTCATTTTAAAACGTAATTTCTAGTATGAAAAGGTTGAAGTGTCAGAAAAACATTGAGGGCTCCTGATCTCTTTTTAAAAAATGAGGACTTTCCAGCCACAGTGTCCAGTCACAGCTCTGCAGACTGTGACAGAGCCCAGGGCCTCTTACAAAGAGCAGCTGTTTACCAGTGGCATGATCAGTTATCTGCATTTGAAATCCTTCAGGATTTCACACAGTCAGTCTGCACCCCCGCCCCAGACCCTCTCGGGGTTTAGAGTTAGGCGCGCATCAGGCCCTTCACCAATGGGCACTTGGCATAGTAAGAGCCCCAGAGACTATTTAATCTCCTTTCCTTGGCCGTTTCTTATGCACCAGAAAATTGAGATGCTCGCTCAGGTTTTCCTCAAAGCTCCAGACACAACTAAAGCTTGTAAACCGGTCCCGGAAGTGACCCAGCCCTTCGCCAGGAAGATCAGGGGGCTTCTTCGTGGGTACCATATGCCTTTGCCCAATTTAGAGCCTTGCAAAGGATGACATTGAAGGATGTAACATCTCCAAGCAAAACAGAAGGCATCAACCAAGACCCACAGTTCACTTCATAAAAGGCAGAGTCACCTCCGGCTCAGCCCCAGCTCCGGCTCAGCCCCAGCTCCGCAGGGCCGTCCTGTGACAAACGAGGACATTTCTCACAGACACGAATATGGCTCCTTTCTCAGAGTCTGTCTATCCAGACACCGGTTTCTCTTCATCTTCTTCCCCTAATTAGCATCCCTAGGGAGCGGGTGGCAATTACAGCCTCACTGCCACCCAGGGGGCATTTTCCCTCCTTCGCCCCGCTCTTCCCTCCATCTGGACTCGCGTTTTTATCCCCAAAGTGCTTTTCCTGCACAGCCATGTTGGTAATACAGCTGTCCCACACGTGTGGCAGAGTTCAGAATAAGGTTAACAGAAACACGGAGGACGTAGCAGCCTGGCAGTGTATTCTAAGCCGGAGAATACAATGTAAGGGAGAAATGATCCATTTTGGCTAGCGGTTTCAGAGAGCTCAGCCATCTCGGCTGAGGGTGTGGAGAGTCGGTGTCTGGGAAGCACAAAGAGGGGGAAGTATGTGTCTGCGCGAATGGGCTCTTTTCTGTTTTTATTCCATTTGAACCTTCATTTTTATAGACAGGGGGCTCATGTTGCAGATAAGTACCCCTCACCCCCGTTAGACCCAGACAAGTGCTTTTCTAATCTTTTTTTGTGCTCCTCAATCTTTTTTTTGGGGGGGGGTTCTTTTTTTCGGAGCTGGGGACCGAACCCAGGGCCTTGCGCTTCCTAGGCAAGCGCTCTACCACTGGTGCTCCTCAATCTTTACGGTCAAGATTGACGAAACTGGTGAGCATCAGACATTTGAACCTGCTAGGATGTACATTCTGGGGTGCATTTGATCCCATTCAGAACTTATAAAGGTTCCCCCATCTCCTGGTCCCCTGTGTAACTGTATTTTCGAGACAGCGTCGAGGAGATGAAAAGGTTAAGCAAAGGCTGTGGGGTAGCACCTGTGTGGTTTGTCCCTCAGCAGTTCATGCCAGAAGCTTTACCTCCAGTTTGAGTTTCAGGTGTAAAAACTTTGAAAAATGGGCATCGTGGTAGTAGTCAGGATACGGGACCACTGAGGAGAGAAAAGGATTCCTGCAGGCTTTAGGACAGTGGGGCCAGTTTCCACAAGAACTAACTGTCACAAGAATTTGTGGCCTCTTCCACGTACACTGCTTGAGAGCCTCACCGGGATGCTGTCAGTCAAGAAGCCCTTGGTAGGAGCATGGTGTCATGCTCTTGAGCCTCCAGAATGGTAAGACAAACATTTTTATCTTGCTTGACTCATTACCCAGCTTCAGTTAGTTTCTTATAGAAGCATAAAATGACACAATCCACTAGGTTTAGTCTCCTTTTAAGAGAAGCGAGAAGCACCAGGAGTGCACCCCCCAACCCCCAAGAGGAAAAGCCAGACAAAATTTTAGCAAGAATGTAGCCATTTGTAAACCAAGACCAGAAGCTAACCCCTCAGTCCCTTAATATTAGACTTTCAGCTTCCAGAGAGGTGAGAAAAATTTCTATTGTTCAAGGCCCCTTATCTATGACATGTTTAAAAAGGACTAAATCTGTATCAAAGAAAAACAGGAAAGCCTACATCACAATGAAGCCTCATCGGGTAAATCTCCCTAGACAACCCTGGCTGGCCTGCAGTGTAGACCAAGCTGTCCTGAAACTTGCTCTGTAGACCAGGCTAGCCTCAAAACCTCACAGAGACCTGCCGTCTCAGGGTTTTACTGCTGGGAAGAGACACCATGACCAAGGGGTAAAGGACAACATGTAATTGGGTAGGGCTGCCTTATGGGTTCTGAGGTTCAGTCCGTCATCATCCTGGCAGGAAGCATGGCAGCGCCCAGGCAGACGTGGGAGCCGAAAAAGCTCTACATTTTGATGCAAAGGCAGACAGGAGAAGACTGTCTCCCAGGCAGTGAAAGGGAGCACCCTCTTCTAGCCTTACTTAATTTTCAATTCCTTGCCATCAGGAAGCTGGTCCCTCTGTGACAGGGACAGTTAGCTAAATTACAGGCTGTGTATTAAGATTCAGGACCAGCTTTTAGCTCATCTGAGTGCAGCTTTGAGTCTTACTGAGAACCAGGAATTATCATTCTGTTGGGGTCCATGCCAGGGGCAGCTTCTAAAGGCAAATGCCATAAAAGCTCATACCTAGGAGCAGGAAGTGCTGCTGGGTAGTTGGTCTGGGTCCAAGCCTATTGTGGGTAACTGTACAAAGCAGTTCTACTGATGTCCATTGTGATTGGTTTCCTAGGGCACAGAACATAACAGACTATGTTGGCATTAGAAAGTTTCCTAGTAACAGCAGAAACATATGAGAAAGTTTCCTTATAGTGGTAGGCTAGCCAGGTAACAGTTACCTAGGTTTCAACGTTTTACCTAGGCCTTAACCTCCCATCTAGGCCTTAGTGTTTCACCCAACACACACAACAGGATCCAACAATCAGTTGGCCATGCCTTGCCAGATAGGCCATAGTTGTCTGCTGGTTACGTATTAAAAGAAGGGTGTCCAGTTGTGAAGATGTACTTTTGCCTCAGAAGTATCTTTCAAGAACCCGAAAGCCATTCTCAGCAATGCTCCTCTCTAAAGAACAAGGCCTCGAACTTCTAGGACTCCATGGTGGACAGAATCCGGCAGCACACGGTTCACCAGGTCTCCCATTCTAACCGAACCTTTGTGCCTTTGATCTCTCTGAGACCTTCGCTTCTCCTTAGTCACTGCTTTTAGTTGGTTTTAAAGGTCACTAATTCTGGAGAGATGGCTTTGCGGTGGAGGAATGGACTGCAGAGGACCCAAGTTTAGTTCCCAGCATCCATGTTGGATGGGTTACAATGGACACCCTGCTTTGGCTTCTGTAAGCATGGCGCCCATGTGTACAAACCCAGACGGACAGACAGACGGACAGCATACATACCTAATAAAAGTAAACATAATTTTTGAAAATAGAAATCACTAATTCAGAATGTCATGTAGTCTGGCTACGTGACACTCACCAACCTTAGCGCTGCCAGAGACAACACTTCTCATACGCAGGCTTCCATAACTTTCCAGAACTTTGAAGACTGTTTTAGCCAAAACTATCCGCTCTTCCCTTATAAGTGCTCAGTGGTGAGCTTTGGCATCAGGAGGGTAGAAGCCCTGCCTGGAGGTCATTCTTTGAGCACGAATCCTTGGAGAGCCCTGAGTGTTGATTGCTCACATGCAGACTACTGGTTGGTACACTCCACACACCTCCCCACAGGACCTCTAAGTCACCCCGCTCTGCGTCCCAGCCGTACCCCAAAACTCTACGAGCCCCAGAGAGCTGGATTGGACCTGGATCTTCCCTGCCTGCGCCAAAGCCTTGACAAGCAACATTTTCTCTTTTGCTTCAGTGACGGAGCACCAGACAAAAGCAGGCCTGGCTTGGTGACACGCCATCCTGTAAATGGGGGAGGGGAGGCCGGGTGAGGCATAAGCCCCCTTCTATTTCCTTCTCACAAGTCAACCCAAAGCCCGCTGGCTACCATTGTGACAGTGACCAGCACAGGCAACCATGAGAGGATGAGGCCGCTGAAGGAGAGAGGAAGGCGGATGTCAAGCTCTCAAGAGTTGTTTTCTCTCAGAGGAGGAAGTGATGGCAGGAGACACAGCAACGAGAAGCCTGTCCTGTTTAATTTTACAAAGCGGGCCTCCAAGATGGCAGTGCTGGTGACAGTGCCCTAAACAGAAGGACGCTGACCTGGGAAACTCAGCATCCCTCAGGAATCGCAGATGGTGGGTTCTGTTTACCAGGAAAGCCACCCTTCCTTCGTCCACCCTGAAGGTCAACTACCTCCAGCAGGGGCATCCAGTCCCTAACTAACACAGACAGCCTGGACCATCGAAGGCCCCACACCGACTCCCAGTCTGTCCTGGCCTGTGCCTCTCCTCCCACCACTACCTGCCCTCTTTCACTGACAGGCTCCCCCCCCCCCCCCCCCCCCCGCTGCCACCACTCCCCCAGCTGCTGAGAGGGGGCCCGGCAGTTTGAGTCCCCAAACACACTTTCTTTCTACCCACAGAGTGGTCCAGTTTGGTGATTTCACTGCACCCTTGCTTAAACTTGAAAGTAACTAATAGCACACGCAGGTGCTGTTTAAGGAACGGGAAAACCAACTCTTTAAAAAAACTTTTATTATTGCATACACACACACACACACACACACACACACACACACATAGCCATGAATGATATGTATGTGTGTGGGCATGCACATGTAGGGGTCAGAGGATGTGTTCACTGACTAGTACACCCATAAATAAGGTGTGGAATATGCTGGTCATGTTTTTTAAACTTTTTATTGATTCTTTGTGAGTTTCCCATCATGTACCCTAAGTCCTAATACTTCCCATCCCCTCAATCTCCTGCACACACATACACACAGACACACACACATGAAACAAGAACAAGAACAAAACAAAACCTAGACAACATCTCCCAGTGGAAGCTGTAGGGTGTCCCAGTGTGTCCCACAACACACCCCTCTGTCTACGGGTCTTCACTTGCAAATGTTCATTGCAAGGAGTCATTGGTCTGGTTGGAGGTCTCTGGCTTCTGTGACACCATCGAAGTTAGATCCTTATTAGGACTCCTCCTGGTTATCCTGTGTCATGGAGACCCTGCAGCTTTGGAATAGCAGGACTGGCCCTTTCTTGAATCCCAAACATTGTCAGATGATGCAGATTTCGGGGTGGATCTGGACCTTGGTAGCTGAGCTGCTCAGCGTGCCGGTTGGGCTGACTCTCTCTTAGCAGCATCACCAAGTTAACACTCATGCACTGCTCCTGCTAGTGGGAGGCAGGGCCAGATGTCCTGCTCTCTGGTCAGCTTACCAGCACTCAGACTTCCAGGCTCTGCCCAGCCACAGAGAGTAGACACAGGGTCTACTCTCCCAAGTGCTGCAGCCTGCCAGGGACTGGGCCAGCTCTCTCACTCTCATACCCTCCCTGCTGGCTCGCCTGCACTTTTGCCATCAGGGCCTGCCAGCTCTCTTGCTGCTCACACATTCTCTCTAAGGTAGAGAGGTCGAGAGGACATCGACATGGCCTCGCCCCCCACCTTAAGTCAGACAAACTGTGCTGCCCAGTGAGCAGCAGGGCCTGCTTTCCTGAGTGTTGCAGACTGGGAGGGACAAGGCCAGCTCACCAACTCTCCTGACTACCACAGGTAGTGAGAGGAGAGGGAGGTGGGAAGGCATCACCCTGGTACCCACAGCATCTCATGGCAGGCTGGTGTCAGGGCCAGCTCTCCCAGGCTTTCACCCTCAAGCTGGCCCACTGCACCCCTTTGACCAGGGCTAGCAGTACTGTGCTATCCGGCTGATCCTGTTTTTAGAGTGATGAACCTTGAGTATATTATACAAAGTACCTGACTTTATAAACTATTGACACTGGCTACATGGCTGACTGCTGTGATGGCTTCTACCGTTGCCTCTGAATTCCACATATCTCTATAAAAGCTGTAGCCCTACTGTGCTCACTGTGGCCACCCACTTTGTTCTTTCTTAGGAGTGCTTTGACTATCCAGGCCCTTGAAATCCTATACACACCGTGATGGTTTGTATTTGCTCGGCCCAGGGTGTGGCACTATTGGAAGGTGTGGCCCTGTTGCAGTAGGTGTGTCACTGTAGATGTGGGCTTAACACCCTCATCCTAGCTGCCTGGAAGTCAGTATTCTGCTAGCTGCTTTCACATGAAGATGTAGAACTCTCAGCTCCTCCTGCACCATGCCTGCCTGGATGTTGCCATGCCCCCACCTTGATGATAATGGACTGAACCTCTGAACCTGTAAGCCAACCCCAATTAAATGTTGTTCTTTTAAGAGTTGCCTTGGGGCTGGAGAGATGGCTCAGCGGTTAAGAGCACCCGACTGCTCTTCCAGAGGTCCTGAGTTCAATTCCCAGCAACCACATGGTGGCTCACAACCATCTGTAAAGAGATCCAGTGCCCTCTTCTGGTGTATCTGAAGACAGCTACAGTGTACTTATATATAATAAATGAATAAATCTTAAAAAAAAAAAAGAGTTGCCTTGGTCATGGTGTCAGTTCATAGCAGTAAAACCCTGACTAAAAAGACACAAATTCAAAATATTTCTTTCCTATTTCTTTCCTTTTCTTTTTTCCTTTTTTTGGAAAGAAGCCTCGTCTATGGAGAGGAGGCCAGGACAGCCAAGGTCACACAGAGAAACCCTATCTCTAACAAAACACCGAAAGCCTTTGGAATTTTGATAGGAGTGCGTTGTGTCACATCAAGATCATTTTGAATAATACGGATGCCTTCAACCACTGGACACAGGAAGGAGAGTCAAAGGCTTCTTACCCACTGCTCGGGTGCCTAGTAAGACAGGGGAGTGCATAGCCCAGCACCGAGACGGCTGCTCTCCCCAAGCTGCCTCAACGGCTTGTTGTGATCAGGTTTTATCTTTTTTTTTTTTTTTTTTTTGGTTCTTTTTTTCAGAGCTGGGGACCGAACCCAGGGCCTTGCGCTTCCTAGGTAAGTGCTCTACCACTGAGCTAAATCCCCAGCCCAGGTTTTATCTTCTAACAGTTGCTTATGTGTATACACTGTGCTGTGGTCATGTCTCATCCATCCCCAATACCTTCTCTCAACCTTGGCGATTCCCTTCTCCTGTCCTGCTGGTCCTCTGTTTTCATGTTCCTGAGGGTCTTGATCACATGGTCACACCCACATCACCATTGCAAGCCATACCCAGAAGACAGTGATTTACCCTCCCCATGGCCTGAGTCTTACAGTTCCCCATTTCCTCCCTTACTATTGCCACTGCTCTTGGCTAACCGAAGTGTATTATCCGATTAAGCGCCTGGTGCTAGATCATGGCATCTGCCATTAATTCTCTGAAGTATACACTCAATAGGAAAGAGAAGCACACAGGCTGTGTGAATTTGGGGGGCAGCAGAACTGGACTATGAGGGCCTGCTGTTAAGCACAGTGTGGTGGTTTGAATGAGAATGGCCCCCATGGGCTTATATATTTCAATGCTTGGACTCCGGTTGGTGGAACTGTTTGAGAAGGATTGGGAGGTGTGGTCTTGTTGGAGGAGGTGTGTCACTTAGGGTGGTTTGAGGTTTAAAAAACCCACACCAGGCCAAGTCTCTCTCTCTCTCTCTCTCTCTCTCTCTCTCTCTCTCTCTCTCTCTCTCTCTCTCCCCACCCCCTCCCCTGTGGATCAGAATACAAAGTGTTTAGCTACTGCTACAGTGCCATGCTGATTTGCTCTCTGCCATGATGATAATACATTAACCCTCTAAAACTTTAAGCCCCCATTAAACGCTCTCTTTTATAGGAGTTGTCTCAGTCATGGTGGCTCCTCACAGCAATCAAGCAGTAATTGAGACACATGCTGAGAGACCCAACTGCCTCGTTTGCTCTCCAGTGAAGGTGCTTTAGATAAGGCAATCCTGTTGATGCCCATCCTGTGGTTGGAAGCGAGGAGGGAGGAGAGAAGATAGGACCTGTGATTGGCTATCTTGACTGGACCATTTGCACGGGGAGGCAAATTTTCCCTATTTTGGAAAAGGGTCACTCGGCATTAAAGCACATTCTGGTTGAACATCTCTAAGCCTAAAGTACAAAACCAAAGACATTTTGAGCATTGACATGGCATCGCAAGTGGAAAACTTCATACTTGGCCTCACATGACAGATCAGTCAAGACACAGGCACGCTATCCCTCCCACCCCCCCGACTTTCCACAGCCACCTGAGGGGAAAGCCTGCCACGGGAAGAGGGCTGCTGCCCTTCTGTATGACCAAGATGGCGGCAAATCTTCTGGCAGGGAAATTACCTAAGCAGTCTGGTATTAGATTAGATGTCCAACTCTAAAGAGGCCTCACTGGCTTTGACAAATGGATGTGTCTACACCTGGTGACAGAGATAAAGGTCTGTCCTCTTCGAGTGGCAAAGAGTGCCTTCTACAGCAAGCCAGTTCCCCACACGGATACTGGGACCACTCAACAGCTCTTTACCCACCAAAGCTGGCCACAAGCCAGAGCACTGACAAAGCAGGAGAGGCCGAGACTTGACCCTGCCTGAGAAGAGAGCTTACGTTCTACTACGAGGTTGCCTCTCCTCAGGAAGGGCTCATTGCTGTCCCCATCTCTGAAGTCTCAGTTGCTGATGACTGCATGTGATGTGGATCCCGCTGAGCTGGTGAGCTCCTTTCTGTTTTGTGTTATGAGGTGGCATCCTCTACTAAGGAAGGCAGGCCTGGAGGTGTAGCCCACAGAGAGCTGTATACCACCATCGCTTCCTTCTCATGGTTATCGTAAGCCGGGAGATGCTAGGGGGACTGGTTATGGTGACAGGTGTGATGAGATGGGCCAGCACAAGGAGGCAACATCCTGCATCCAAAATCTATGGTTCCCGATGCCAAGAGGAAGAATTTGCCACCAAACTGAGTCAGACGTGCACTGTTGAGTTATCTATACTTAAAAACAATTAAAGCCGCCCTTCAGCTAAGGCGGGGAAGTCACTGACGTGCTTGTGTGTAAGGTATATGTAAAATGTATTGTGGTTATGGGTAAATTGTACTTAGACGTGGGTCCAGCCCCCAAGATAGCTTACACGTGCACATTACCAAATTCTGAAGTCATCGGCCATTCCACATGCTTCTGGATGTAGTCCCCAAGACCAGGATGCCCAGCCTATGTTAGGGGTGGCATTCATTTTGTGAGCCACTTTTAAAAACCATGTAGGCAAATCCTGTGTGATGAGAAGGTTGTGAGGGGGAATTGTCTCCCAATCCTTCTCCAAGCATGAGGAAATGGGTGGTCAAGTGAGCCTGAGAGGTTATGAGCTATGTGCCATGCCATGGTAAGTTGGAACAAATCATCATCAGCTCCGTTTCCCGTCACTGAGGTTTTAATTCACCATGTGTTGTCAGTGATGGCACTGCTTTCAGATCTGGAGCAGAGCAAGCTAGAGCAGGGGGTGGAGTGTTCCTGTCAGAGGTCTTTGGAAGAGACATCTTAGTCTTGTCGCTTCCTTGGTTTATGTCACATTCACTAGAGGGGAGCAAGGTCATCTGGTAGACACTTCTCCAAAGACAATGGCAGTGTGTGCTTGGTAATGGAGTGGATTCTGACAAAGGAGCGGATGGCAATGAGGAGAAGAGAATTATGGGTTATAGTCCAGTTTTATCATGTGCTAAACACAGTGACACACATGCACCCATTCACCCATGCATGCACAGACAGGCACACATGCACATATGTACCCATGCACGCATACACATGCACACATGCACCCATACACATGCACACATACATCCATGTACATATGCACACATACATGCACACACATACACAAAGGCACATACATGTAGGCACACACATGCACACATGCTCCCGTGCACACATGCATGCACACACATGCACACATGCACACATGCACACATGCACACACATACACAAAGGCACATACATGTAGGCACACACACATGCATGTACATGCATGCACACACACATATGTACACACACATTTTCTAGTCCTGAAATGTATTGAATTTGCCATCACTGTATGTGTATATGTCAGTGTTGTTATCGACAGTTACACTATACAGATGGTCATAGCATGCTCTCCACTTTGAGAGCTGAACCTACTGAGTGAGAGAATCCTGGAACTTGCTTTTAAAAGATCATTATTTATTTTAAAAGAATTATTTATTTATTTTATGTATGTAAGTACACTGTAGCTGTCTTCAGACACACCAGAAGAGGGCATCAGATCCCATTACAGATGGTTGTGAGCCACCATGTGGTTGCTGGGAATTGAACTCAGGACCTCTGGAAGAAGAGCAGCCGGTGTTCTTAACCACTGAGCATCTCTCCAGCCCTCAAGTGACTGTTATCACCTTTTTTTTTTTTGGTTCGATAAACTTTACCAGGCAAAGGTTTATTTCTTTTCTTTCTTTTTTTTTTTTTTTCTTCTTTTTTCTTTTTTTCGGAGCTGGGGACCGAACCCAGGGCCTTCCGCTTGCTAGGCAAGCGCTCTACCACTGAGCTAAATCCCCAACCCCAAAGGTTTATTTCTGCTATAAAAGCTTTGTTTTGATTTTAATCACGAAGTATTGCTTAGTTCTACCAAATCTTTTTTTTTTTTTTTTGTATCTAATAATCAAGCAATTTGTTTGGTCTTTTAATCAGATAATAATGTAATTTGGGTTAATACATTTTCCACTGTTGAGTTAATTTTGCTTTCTTGAAATAAAACCAATTAAATTGTGGCCTGTTATCGTTTGACCAAGAATTGAAACTGATTTTTTTTTTTTTTTTTTTTTTTTTTAGTATTTGATTTAGGAATCTTTTGGATTTGTTCTTCAATAAGATGGGCCGTGACCATATACTTTGCCCTTTTGACATTTCCATTTTTCCGGTTTAGACATAAAGTTTGTAAGAACTTCTACAAGTGAACTGAGGAGTGTGATGACTGTCACCTTCACAGAGTATGGAATCAACAAGGAGACAGACACAACTCTTGGCTCCTCTGTAAAGGGCTTTACTGGAGGGATTAATTCTGGGTGGAGGAACTTCCTGCAGGGACGCTGTCCCAGAAAGAAAGAAACCTGAGGGGGAATTAGCCTTTGCCTGCTCACCTTCAACTGTTGCTGGTTTCTCCACCACCTTATTTCTGTCTCTATGCTTCACTGACACCAGCACCCAGCTTCTTCCAAGGTTGACTGGACATCAGGGGGGACTCTCGGGATCCCCCGGTCAGTGCCAGATCAGGACTCTGAGACATCTAGACCCAGGCACTGAGTGCTTATCAAGAACTCAATCTCCTCAGTGTGAAAACAGCCATTGTCTGGATCACCCAGACGGTAACCTGCTAAACAGACATTAGCAGGCTTGGAAGCCTCTCTCATAATTGGTTTTTGACCCTGCCTCTACCTCCCATTTCTCTAGTCACACTAGAAAGAGAAGCATCACAGTTGTAGCTCCTTAAGCTATAAAATGCTCTATGCAAAGGTATAGACCTCCTCCTCCTCAGGGGTCAAAGAATGGATTCTGAGTTCTCCTTCTGACTCGTGACACTTGATCTGCTCCAAAGGTTAGGGAACCATCTTTTTCCTTAAATTGAACCTATCAATCACCTGGCTAGACCTCTCAGGAAATCTCACCGAGCTGAAGGTAGGCTCTGTAGGTGGGAGAAGTAACTGGCATCATATTGAGGTAATGGCATGTCCTTCTTCGAAGGTCTCAAAGGCAGTGGTCAGCAGGTCTTCACTGTTAAGCCAGAAGACTTGTCTGAGTTCTAACTTCAGAAGCACAATTTCCCCCTTTCAGTCCCCCAGCCTCTCTCTTTTAAGTAACAGCCCAGAAGTGGGGTTTCTCCTATTTCTCAGAACTTTGCGGGCAACAGCAACACAGCTCTCTACTGCACTGACAGTCACCTGAAGGTTCCCTTCGATCTCCAGAGGCCAGGCCAAGCAAGGTTCAAGATTCAATAAAGAATGAGTTCCGGAGGAGGCAAAGTTGGATTTACTAAACAGTGAGAGAAAGGTGCGCAGAGGAGAACGGTGGCTTCCGGGAGAGAGCTGGATTAGGCTTCTTTACCAAGGGTGTGTGTGAGTTACGTCTCTAAATGCTTCCTAGTGTTCCCCTTTAATAACAGTGCTTTTAGGGTAGAGCTCCAGACAAGGTTAAAAGTCAAGAATCCCTCCAACAGACCAGGTTCTCAGCATCCCCAGTGAGAAGACGGCCATGGCTGGACCATCCCCCTCAGAGTTTGTGTGAGTGAGCCCCTCTCAACACAGATTCATTGTATTGACTCTAATGCTCTAGAGACCCTGAATAACACAGGAAACATTTCCTTTTATCTAAGTCTTTGTGAAGATTCAAATAACCTCTTCCTTTAATATTGAGTAGGCTTTGTGTTTTATTTATGAAAAAAATATTATTTTATTAATTTCTGTAACAGCCTTTTATCATCAAAGTTTTCTATTTTTCTCTTCAGGCAATTTTAATAATTTACACTTTCTCCTATAGTGTTTGTCCATTATTCCCATTTTTAAGTTAATTAACACAAAAAACTATTCAGAGGGCCCCTTATTTTAGCAATCACTATAGGATTCTGTGTTTAGATTCACATCCGCAGTTTTCCTCATTTCTTAAATTTGGATTTTCTTATTTTAAGTTTCTAGCATTTCTAGAGGTTTGTTGATTTGTCTAGAAGTTCCATAAAGCAATTCTGGCCTTACGATATTTCCTTATCTTTTTAAAAAACGCTATTTTGCTTGACGCTGTTTTGACCATTCCATCCCATCTTAACTGCTTCGTATTTACAGGCTTGTGTTTCCCCTCCCCCCCACTTATTTTGACTGTTAATTATGTTTCCCATTCTTGCTCCTTCTTCATCTCATGTCATTACTGAGAACTAAGCAGTTCTTTCCAAAGAAGTTTCATTGTCTCTTATATTCTAATGTAACATTTTTATCACCAACATGCAATTTAAAAATTTCACCCTCAATTTGTCTTTAATAACTAAGTAATTCGGACCTTATTTATGAGTCTCAAACTCTGATGGGTTTTATCTTATAGGCTACTATAAGATGTGGTTTCAAGGTGTCTCCTGATAGCTTTTTGTGCTGTAAGTTTGGTCCACAGAGTGATGGTGTTGCAACTTTGAACAGGTGGGGCCTGGAGAGAAGTGTTTTGGTCACAGGTAAGGAAGTCTTGCCCATGCAAGGGATTAGGGTGGTTTTTATGACAACTTGCACCTGAGTTAGCTCTTAGAGAGGGCTGTTGAAATGTTTTGTTGACTTGTCTGTCAACTCCCTGCCTCTGCTTCCCATCAACTGCGAGGCCATCTGTCAGGAGGCGATGCAGCCACAGGACCCTCCCCAGAAGAGGTGTGGCAACATTTGGGCTTCCAGCCTCCTAACTGTCTCCAGATAAACACCTTCCCTTTACAAAGGAAAAATACCTAGCCTATGATATTTTATCACAGCAATAGGAAAATGGACTCTTGCTACACTTACAATTGATAGCATAAAATGATCCCGGCATCTTTCCCATCAGGCTTAGAAGCCTTTTCCACAAAGCTCTCCAAGTAGTTAAAGAATATCGTCACTCTGATCTCGAGTCAAAGACAAGAGAATGCACACCACACACACACACACACACACACACACCCGCACGCACGCACGCACGCACGCACACCCGCATTCTTCCTTAACCTAGAACATTTTATTTTAAATCACCCGTACATCATTCCGGCTTCAAAGGCTTTATTGAATAACCACCATGTTTAATACAATGAGCTAGCAATTATGGCAATTATTTTTTGTTGTCACAGAGCTGAAAGCCAGCTTGGTACATGGAGTTTTTAACGCTAATAACCTTCCCTGGGGACATCTTTGGTACCTGGCATTGCCTCATGAGTTCAAATCTCATTTCTCAGTGCTTCTGGGTGCCAGCTGGCATTATCTTTATTTCCAGACAATGCAGCAAGGCTTAGAGAAATGCAGCAACCCATCCACGGAGGGTTGGCTAGTGCTGGGACCGAAGTCTCGGCCACAACAGTCTGACAGGATGCAAAAACCAGGGCCTGGCAAACATGCCTTTCCCCTCCCTCTACCATTTTGTCCGCACAGTCGGTAACTGGAGTGTGGGGTGAGAATGGATACCAGGGCAGTTAGTTTCTCACCCATGGGGAGTACTTGATTTTCAAACTCCACTAATACACCTAATGGTTAGTTTGCTCACAGAGTCTTGCTTTGCGAGCCTGTCTGGGAGTCTTTGGGATCTGCTCTGCCTATCTTACCAGGTGACTGCTCACCCAAGCACAAGCTCACCCTCTGGCTTTGGGCTTTGAGAAAATGGGTTGGGTCAGGCATGAACCCGATTCCCTGGGGTCCTATGTGACACAGCATGGCCTTCCCAGGTCAGGTTACCTCTAATCCATACTGTCCGAGGACTCTAGGTCTGATGTGTGAGTGGGGAAGTTAGGGTCACACCTCTACATATGTCACCCTACACGTCCATTACCCGGTGTGTGTGACAAGCGTGCACACAAATTAGGCCTATTATCACACTTCTGCACATTTATCCATGGAGGCAGGGCATTCTGGAAGTGTGTATAACTCACCCAAGGACACCACGGCAGTGAGCCAGGTCTGAGAGACAAGGCTTATTCTGTTGTATTCTTTGGAAGAGCATTTCATACAGGATATGCCACCTTTTTAGGGGAATAGAGTGGAGAGAGCCGGCTCCCAGTAAGAACTCTTTCATTGATGGGTTTGTCCCTGTGGCGTGGGGGGGAGTGAGTTACAGAATCACTACAGTGACTGTGGTAAGATTTGGTTAATTCTCACTAGAGTGTGAACCTCAGTCTTTCAGCTTTATCTGGAGGCCTGTTAGGGATGCAGATTCCTGGGTTCTCCATACTAAATTGTAGCCAGAGCCTGTGGTGAGGTGCGTGCCCATTAAAATCTGAGATCAATATAAGGGCAGCAGTCAGCGCATGAATTTAATTTTTAGACACACAGCTTGTTTTTAAATTGCATATAGGTCAGTCACTCTCATCTGTCTGGGAATGTATTCGTTCATCTCTTCAAAAATTCCATGTTCTGTGTTTTCATCTCCGCAGAGCTCGTCCACTGACATTTGGGAGGTGACTTGGTCACAAGGGCAGAACCTCTAGGAAGGATCCCAGAGGTGGTTTAACCCCTTCTGCCCCGGAAGGACCCAGCAAAAAGGGGCATCTGCAAAACCAGAAACCAGCCTTCACCACACGCAGGTCTGCTAGCAACTGGCCTTGGGCTTCCCGGCCCTCAGAACTGTAGGAAGTAAGCGTCTCTTCCTCTTAAGCCACACGGTTTGTGGTGTTCTCTTGTAGCGTCCCAGAGGAGCACAGCCCAAGTTTACGGTACATTATTCCAGCAGCTGGTTGCATTCTGAGTCTTATTTTCTCTCTCTCCTTCCCATCCATGTGTGCTGATTTACTGGTGGGTTACAAGCTTACAGACCTTTTGTCTCCTCCTCCGGTCTACACTCTCAATTCAAACGAAGATGTTAACTCCCTTAAAAACCACCGGTGGGTTGGACTGAAGGACAGCTCAGTGGTGAAGAGCACGGACTGCTCGTGAAGAGGACCTGGGTTCAGTTCCCAGTGCCCACTGGCGGCTCACAACCGCCCGAGGCTCCAGTTTGAGGGCATCGGACACCTGACCTACACAGCACTGTGTGCACATGACAAACAAGAACGCTCAGGCGTGCACGCCTAAAAATAAATATAAATACATACATACATACATACATACATACATACATACATACATACATAAATATTGCCATTGGCTCCCTGGTCCACAAAGTCCCAACTTTCATATGCCCTGAGATCTGGTACTAATTTATTGTTTAGAACTCATCCCATGACTGGTATTTGAGCCACCTTGTCTCTCACAGACCCCAGATAACCGTGTGTCCTTTAAATGGCCTTCTTGTTGTCAGAGGTTTCAATCAGCGTGAACCAGGGAGTGTTTTTGTGACTTCCAGCCTCCTGCTCCTCTGTTTAAATGAGACAATCTGGGCTGGAGAGATGGCTCAGTGGTTAAGAGCACTGACTGCAGGGGCTGGGGATTTAGCTCAGTGGTAGAGCACTTACCTAGGAAGTGCAAGGCTCTGGGTTCGGTCCCCAGCTCCGAAAAAAAAGAACCAAAAAAAAAAAAAAAAAAAAAGAGCACTGACTGCTCTTCCAGAGGTCCTGAGTTCAATTCCCAGCAACCACATGGTGGCTCACAACCATCTATAATGAGATCTGATGCCCTCTTCTGGTGTGTCTGAAGACAGCTACAGTGTACTTATATAATAAATAAATAAATCTTTTAAAAAACAAATAAAAAAAATAAGACAATCTGGGGTCAGCCCTGAGAGTTTCTTCTGATTACCTTGTCCCAGACAGACTAAGTTTCTATTCAATTAACATCTCACAAGGGGATTAAACTTCTAACAACAGAAACCCATTCTCTTAGTTCTAGAGAAGTCTTAGTTCAGCAAGTCAGTCTCCGTTGGCTGAAATCAGGAGGTCAGCCCCTCACCAACCCCTTCACCTGTTCCAGCCCGCTCTGCTGCTGGCCTTCCTAGGTTTGTGGGTGCCTTCCTCCCACCTTCTGGGCTACGTCTTCAGTCTCTTTCTGTTATCCTCACCCCACCTTTCTTGTTTTGCCTGACAGCTCAGTATTTGTAAGCAAATGCAGTTAGGGTCCACCCAGATTGTCTCTCATCTCAAGACCTTGGAGGCGATGGTGCTCACGTCACCGTGGCCATGTCTTGTGTGTGCTCTGCAGTGCCTTGGACGTGAAATGTGCCCCACGTGTTGAAGGCTGAATGGTTAACCTGTGAGATGTTAGGAGATGAACATGAGAAAGGAAGTTAGACCACACCCTTGAAAGGTTTATCAGGACCCCACGATACTTCTTCTCTCCTTGCTTCCCGCCCCTACCGGGTGGACAGCTGTCTTTATCTCTCAGTGTGTGCTTCAGTCATCACAGGCCGAGTCCAACGGGACCTGAGGTCATGCGAAAGTGGGAGTCCATGTGCATCTCCCTGGTTCTCGGGGGAGAACTCATTACACCAGTGGAAAGCTGGCTAAAAGATCCCCGTCCCCGAACCTGTATCTTAGAAACTTAATCCCCACGACAGCAGTGGCTGACTGAAGAGGGGCCTGCCAGGAGGTATTTATGAGAGTTCATGAGAATTTCTGCCTCAGGAAGGGACCGGTGTCCACAGTGAAGGGTGTGAGGAATCTGAGGTCTTTCTCCTGGGCTCTCTTCTTCCTCCACCCACCATGAGGTGATAGTAAGAACGGCCTCCCTCATGCAGCTCAGCCTTCCCACTCTCCAGAACATTGCTGCTTCATAAATTACCCAGACTCTCAGATATTTTGTCACAGCTCTGGTCAGAGCACTCAGGGGGTCTTTAGTCTATCTGAGGTGTGCATCTAGTTTTGTTACTGTTCTCTCTCTCTCTCTCTCTCTCTCTCTCTTTCTCTCTCTCTCTCTCTCTCTCTCTCTCTCTCTCTCTCTCTCTCTCTCTCTCTCTCTCTCTCTGTGTTTATAGAGCAAACCTGAAGCCTTGCACCTGCCTGGCAATCATTCAATCACTAAGATAAATCCCCAACCCCCTCCCCCCTCGTTACCCCCTCCCCGGCCCCGTTCAAATCTGGTGCAGCGAGGCGGACAGTGATATGATGTCTAAGTTAGAAGCAGCCAGGGTGAGGCATCAGATCAACTGCATGAAATACACCAAACTCAACTGTCCCTCTCCATACACACAGTGAAAATAATTGAAGATGCAGGTGAGGCCACAGATACAAATGTGTTATTACCGAAAGAATCGCTTCATGGGGATAAATTTGGCTAAAGAAGCGCAAACAGCCCAACAATTGCAAACCTTGTTGAACTTAACCTGGCTGCAGAGGTGAATGGAAGGCTATCCTATAGAGCCACAGTGTCCCTTATGCGGTCTGCACACAAATTAGCACCTCTGGTCTGTTGAGTGGCTCAGTGAATTTGGAGAACGGGACAGACATTCAGACAGAGTTACGAGGTGTTCGGAATACGGTAACCATGTTTGGAGACAGCAGTCGCACAGTTCAGAATCCACAGAATTCAAATCAATAACCCCTAAGTCCCAGGAAGGCCGTGGGTGTGCGTCTGTGGTGGAGTGCTCACGGAGTGCATAGAAAATCCAAGTTCAATCCCTGCCAAAGAAGCAAGCCCAGAGCTTGGCCCAGGGAAGGACGGTCAGAACCAGTAATGCAGACTGGAAACGTGGAGACAGAGAGCCGCAGACTGAGCCACTCAATAGACCCTGCCCACAAACACCGGAAACCGGAAACCTTAAGATGCCAGAATAACGTAAAGGACAAGGGCCAATGAAAAAGGGGGAAAAGCATTAACACGAGGTACGAACCTTAATGGAGGTTTTACGTGTCACTGTCCCAACTGCTCACAATGCCTAAGCGTCATTGTCCTAACAGCTCGCAAAACTTAAGGGCAGAAGCCTAGTCGCTGAGCAAGGGATTCTGGTCTCTGCTTGGTAATCACGTGAAATGAGGGCTGGGGTGGGAGGGGGCGTGGCTTAAAAACCCCGCGTATTTTATCTGCACACGCGCACCAGCCTCTCCTATAGGCCCCCAAACTACCAGCTAAGGAAGACAGGTGGTATTAAACCCCAGGAACACATTTCAAATGTCTTTATAAGAAAGCCTGCTCTGTTTTTGATGCCAGTAAATAAATTAGACCTGGATCTCACAGACATAATTGAATAAGAGACAGCTTGACCCAGCAGGAGAGATCTCAGATAGCCAGGGGTTTTCCCAGGGCGAGGCTCACCCCTTGTATCCCCATGATGCCCCCAGACATGCTGGCCCCTCTGATTTTCCTTCAAGCTCCTTTCTTTGCCCATTCCCTAGAAACAAACATATCTAATGTTCGTGACTTTATTTACCCCCGTATTCTAAAACAATAAATAATTTAAGCTAGTGCACAAATGGGCATTTTCTTTTGCCTCCCATTAAATATATATATATATATATATATATATATATATGTGTGTGTGTGTGTGTGTGTGTGTGTGTGTGTGTGTGTGCGCGCGCGCGCGCGCTAATGCGTGCAGGCACATTCCAAGAGAGCAGATGGCATACACATTGATATGTTTATGAAAAGATAAAGAGAGGGGATTATGGGGGCTGGAGAGATGGCTCAGTGGTTAAGAGCCCCGACCGCTCTTCCAGAGGTCCTGAGTTCAATTCCCAGCAACTACATGGTGGCTCACAACCATCTGTAAAGAGATCTGATGCCCTCTTCTGGTGTATCTGAAGACAGCTACAGTGTACTTATATATAATAAATAAATAAATCTTTAAAAAAAGAGAGAGGGGATTATGTTCTATGGAGGTGTGGTGAGGTATGAGGAAAGGGGGTACTTCAGCAGGCCCATGCTTGAGACATCCTTGAGGTACTCTTGAGGTACCAGCCACACGAAGGTATAGTATAGGAAAGAGTTTATTCTGGGTACAGGGAGGGGAGTTAAGTAGGGAGTAGGGGCAGGCAGGGGGTGGGAAAGAGAGAGGGGAGAGAGAGCGAGAGAGAGAGAGAGAGAGAGAGAGAGAGAGAGAGAGAGAGAGAGAGAGAGAAAAGAGGCCTGCAATAAGCACGTGGAGATAAGGGAGCAGGAGAACGGGGAGAGAAGGGACAAAGGGGAAGAGGGGAAGAGCAAGAGAGCAGGAGGGAACAAGAGTGAGGAGGGGGCAAGCAGCCCCTTTTAGTGTCGGGCACACCTGGCTGTTGCCAGGTAACTGTGGGGGTGGAGCTTAGACAGAATGCTAGCATACATGGACACTACAGTGCAAGTGTAGAGGTCAGAGGACAGTTTGGTTCTTTTTATTCACCTTGTGGGTCCTGGGGCTCAAACTCAGGTCATTAGGCATAGCTGCAAACACTTTAATCCAATGAGCCTTCGTGCTGACCAGCCTTTCTCTCCTTCCTTCCTTTCCTTCTTTCTTTCTTTCTTTCTTTCTTTCTTTCTTTCTTCCAAGTAGGAGGCTTAAATTTACATACCGAAAAATAATGAACAATATCAAGGTTGAAATAAAAATAAACTCGGTGAGAAGAGTTAACGTGCAGAACAGCACAACACTTTCAATAGCGTTACTAACAGGAGGAGGAAATGGGTCAGGAAGTATTTCAACAGCAGTTCCCAATAGAGCAGAAGGAGGAGCTTAAGATATCCTGTAACTGGTCAGATGCTGATTCAATCAGCTATGACTTTTAGGCTTTAGCACAGCATAGATCGCCCTTACCGCGAT